>NC_137866.1:42550496-42552996 GCF_963924005.1 Protomyctophum bolini
TGAAGATTTATACAACACTGCCATGGGGCAAAGTGATTTAATTTCTCATGCATGGCTTCTGTCCACACAGAACAACCTGAAATGATGGAGAGGAAAGGAGTCGAAGGAGAGGAGGACACTGTTAGTCAGTGTACTGTGCAAGTGTAATCCTCCTCCTTGCATATCCCAGTTAAGGATATCCCAGTTACTAAGTTTAAGTACTATAAGTAAAACATGTGAGTACTTTTACCACCACTGCCCTAGAGGAGGGTCATAGTGGTAGTTGGAGTCAGTGTCGCCCCCTAGAGGAGGGTCATAGTGGTGCAGTGATAATTCGTGTTTCTGTTTAATGAGGTAAGTGTTCTTTGAAGTAATAACCATCGACGCCTGGAGCTCGTTAATTACCATAGCTGTCAGTTGTAATTCACAGAGATATGAGCACAGTTCTCTGAAGAATACCACCCCCCCCCCCTGTTCCCCGAGGACAACACACACACACATAGGCCTACAGATATACTTGAGTAGCATGCACAATGGGCACGGTGTGATGGCAGTGCATTGCATGGCATCTGATTACGTATGTTTTTACACCCCCCCCCCCCCCCCCCCCCCCATCCACCCCTCTGGTGGTGTTTGTTAAACTGTGCATGTACAATAATGTGCTGGGGAAGTCTCCTCTGTCAAGCTTGAGGAGCGGGATATAACATGGCGTCACTTCTCCATTGAAACTTCAATGGACGTTCCTGCATTCATATAGTACTGGATATTAACCCATTTTGACCTGGGAACGATTCTACAAATAGCTTCTAAATCCTGACAGTTTTCTGAAAATCCCTATGTTTCTATGTCAGTGGTTCTCAAACATTTTCATGTCAAGGACAATATGTTGTTCCAAGGACCCCCCAGAAGCAAAGATTTTAGTTAAAAACGTTCGCTCTGAAAGAATATATATTCAAAGATTTGCACCACATTTTCACGATTATTCGAAAATAGCAGACCGACAAGTTCATACAAGTTCAACAGCTATTGAGTATAACATAATGCTTAAAACACCAAAAGGGGTTCCCGCCCAAAATGGGTTAACACAGATCAGGATGGAGGACAGTTATGAGGATGGAGAAGTGATGACGATGATGGCGATGATGAGGAAGGTGATGATGGCGGTGTTGGTGATGATGACAGCTTGTTATTCCACTGCTTGGAGCAGCCAAGATGACGCCTGTCTAATATCGTATATCCCTCCCATGTCCTTGTTAGTTGCTCAAGCTATTTTCTTGGCAGGGCAGATTTTCCTGGTGTGTCAAAAGTGTGGCTAAATTGGTTCCATGAGAGGAAGATGGAGACAGCTTTGGACAGTGTCAGACTGTTTAGGTGCACTCATGGCTCTGCCCTGAAATAGTCCCTGATTAGAAGAGAGAAGCTGGCTGCTACCATGTCTATCTACGTGCACACTCACTCACTCACACCCGAAGCATTTCTGTGTGCGTGCATGCTGTGTGCAGGTAAATCGGAGTAATTTTGAAAGAGTGGTTTCATTGGCTGTCATGTTGATAATGGAAGGAGATGGAGGGTGGTTAGATACATTTTGGACATAAAAATGAGGCATCGCCTCAGTGTAAGTCACAGGCCTGGCACTGAGCTGTGCGTGCGTGCATGCGTGCAAGTGCACACACACACACAGTGAATAATATCCAGTGAATGAGATTACGAACCGGGCTAGATGGGACGGTTCAAATGACGTACCGTAGTCGTAGGCAATCACTGATTGGTTAAATTACACACGCGGAAGGGGTTGTGTTGAAGCAGAAATGATGCAAGTTAGTTAGTTAGTTTCATTTATTGTCCACGTGTGGAAATTCGTCTTCGGTCTCAACAGTAAAAAACAAACGGTTACAACAACAGCAACAACACTTAACACAATTATTTTCTCATGGCAAAAAAGTGCAGGACAACAGTGGCAAATACATTGAAAAAACAAACAAATCTAGCGAGACAGAAAGCAGTCATTCCATGGGATCACAGTAGCTACACAATACTTTTCGTCTTCGCAGCTTCTCATTTCTATTTTCAAGTCATGGCAGAAATAATCCAGTGGACAGTGGAGGACACGCTGATGTTAATCACCATTTGGTCCAAACTGATGTGCAAACGGCACTCAGTGGCATAGAAAAGATGTATTCTTTGAGACACACATACGGGTATTTGGGGGTCTTGACGAATCCCCATTCCTTTATGATTATGGGGTGAAAACAAAACAGCTTACCATTGGAATTGCATTAGGGAACCTATATGTTGTTACATTTTATGGGTTTATTCTGTCATAGCGCAACACATGGTGAAGTATTGTAGTGCAGGTAATTGCAACAACCACCAATGCTGTGAAAAATGAAAATGGGGCCTGCACCAAATATTCAAAACATTTCCGCGATTCTGCCAATAATCATTCTTTGAGACACACAACCAAGTTTTTGCGGGGTCAATCAAAGAATCACGTGCTGTTGATCCCCTCCCCATATTCGCT
>NC_137866.1:42557996-42570496 GCF_963924005.1 Protomyctophum bolini
ATTGACAAGAAGTACTGTATTGTTTTCAAACCACTGCCAGATTGGCTTCTTCACTGCTGATCAGCGATAGAGAAAACAACACGACACTGGAGGCTCTGTTACACATAGGCTACTAAATGTCGACCTGAGTGCCACATTGACATATCGTTCATTGAATGTCATAAAAGGTTTATTCGTTGTTAAAAACCCTTGCAAATGTTACTTAACGTTTGATTGTGCTGTGGTGTCTCCAATACTGCATGCCAGTGCAAACACAAACGTGAAATTAAATCCTTAAAGCCTTGAAAGAGACATAAATAGTGTCTCCAGTTCATTATGTTGTTCTCCCCTAATAGCTCTCATCTTACTTCCGACTATGTGTGTGTGCGTGCGTGCGTGTGTGTGCGTGTGCGTGTGCGTGTGTGTGTGTGTGTGTGTGTGTGTGTGCCTCCAGCTTCGAGCCCATGCTGTGGACATGAATGGGAACCAGGTGGAGAACCCCATTGACCTCTACATCTATGTCATTGACATGAACGACAACAGACCAGAGTTCAAGAACCAGGTCTACAATGGATCTGTGGACGAAGGCTCCAAGCCAGGTAGTCACAGGATGAATGGATGATGGCTATACTCTTTCTTTCTTTCTTTCTTTCTTTGTGTCGTGCACTGAAAATTGCCGCTATACTATACGATCACAAGACATTGCTTGGGTACTCGACATTTGGGCAAAATGTGGAAGGATGTATACGTACGCAGTGTGTACTGTATACATGAATGCATACTAGGGTTTAATACCGGGATTCCGGTCCTCCCGGGTACAGGGCATGCAATTTTCCGCCTGGAAATGTCTTTGCCCTGATCGAGTGGTCAAATGTCCAATCTGAACCCTCCCATCATTTTCAAACATGTTTGATGATATTTTTATATGGAATTATGGATCACACTCAAGGGCTCCAGAACTGTGTTGGACATCTTCAGGCACGCTCCCAAAGCTGTGGCACCTGTCAATCATTAGTATAGCCTAATCAATCAGTCTCTGTGAGAAGTGTGTGTTACCGACGGAGCGAGGAGTTTCCTTTCCCCGTGATGGACATTCTAAACCCCTTTTTGCTTTTGCCTGCATGTGTGCGTAACTCAGCAATAACGTGACACAAACGGAACACAAACAAAGATGAGTAGCCTATAGGCTACAATTTGTTTTATAATAACCACCAGCACACAGCCTGCCTCTCTCTCTCTCTCTCTCTCTCCCAATATAATAATCACTAATCATCAGTGTGCTGTGCTGCGCACTGGCCGTGCTGGCTATTTTAACACCCAATCAGACTTTTCATAAAGTACAAAGCGGGATGATCACATTCTCTGCAGCGGAGAAGGGGACCCAGCAGCACTGCTCAAAGGGTGAAAGACCATATAGCTAATGTGAAAGAAAGACGTGAGGTCGTTTATTTTTCCCCCCGTGCTTCGACAGTCACATTAGTGACTGAATAGCGTAGTAGGCCTATAACATTATTCATATTGTAATTTAATAGTTTTATTTGCAGGCTATATGTTCATATTTCGTTCAAATAAAACGTTTTAAACCAAAAAATATCAATATTCTATTGAACATGTGAAGTATCTATACATATAAATGCATTTTGGTGGGCACTTTTTTTCTTCTCTTTTGTTTTTCTTCTGACGGGAATTCCTGCGGGAGCCCGGGAAAAGGTCCGCAAATTCCCGGGAATTAAAATGAGCCAAATCCGGGGAAAATATTAAACCCTAATGCATACTGTAGGAGTATTCATGAAATGAAAAGAAAGTTGTAATATGTGTGGATTTTATTTTTAAACACTAATACTTTGCAGTTATGTGCCAAAGTGTGCACATTTTTTATTTCAGTAAATGGATTATCTCTGGTTTTTGTTTTCTGTATCCAAGCAAAAAAAAAGGGGAAAAAAAGGCTTTATAGGGTTTTTAAATATGGCACTTTTGATTATCTGTTGTGGAGATTGTATCCAAGGTTTCAAAAAATGACTTCAAGGCTCTGAAATTAATATCAAAGAAGAAAAAAAACTGTAAAGAGTCATTAAGGGGACATAATCCCATCAGGCACAGCGCAGGACGCCTGTACAAAGGGTCCGCATTAAATCCCTGAAGAGTGCAGTTTAATAAAATTACCCAGGCGATGTGTGACCGTGCTGCGATTCCAAACCCTTCTCTCTCATGACCCCTCTATCTTCAGGGGGGGAAAAAAAGGTGGATAGAAGATTCATAGTGTTTCAACAGGGAATTAAACCAATTAATGTGCAAAGCTCCTCTCTTTTCTCCATCCAAAATGCTCCGTTCCATCCGTCTTGTTTCCTCCTCGTCCCCGAGAGTCCTTTAGAGTGTAGACGACTCGCTCTGGCCGAGTCGTTGACAAATGTTGCTTTGAAATGTAATGAAGTTTGAAATGTGCGCCGCCGTTACAATCATTCTTGGACAGAGGCTGTCACTGGCATGATATCACGGCAATTAGACTGGCCGCCAACCCAGTGGGCGGAGAGAGAGACTGAGCGTTATTTATGGATAACAGACAGAGATTTGTCATAGAGTTAAAAAGAAACAGCACAATATATGCCTATACTGTATATATGTGTGTGTGTGTGTGTGTCATATTATACTATACTACACTAATTAATTGTACATATAGGATTTGTCCAATCTTTTGTGACCACTAATCAGACACCTTTCAAAACAAATAAACGTGTGATTTACGGCACACCTCATGGAAGAACACATTGCACACAATAAATATCAGTAAAGGCATATAGAAACTATCAAGCATCAATTTATTAAAATGTGTTCTGTTAAAATGGCATCTGAGAAGTGATTTAACCCATTTTGGGGCGGGGACCCCTTTTGGTGTTAGCATTACGTTATGCTTTAGCTATTGAAAAATAGCAGATCTACAAGCTCATAGCGCGCCACTCGAGCTTGTAGATCTGAAAAATCGAAGAACGACTGACATAGAAACATAGCTTTTTCAGAAAACTGTCAGGATGTAGAAATGATCTCGGGAGCGATTACGCTGATGTTGCTTCTCCTCGTGTTTTCCTTGCTTCGTATTGGTCGCTCTGGATCGAGAGTCTCTGCTGAATGCTTATAACTTGTAAATGGTAATCCTCAGGCAGGTCGTTCGGGGGATGGGATCTGACCCATTTCCCCACTCTTCCATTCTGTAGGTACATATGTGATGCACATGTCTGCGTTTGATGCTGACGACAACACCACGGCCAATGGCATGGTGCGCTACCGGATTCTGTCCCAGACGCCACACAGCCCTATCCCCAACATGTTCACCATCAACAGTGAGACCGGAGACATCGTGACTGTGGCGGCAGGTCTCGATCGTGAGGTCAGTGCTCACACTTTTTTTCTAACCGTAAAGTAGCACTCCACCTCGCTAGTGTGCTTGTGCCAGTGATACTAAAGGGTGTGTATAGTGAGTGTGTGAGGGGGCCGGGCAAACTCAGACTCTTAAAGTGAACGCGTATGGTGCATTGGGAACTTCATAAATGCTAACTGCTATAGCCAGCAAAAATAATTCATTTAGCTCTCTATATGTGTGTTGCTATAGCAACTGCTAGCTAGACATTAACAAGAGGGGCCGCTTTCATTGCCAACCTGTGTAGTAGGCTACGGTCCCGCAACTGTTCAACTTCAACTTTATTTTGTTTCTGAAGAGCAGTTGGTTTTGTAGCATGAATTAAAATATAAAAACAAACATAGAATCACATTAGTAAGTGTAGCTCAAACTCAGCAGCACTGCATCCATGAACGAACATAATGTAATCATCTCAACATCAAGGGGAGCATTGCAGGCCGGGTTGCCTATCCAGGGCTGTGTCAGTCGTGAGGTGCTGCCGCGAGGACATGAGTATAAGCCATCGGGGAAATAGAATTTATACGACAAACATTGCAACTGTTCGCATTTGTGGTGCCGTGCCCCCTATGGGCAGAAGTGAAAGTGGTTTTGGACATGTGCTCTACTGCTCTATTGCAGCGGTTCCCAAAGTGGGGTCCGGGGACCTCTAGGGGTCCTTGAGGGAGTTCCAGGGGGTCCCCAGCTAAATTATATAGTTTGGAACCAAATGGACCCTTATGGGTCTGTAACACTGAGAGTGTAAAAATGGAATCAAATGGACCCTAACGGGCCCATTTGTTTCCATTTGTACACTATCAGAGTTAAATTGACATTGATTTCATAATATAAATTGGGGGTCCCAGAGATAGAAATGCCATTATTAGTGTCAATTTGGGGGTCCTTGACATGAAAAAGTGTCCGTGTTGGGTATGACTGTGTAATGTTGTGCTCATGACACATCAGAGCATGTGAGCGGAGGGGAACAAAGCTCCACTCGCTCCAGGGGTCTGTTGTCACGCTCTCTCATTCGCTCATGTTCCCTTCCGCTCCGTCGCTCATCTTCATTTGCGCACCGGTCGCTCCACGCTTCGCTCAGAACCGTCCGCTCTACAGCAAGACATAATTAAAAGACACGCAGCAAACACACGTCAGTCTGTCTGTGTCTGTCCGTGAATGCTCAAACATGTTGTGCACGGCCCCCGACCGGAGCTCCCCATTCTGTGAGGCATTCAAAGATTAGTTGTCTGGCTTGCATGGGATACTGATTCGTGCCTCATTTGGTGGACGTTTCGGCAACAAAACGGTGACATTTGTAACATTTTGTGTTTACAAATCCAACTCGTATTTGATATTTATTATTGTACAAATAAACCACTTTTCTTTTGGGGGTTGTGATTGATAAACACTCAGTGGCCATTAGTCAACACACAAACACACGCTCGTCTTTATTGTTAATTAAACTGCCTCCCTCTTCTTCATAGAGCTGTGTAACTTGTGTTTATTCTCATATGACAGACATGGTCCCTGTAAGGAAACCTCTCTGACAGATCATCTCCCATCTGTCCCACTGACAGACCTATTAACAACACGTCACACAACAGTGGCAGAGAGAGAGAGAGAGAGACTATAAGAGATAGAATGCCCTTGACAACTGTCAGGCAAATACAAAAGTAAATATAATCACATCTACACTCAATGAAACGCAAACAGTGTAGCGTGAGAAATAATACTAGCTGTGTGTGTGTGTGTGTGTGTGTGTGTGTGTGTGTGTGTGTGTGTGTGTGTGTGACGTGCATGCGTGCGTGCGTGCGGGGGGGGGGGTCACCAGTGTAAGCGTTAGAACACACATGTTCACTGCCGATGGGCCTGCTCCTGTCAGCCTTGTCCCTTGTTGTTCTGTGTCCCCTCCACTGTCCTGTCAGCCTTGTCCCTTGTTGTTCTGTGTCCCCTCCACTGTCCTGTCAGCCTTGTCCCTTGTTGTCCTGTGTCCCCTCCACTGTCCTGTCAGCCTTGTCCCTTGTTGTTCTGTGTCCCCTCCACTGTCCTGTCAGCCTTGTCCCTTGTTGTTCTGTGTCCCCTCCACTGTCCTTGACTGTGTCCAAATCCCTGTCTCTCCCTCGGTCTCCTGATGTGCTGTGCTACTTTGCTGCTGAAGGACTCCGAAGGTCTGTTGAGAGTGTTATTGTCACTGTGAGGCTCAAAGAAGTACCCTAACCCAGTATGAGTAGGCCTTTAAGCATTATTATGTTTTCAGATCACAGAATAATATGTTAGAAACCATGCCCAGAACAATTTGAATGATAAAGAAGAATTGTTTCAAAGTCATGAAAAGTCAGTGAACTCTAGGGTATAGCATAGACACCTTGTCAGAAGCCCATGGTGTATTTAGGAATCTTCGGGGGAAAAAAGTACAAAGACATGCACATCCAACCCAAACTTGGGCAGGTGCCGAGCGGTGAGTAGTATACCCAGATGAGAAAATAAAGATACTCGCCCACTGTGGGCTCCGATGCTAGTGTAAGTGCAGATGAAGGCACTTCACTAGCATCGGAGCCCAACAGTTGTTTGAGTATTTAGGAATCTTGCCATCAGTGACACTGATGACATCACTGAAGCTCACCAGAGCATGTCATCGGGTGCGGTGTTTAGCTTCTGCTGCCTGCGGGAAATGCCTAAAACGTCATTTCCTCTTTAATTGGTGAGTGTATACATGCACGCCTCTAACGGCACGCTTTTTAAACAAGATGTGAAAACACAGTACAGGAATGTGTGTGTGTGTGTGTGTGTGTGTGTGTGTGTGTGTGTGTGTGTCTGCTCGTTGCATACTTGCGAGTGAGCGCGTTAATGAGGTGTACCCTCGTGCAGGGCTGGAGTCATGCATGTCGTCTTGTTTGGAGCCGAGACGTAGCCGAGAGGAGGGCTGTCTGATCCTCCTGATGTGGAGTCACGGTCTAATTGGGATATTTACTCAGTAATTAGCAGGTGAGAGAGATGCTGGGAGCGTAATTGAGAATCCTAGTGACGAGATGCATTATCCCGAAAGGCAGTTTATGTACCTTGTCCTTGCTGCAGCCCATTAACCACACCCTGGGACAGTAAGTGGGGGAGAGAGGGGGGGGGGCTTGTACAACTGCACAAGCGCGTACACAGCATGCCACAACAGTGACGCTGTGTTGTCCCCAAAAATAGAGCCGGATTTGTCATTGTCTCATATTAGTGTGTCACCAATACTCCATTCATCTCTGTCAGTCGGATCATTGTGTTCACATCTGTCCAACAGAGACACTGAATACGCATCGTCTGTCTGGACATACTGGCCGGGTATTGTCTGTGCTGTTGTTCTCACACACAGTGCTGAGCCTTCTCTCTTGTTTTGTTTTGCTTTGCTTTGCTTTGTTTTGTTTTTCCTTTCCTTTCCTTTCCTTTCCTTTCCTTTCCTTTCCTTTCCTTTCCTTTCCTTTCCTTTCCTTTCCTTTCCTTTCCTTTCCTTTCCTTTCCTTCTTTTCTTTTCTTTTAATTAGTTTTTTCTTTGATAGACTGATTGATTGATTGATTCATTGATTGGTTGATTTTAATGCCATGCACTGTGGGTATACTGTTGGTACCCAGTGCCCAGCCCTCATGGACTAACAAGACACTATATTGCAAGGAACAATGTTGTAACAAAGTTTCGTGAAAACATAACAATCAGTAATTATTAACTTGCATGAATAAATTGCCAAAAAGTAAATACCTTTTCTAAAGGTATAATAATATACAATTCAAGTCTTTCATGATCATCTAACGATGTTAACACATATTGATGGAATTGTCAGAATTCCAGCAGTAGACAACAATCCTCTGCAGGAGTACCAATTAATGTAGTTGTTATGACCCGATAGACATCTCTCTGGTTGATACTGTTGACATCAGCACCATGAACAGCTCCCATACAAGCTGTTGTCGTGTTGACACCAGCACCTCGGACAGCTCCCACACAAGCTGTTATGTGTTGATACCAGCACCACGGACAGCTCCTACACAAGGCTGTTGTTTTCCCCTGTAGACTGGTCGGGAGGGTAGGAGCCAAGCCTGCTGTTTTCTGCTGCTGATGAATCACATGGTGCTTCCTCTGTTCTCCTTCTCTCCCACAGAAAGTGTCCCAGTACAACATCATCGTGCAGGCGACGGACATGGAGGGCAACCTGAACTTTGGTCTCTCCAACACGGCTACAGCCATCATAATGGTCTCCGACATCAACGACAATCCCCCCATGCTCACCTCCAGAACCGTGAGTGACGGGAAGGAAATGAGGGTGGTGAGGGAGGAGCCTAAAGAGAGATAGAGGGAAGGAAAGTGTGAATGATGGATGGAATGACGAGGGGGTGCAGATCAGATGAAATGGAAGCAGACAAAGAGAGGAGTAAGTGAGTGAAAATGCAATTGATGGAATCGTGAAACGGAACAATGGATGGAGGAACGGAAAGGTTGAGTGAGGGAGGTCCTGTAATCATGACTTAATACAAAACGGTGGAAGATTTAAGATACTTTAGTTAAATTTAGCTGCAGATAATGTGCAGATACGCTCGAGCATTTTCACAGCACAGCACTTTCACAGCACATTTTCACAGCACATTCACAGACACAGTCGGACACAAATTAAACCATATCCATTTTGAATCAACAAGAAAACGATGACAATGGAATATTGTATAGTATAACATCAAAGGGCCACAGGGATGGAGGTAGTCTGTATTATTTATTATTATTATTATTATTATTTTTAGCTGAAGGCAGTTTCAAGGCACTTTCATGTGTCCTGTATCCCAGGATAAATTATAGCTTAATGGTATGATGAAGAGTCTCTCTACAGTGCAAGTGCAAGTATAGGCCGCAATTGGGTAGAGGAGATGCTTATAGCATTGCAACTTTGAGCACAGCCGGGCAGTATTTTATACCTCTACCTGCAGTAGGCCGGTGAAGGAGAACACTCCAGAAACTGTGTTTAAAGAGAAGAGCGGATTCGTGGAGCACCGCCAAGTGATTCTGAAGAACAGAGAATGATGGGAACAGGAGATGAGAATGAAGGGTTGTTTTATTCTATAGGAGCTGTTGGTTACAGTAGCAGTAAATCACAGACATGGATGGTTGTAAATCAGAAGTCTTTCCTGACTCACCACCCCCACCCCGCACCCCCCTCATGTCCATTAGGATTCTCTCGTGACATCAGCATAATATGGATGACAGTGGCCAGTAATAGATTAGTATCATCTAACTGTATTTCAGTGTGTTTAAGTGCATTTCCATCATCGCCACAGAAGCAAGTTAATGCCATCATGGATATTGATGATGAACTTTAGTGGAGGACTTGGAGCTGTGAGGAGCTGAGCACTTTTCACCCACTCCCCTCATACATCATCCAGTTTAACCGTGGGGTAACACCATTTTGTTGAGAATTTAGGGCCATTATGCAAATATAATAGTTTGCAGTAAACCCCATAGTGTCCCACAAATAGAAAGCTTGGGGGATTTATTGTTAATGTTGATGATTAACATTTCATCATCCCTATTAGAAGCTGACCCATTCTTCAAGGTGGCTGTGTGTGTGTGGCGGGGGGGCTGGGAGACATACAGACATGCGTACAGCTAAAGACCACACCAAATAAAATAAGGAATTAAAGAAGTTTAATGCACTATATCAGGGGTACTCAACATTTTTGGCTGGGGAACCCCTGAAATGCTTTGGCAATGTCTCGCGACCCCCGCAACGTCCCCATCCCCAATACAAATTGACCACTACAATAAGCTTAATAATAAATACATCATAAATAAATACTGAAACCAGATATAATGATTAAGGAAAGTTTATGCATATACTGTGTGTACTATATGTAAACTCTTAATTTCCATTTTCCAGCCATTCAGTTGGAAAAACTGAATAGCTGAACTGGGGGCTGGCGACCCCCCAGGTTGAGAACTCCTGCACTATATGACATAATGTTGAAGGGATGTACAGTATTGAGAGTCCGGAGAGAGTGCTGAAATAATGGAGAGATGGCAGCTGAAGGCATACAGGTATGCAGGGTGAGGGATGCAGCTGAAGGAATGCAGGTATACAGGGTGAGGGATGAAGGAAGGAGTCACAGTCTGAACGGATGGATGGAGTATAGTAGGATGTTGTGGAGCCCATGCACTCAGTGGGAAATCCCTGTGCAGTACAGTAGGTAGCAGCACCGCTGTGCCTTGGCCTCCTTCCTACAGTACATGTCATCTCCACAACGGTGAGGTTCCTTGTCACATGTTCTCTCTCTTCCCATCTCTCCCTCTGCCTCCTCCACTAGTTCCTCCACTGCCAACACATAGTGACAGGTGGGTGGCTGCGCTGGCATGAAGTGTTTTGTCGAACGCCGCGTCCCGTGCCAGTCACGGTGAAAGAGCCCGTTCTCCGCCTCGCCTTTGTTCCATCATGAGAGACGCCATGTCGCAGAAAGAGAGGAATGAATATCTGATCAGAGAATCTGAGTCTCCAATGAGCACCTGGTGCATTATTAACAGCTCCAGAACCAGTGTCAGGTTAGAGTGAAAGCAGTATTTTTAACTAGAGACATAAGGTTTGTAAAATTGTGAGATCAATGAAGAATCCTCATTAGTAAAGCCTAGCGAGAGAGAGAGAGAGAGAGAGAGAGAGAGAGAGAGAGAGAGATTGAGAGATAATTGAATTGAATTGAATTGAATTGAATTGAGAGTCACACATTCACAGACAGAGAACTATAGACCAATTCACAGAGGGGTGCCCTGGGCGCGGCCATTACTGAGGTGTAATCCATGGAGCAGGTGCTCCGTAGGCCAGGTGTAGCTAATCAGTGCTGTTGCGCTTAATGGTACACCTCAGTAATGGCCGCACCCAGGAAGCCCTCTGTGAATCGGTCTATAACCGACACCTGGGTCTAAAATGTCTCGGTGGAAGAGCAGGATGAGCACCTCCAACCACTACAGCAAGGGATGATATCTGGCTAGGTGGTCATTGTCGGGAGACAGGGAGTTTAATCATGAAATCTAAAATCTAAAATGCTGATGGCTATATGGCTATTTTTGGTGAAGAGATGTGGCGTATACATTGATGCACCATCAGCATTTTTGGTGAATGTTCCCCCAGAATAGGGATGCTGGTTCTCAAGTGATTAAACAAGTGAAAGTTATTTTCAAATTGTCATAAGGGAGGGAAATGGATATTCTCTCAAGTTTTCATACTGTATCTTATGGGGAATGATTTACATAATTACGTACCGTACCATTTGAAATGTAAGGCGCGGTAAACTAGTAAACAATGGAATTCATGGGGGTGCCGTGGAGGAAAGAGTTATTTAAAGGGATGCCCTGAGCCAAAAAGGTTTGAGACGTTTGAGAGTTAGAGACCACACACACACACACACACACACACACACACACACACACACCTAATCTGCCCGCTGCTGTGGGCTGTTTGCTGGCCTGATGTTGAGGGATGCCAGGCAGGGTATTATGGTCTGGTGGAGTGTTTGGTCAGGGGGCTTTGCTATTTGATATCCTACACTCAAATAAGCAGCTCAGTAACTCTTTCACGCCAGTTGACGACATGGCGCCCAGAGTGTGCCGGGTTTGATGGACGTAATTCTGGGGTGGGCGGGCATCTCTCTCTCTCTCTCTCTCTCTCTCTCTCTCTCTCTCTCTCTCTCTTTCTGCTTTAATCCCTGGATAGCTTTGATCAATCCCAGCAGAACAGACAGACGACAGACAGAGCTTCACTCTTCATCAGGCTTATCAGGACAAAGCACATGTGTTTGTAGAGCAGGAGGACATCTTCAAACCTCTCATACAGACTTACAGCTGCTTGAGCCTCTGTCACTGCAGCCCTCTGTCTGTCTCCACGCGTTGCCTCCTCCTCTGCCTTAATGCCTTTTTAACACAATGGAATATTATTGCTCTCTAGGATGGCAATAGGGAATGGAGGGGAAATCAACATGAGGAAATGGAGCCATTTGCACTGGAAAGGAATTATCTCTCTCTCTCTCTCTCTCTCTCTCTAGCCTCTTAAAGGAGTAGTTGACCCATCATTTTAGTTATTTTCTATCAATTACACACGCCATGAAGTCTTGAATTCATGCAGACTTTGAGTTTCTGTCACATTCCTAAGCCAATATATTTATGACCGCGGGTGGCTGCTCAGTAGGAGACTCAATGTATTGGCTTAGGAATTCTACCAAAACTATCTCCGTGAATTCAAGGCTTCATGGGGTGTGTAATTGACACAGAATAAGTCATTACGTGGGCGGACTATACTCCTTTAATGAGGGGTTGTAGTATATAGCAAGCTTAATGTGTGCTATAACTGCAAACCCAAAAGGAAAGGAAGTGAGAGTGCACGGGCTTGTTGTATTGTAAAGAAAAATGAACATGGCGGTTGAAAGGCACTCAGTGGCACTTGGAAATTGTCATCCTCAAATGATCCAGGAAGGCTGCAGCTCCAGCCAAGATAAAGACGGATTGAAGCACCGCTGTGCTAACATTCTCTGTCTCTCTCTCTCTCTCTCTCTCTCTCAGTTTGCCGGTGAGGTTCCAGAGAACAGGGTGGACGTGGCAGTGGCTAACCTGACTGTGATCGATGCCGACCAGCCTCACTCGCCCAACTGGAACGCCGTCTACCGGATCATCAGTGGAGACCCCGCCGGACACTTCACCGTCCGCACTGACCCCGTCTCCAACGACGGCATGGTCACCGTGGTGAAGGTAAGACGGCGTGCCAATTGCCATTTATATATAGTGCTTTTATCCAAAGCGCTTTACATAGGCTGTGCATTACATTTAACCCACTCATACACACATTCATACACAAGTGGTGGAGGAAACCAAGCTAGGAACCAACCTCTATACATATCGTTATCAATTAGGGGTTCAGAGTCTTGCTCAATGTCACTTCGACACTAACTCTGGGGAAGCCCATGCACTCTACCGGGCCCCTGATCCACTGCCGGGCCCTTGTTTAGACTGAAAAACCTGCAAACCAAGTGGCTCCCTTTTAAGAGGACTTTTAATCAGAAATGAAACGCTGTACCTCTGAATTCTGATCCAGCATGCACCTGTCTTTGTTTTGTTTTGTTCTTCAGCATGTGA
>NC_137866.1:42575496-42722514 GCF_963924005.1 Protomyctophum bolini
TCTCAAAGGCTGCAAAGATTATGAGCCAGTCTAGCACTCTGAGTAGCAAGGTTAAGAGGGTTAATTAAGAGTACTAGATTCTGGGTTAATTAAAGGTGTGTGTATTCCATATAATAAGTGCACACACACACACACACACACTATGAATGCATGCACACACACACGCACGCACACACACACACGCACACACAAACACACACACACACACACACACACACACACACACACACACACACACACACACACACACACACACACACACACACACACACACACACGGCAGACAGAATGTTAAAACTCTGCATTTCAACTGTGAACTAACCTTTACTGTAAATGACCAGCTGACTTCCATCATGCTGTCGACTTAACTATAGATGCACCTGCATAATGGTCACGTGAGTCAAAGTATAGATAATCCCTTTATTGTCATTGTCAAATAAAGTACTCCACTATTGTACAATTTCATGAGTATTGGAAGTAATAGGGGCATGAATAAGGAGTGTTTACAGTATGATATAACTACTATTTAACAGTTTTCACCCGGACTGCTTTGTGCGGTGCACCCCGTCCCTTTATAAGTGACACTTGTCATGTCTCCTGTATGTTTATTCACACTGAGGAAGGCCTGTGGGCCGAAACGATCTGCTGTTGTATGACTTGAACAACAAGACATTGTTAAAGGATCAAAGTGAGTGCTGATAATCTTTTCTTAAAGACTATTTCTGTAACCATAGCCAGTGCAACTGTGCTTGCTGACCAGCAACCAAGCAAGTTGACTAAAGGTCAAGTTATTTATTTCTCAATAATTCAACAAGCCAATAGCAACATGGCAGGCAGTATAAAGCTTGTTCTCTCCTCAGCAGTGAGATGAAAAAATATGAAAATAAGTACAAGGTAAAATTATTTAAAAAATACGGATTAACAAGACAAAGAGTCTAAAAGCTTTGCTAGCAAGACCCTAGAGTCTGTACTGCCCCTGAACAACCAACCGGAGATTTTGGCCTACGGGTGGCGCTAGAAGAAAGGCAATATGAGATCACCAAAGTCCGTAAATATATAGTGCTCTGGAAGCATGAAGGTGAACAGCAAATTCCGTCATTCTGACAGCCTGCATGTTGATGAAATAGATATTTATTTTTCAAGTATGTTAGTATTGGATATATTACGGCTATTTACTTGATATTGATCTCAGAAAAACAGCAGAGTCTCGGATTGCACACACGTCTACGACGTGCAGTTTGTCTTTAAAAGACAGCCCAGATTATTATCCTATTATCCTTATCAACAACTGATGAAGTATCAGGATAGGGTTGGTACAAACAACCCTATCCTGATAGGGTTGGATCCTGGTTGTTGATAACAACTGTGCATGGATGGAGCCAGACAGAACCCTGGGTCGGCGTACAGTATGTGACATTAATAATGCCTCCTACTTCCACCCAAAGCTCAAACTCCACCAGAAACCTTTCCTCCCCGTGTTCTCTGGGGAGAAGATGTAAACACATTTACCAGCTAATTTCACAGTAAATGAGAGTAAATTGGGTGTACATTATAATTTAGGAGGACGCCAGCTGCTCTCTCTCGCTCTCTCTCCTTCTTTCTACTTAATTCACTTTATGCAACCCCCTCCCTTTTCCCCTATCACATTTGCACATTAACTCTCTCTCTCTCTCTCTCTCTCTCTCTCTCACGTGCTCTCTCTCTCGCGTGCTCTCTCTCTCTCTCTCTCTCTCTCTCGCACATACGCGCGCACACAAGCACACACACACACACACACACACACACACACACACACACACGCACGCACGCACGCACGCACGCACGCACGCACGCACGCACACACACACACACACACACACACACACACACACACACTTAGCATCTTAACACACTTTATTTGCTCATTTGAGAGGGACTGTGTAAATGAACGAACAAGGCATTCAAATACAGTAGTATTAGTATGCAAGAATGCAAGTTTTCACCCTGTCCCTGACATGTAACAACAAAAGCAAGATACTGCAGGCTACCACAAGGAACATAAGACAAATACAAAATGTAAAATCTGAATACAAAACAAGTACAGTAAGAGTGTGATTTATCAATAAAACTAGACTTAAATGAGTTTTAAGAACAGGCTAAAGTACCCTACAGTGGCATTTCAATAAAATAATCCTAAATTAGTAAAACAAATATTAATTTATAGTGGATAGCATCGTCACTGGCAGGTGAGCCAATATGTTGCAGCAGTGGCAAGCATGGAATTAATTGTCATAATGACTGAATTGGGATTCAAAATAATTGTCTACTCTAAATTTAAGAAGAGAAATTGAAGACAGACTAAATTGATTGATGTCAAATTCTAGTCACCTGCATATGTAGACAGAGTATGGAATTATTGAATTAGTATGGAATTTCATTTCATACATGAGTATGGAAAACCTGGAAAAGTATGGAAAATGTAAAATAATGTATGGAAAAATATTTATGTTTCCAGACTAGGAATGGCCATTTTGCTTTCATGCTTTCAAGAGAGAGAGAGAGCGGAGGGGGCAGGGACATGCAGAGGGAATTCGAAGGGCAAGGGCTGGAATTTTTTTGTATTAATTTCTACCCAGATTTAAAGGAATATCTCATTTTAAACACTAGGAAATTACCCACCCAGTCTGCCCTGCAGCCCAAATTACTGGTTATCAAAGTAAAATGAGCAGTTGCTTGCTTTGCTGTTATTAATATTAAGTATCACATTTGCTTGATTGCCTAGAAGTGCCTGTCAGTCAGAAAGTGTGTGTGATTGAAAATTGTGAAATGACACTGGACTGAGAGAGAGAGAGAGAGAGAGAGACAGAGAGAGAGGTAACTGTCCCTCGTTCCTGCCTGAGTCGTAACAAATTAGGCTATTTGAAATGAACAGTATAAAACGTATACACATACGTGACATGACAGATCTGTCTCGGACCGGTTGGTTCACGTCACTCGTTTCAGTCGTCGTGCGCATCGCAGCAGTGTAGCTCTCGCTGCTCTCCGCTCGAGATGAATGAATGTCATGTGCTCACTAGTTTCGATTTATATATTTCGACTTCGTTGTGTGCGACGGCGGTTCTGCACACCCAAATAAAAATATATACCGGTAATTAATTGCGCTGAAAACCTTGAAGCATTCCGCCCGCCCCGTGGGTGAAGCCGCGGGACCTGCGGACAACGCGCCGTGCATCACTAGTAGGAGCCCAGTGTATATACCATTACCACATACATATCACTGTATTGTAATCTTTACATCGATCACTGTATCATAATGTTATACGTTAAACAGACCTGAACCCACGGTGAACGCACCAGGGAGGCAATTTGTGTAACTTTGCTCCTGTTTATCAAAAAGTTGACTGCACATTCACGCCGTGTCTAATTATGTTTGGGATCTTCCCATAAAGAGGTAGACGTCTTCATGTAAAATGGATGTTGGAGATGAGTGAGGAAGATTTACGGAAGTCGTAAAAGTGTGGCGGTGGAGAGATGAGTGCAGGTGGTAGTATAGTATGAACCTGACAGGTGCTCATCAGACGGGGTAGCAGGTTGACAGGGGTTCGTTTGAGGGTTGATGTGAGGCAGGGTGGGGGACGGGGAGGGCAGAGTGAGGTATCATCTGTCAGATGCTGCACGTTCAGGTCCACATGGGATTGGAGACACTCGCATATGATTACCCACTGCACCGTGCCTGAGCTGATGCATTTTTCATCCTCGGGGTCATGGGTTTGAAAAATAAATGTTGTATACCACCTCCCTGCTGCTTGCTAACATCACTAAACCTGCCAGCCTTAATCATCCATTCACCCCACGTACTCTCACACACACACACACACACACACACACACACGCACACACACACACACACACACACACACACACACACACACACACACACACACACACACACACACACCGATCCCCAAATGAGACAACCTTCGGTATACAGGTATAGACCTTTTCTCGGGGAGGCAATAAGGAAAGGGAAGGAATAAAAACACTTTTCACACCGTAATGTATGTTAATTAGTTAACACAGGGGGTAAACAAGAAGTGTTTACCTTTCCAACTACACAGAAAGCACTTCATTAAAAGTTAGTCTTGGCCACTGACTGCCAGTCGCCCCACAGCGGTGTTGCTAATGGTGGGTATTTGTAAACAACAACACTGCAGCTGCCTTCCAAAAACCTTGTTCTTGTTCTAATGATCCAATTAGCCCTACCGTGTAATTGAAAGCCACCTGAAACATCTTAACCTTAAAAGTTAATTAAGCGGAAGACAAGACACCTAGACTGGGATCTGGTTCAGCACCCTGCTGACATGCTCCTAACCCACCTGAAGACAAGACACCTAGACTGGGATCTGGTTCAGCACCCTGCTGACATGCTCCTAAGTCCTAACCCACCTGAAGACAAGACACCTAGACTGGCATCTGGTTCAGCACCCTGCTGACATGCTCCTAACCCACCTGAAGGTTTCTTAGAAAGGACAAAAAAAAACAAGACTAATATACTCTGGATCTTCTCTTAAATGACTAGGAAAATTTGCTCGGTCGATGGGTCATTATGTGCTTAATTTACTTCACATACGTTTTATTATATCTGCAATGAGCACTGTTTGGGGGACTAATTAAAGTGCAATGGTGAACGAGAATAGTGTCTTGTACCTTTTTACTTTGTCACATTTCTATTTTTGAGGAGCTTTCAGTTTAGAGAGACAGGGAACCAAGGGCAGAAAAAGGACAACAACATGCGGGTGAAAAAGGAAATAATGCCTTTTCAATTACTGCCAAATTTCAAGTGTCAGGTAAATCCTGCTGAGGATAACAGCCAACACATTCAGTTCAAATTACTGTAACCAGTAACGGTGCGTTCCCCCTCGTTTCTCTTACTACCTTCGCATCCCTCACCCCACTCTGCTGGACATGCTCCAGCCACTCATTTCACAGTCTGACAGTCAGTCAGGGCTCAGCTCACCTCGGGAGTGTATAGGAATATCACCTCTTTGATTCCCTTTCCTGTACACCGCTAGGAACTCAACCACTACCTGCTGGGAAAATCCCTCCCCCCCCTCACTCCACAAACAAAAATTCACCCGCATAAATAATTTAATTGTATATACATATTATGTATTTGTCTATAAGCAGACCTGATCCGTAGCATATATAAATGAGAATGAGATCAAATCCTTTTCGATTTTTTCTGGCAATATGACTTAACAGAATGACTTAGTGGCCCCCTTGCTGACTGTGACTGAATTAAATCAGATGGATGTGGAAACGTCACCTGCATACACACACACACACTGGTATTGCATGTTCATAAATCATAGGTACGCTTGCCGCTGCCTGCAGGGTTGCAGGCGATGGACCCCGAAATGCAAAGGAAATGAGAAAAAAATATGAATAGATGGGTGAGGTGATCTAGGTTCAGAGAGATCATAATTATGGTGAGGGGATACAGAGAGTGTATCGGCGGAAGTGTTGGGCCGGAACATCCGTCAGATGTATTGACCCCAGATATATATACGATATTCTTTCAGCCAATCACAACACTAGTTTGATTCACGGAGAATGTAAACTGATTTCTAAAGCGCCAACGTAGTTTCCTTAAGCTTAAGGTGCAAAAATGCTGCAACTTCCGATACCAAAAAATGCTACACTCTACAGCGTAGGTCTTGTCCAGCGTGGGGGAGGGGTGGTATTCAGAGACATCAGATGGAAATGGAAAGAGCAGATTAAGCACTTCTGGAGAGTGGAGTGAGACGCACATGGACGCACACACACACACACACACAAACACACACACACGCGCACACACACGCGCGCGCACACACACACACACACACACACACACACACACACACACACACACACACACACACACACACACACACACACACACACACACACACACGTACAGTATATGTGCATGAGAACAAAAGATTATGCACACGCATGCATGCACATGGTTGCTGTAGTACTTAACAGAGGAGGTAATTGGCTTCAGTGCGTTATACATGGGGAGTGGAAAATGAGCTGAAATTGACTGTAGTCTGCAGAATCTAGAGTAGAAGTCATGTTAAACTTGAGTGGAGCCGTGAGGTCAGGGTGGGTGGGTTTATGTGTGTGTATGTGTGGGGGGGATGTGTGCTGGTATGTGAGACACATACTGTAGCATGAAAGGAAATGTATTTGGTGTGTTAGTAACTTCTCTATTGATGTGTCCCTGTGCACACTCAGGTATTCAAAGATGAACGACCCTGCAGACTGGTTGGCCATCAACAGAACCAACGGTCAGATCGTTACCACGGCAACCCTGGACCGAGAGTCCATCTATGTCAAAAACAATATCTATGAAGCCACCTTCCTGGCCACAGACAATGGTAAGAAGCCTCTTACAGTGTTCCATTCCACTCCTATACAGGAGTGCTTCTTCTTAATCCTTCTCATTTCCATACAACCTTTATCCTTTCATCTCTGTATGAAAGTGCAGTTCATTAATCAGTGCCAAAACCAAACTCCAGACTGAACTTTGTGTGTCTGTAGAACCATGGAGGACATGGAGTCTGGGCTCGCTGGCTCTGGTTCAGAGAGAAGTACAGCTGGCTTAGAGCTGGCAGCCATGAATCCATACTGATCCTTAGCTTAGCCGAGCACAAACTCAATCAGTTTATTTTTTCTCAAGCGAGAAGCATCTGCTTTTTCCCCCCCTCCAAGAGCGTCTTATCACTGACGCACAGTGCACTGGTGTGTTTACCTCGAGTTGGGATGGGTGTGAATCACCACTGACAGTCAGATTGTGTGTGTGTGTGTGTGTGTGTGTGTGTGTGTGTGTGTGTGTGTGTGTGTGTGTGTGTGTGTGTGTGTGTGTGTGTGTGTGTGTGTGTGTGTGTGTGTGTGTGTGTGTGTGTGTGTGTGTGTGTGTGTGTGTGTGCGTGCGTGCGTGTGTGTGCACGTGTGTGAGTGTGACATCACAAATGTGTTTGCATACATGCGTTTAGCTGTCATTTACAATTACCCCCCCTCTCTCTCCTTCATTATCCCTCCTTTAAGTCCGCCTGTTTTTCTCAATATGAAAGTGATGTGTCTGAGGAGTCTCCCGTGTGTTCCATTTAAGACCCCTTCCAATTTTCGGTGACTGCATTGTTTATTTCTCCCTCTCAAATGTTTTCAAAAAATTCACGAGAGCAACGTGTTGGTGTAAATTACACTCCGTGTTTGTTTATGTTTGCGCGTCATGTTTGCCACGGCACAGAATCAAGCAGCGCAGCAGGTGGCCTGTTTTCCAGCCTGATTGAGCCGCGTTCCGTGAATGTGTTTTGTCACGTCGCCGCTCAGTCTGGAACGTCTCCCACTGTATCTCCAAGGTATAGGCGGGACATGCCAAAACTGAGAAACCGACTTGAAGCTTCTGATTGGTCTGTGGAGCAGATTGGGACAAAAACATTTTTTTTTATCCCACGATTTTGTAACCCATTTTTCACCCCTGTGTCAATTATCTAATGTGATCCTGGGCTCTACACACCCTCCGCCAACCTGGGGAGAGCAACGGACTTGAACTCATGCTTCCTTCATGCCTGAGTGTCCAAGTTGCTCCTTTACACCTGACAGGGGGGAGTTTCCCTGGTTGGACGTAGCGCGTGGAAGGAACACGTTATTCCAACCAGTTCCTTTCCCCTCCATCAGGCGCCCCGGCTGGCCAGGGGGAGGCAGTTTAGAGACCAGGATTACTGCATGTTTTTGTGAGGGTACCTACCCTAGGGGACACCAGTTTGACATCATATCAACTGCTGTTGCCCTGCAAACGTCCCCTTATTATTTTCATTAGCATTTTTGAGTGGTGCTATAGCCACTCCTATACGCAGCTATGTGTGTCCCTATACATGTCCCTGTGTGCGAGCACGGACAGCTGAAACACCTTGCTAATACCACTGGATGGCACTGTTGAGCAGCATCACACACGCACGCACACACACACACACACACACACACACACACACACACACACACACACACACACACACACACACACACACAAAGGCCAGGGAGGAGGGCTTGTACAGTACAGTATACTACAGCACGAGTACAGTACAGCACCACGCACTTCAGACTGATTTGATTTTTCTTGTACTACTGAGTGCCGGCCCTGAGCAATGTGGTGCCCTAGGCAGGATTTTTCGTGATGCCCCCTTGTGTTCTAAAGCACTGTGTTTTGTTTTTTTTGCTTGGTGGATGCCCCCCCTCCCCTCATGATGCCCTAGGCAACTGCCTGTTCTGCCTGATGGGAGGGCCGGCCCTCTGAAACTGATATAGTGGACTACTGAGTCAAATAGAGTTTACTTTTTACCGTAGGTTTTTCTCTTGAGTCTCGAACTGGTGCTAACTTTTTCAACAGTGAGAAAATAATGGACAGAGTGGCGCTGGCTGATGATGAAAATACCCTAACCCTATACTCTGATTCGTTGGAACAACATCCAATCAGCAACAACGTCGCTACGTAATGGGTTACGTTATGAAATACGAGTCAAACAGGAGGCTGGC
Source organism: Protomyctophum bolini (assembly GCF_963924005.1). Classification (NCBI taxonomy): domain Eukaryota; kingdom Metazoa; phylum Chordata; class Actinopteri; order Myctophiformes; family Myctophidae; genus Protomyctophum; species Protomyctophum bolini. Next base: position 42,584,059 of record NC_137866.1, read on the forward strand.
CATAGGCCAGACTGATATACCGGAGTGACAAAACTAAATCACGGAACGCATGCGGAAAATCAGGCCGGAAACTAGCCTAGCGCAGCAGGTGCTCTGAGCTTTTGATTAGGTATTGAGCTCATCGGTCATTATCCAGAAATAACACAACAGTGATTGGCCAATCAGAGTGTGTGTGTGTGTGTGTGTGTGTGTGTGTGTGTGTGTGTGTGTGTGTGTGTGTGTGTGTGTGTGTGTGTGTGTGTGTGTGTGTGTGTGTGTGTGTGTGTGTGTGTGTGTGTGTGTGTGTGTGTGTGTGTGCGCTGCCGGAGTAGGTGGATGGATTATGACAGCTCCGTTCCGCTGCTCTGTCGATCCGTTCGGTATCCACGCTCCACCGCCGCGACTGCCGGTAAACTGCCGGGGGGGAGGGGCGGCATGTGCTGGGGGATTATGTCACTCCACTGCCGCTCCATCTCGTGGCCGCCGCTTCACGCAGCAACCACCGGGAAACTGCCAGTAACAGCCGTGGCGCTGCCGGGAGAAGGGGCGGCAGCTGCCGGGGGAAACTAGGGGTGCTATGACACTCGACTGCCGCTCGCTTCCCCGGCAGTGCGTTAGGTCCGACATGCGTTGCGTCGTGCTTGTGGTTATGGTTAGGGTAAGGGCTTGGCGTAGAGTGTCGGACTGATGCCGCCGAGAAATACTGGCGCCTGCCACAGGTGTTTTATGCAGCTGATGCCATGCGTTGCGTCATGCCTCCGGCTATGGTTAGGTGTAGGGTTTGGGGTAGAGCGTCGGACTGATGCCGCCGAGAAATACTACCGACTGCGAGAGGAGGGACAGAGCAGAGATACATACAGGGTGGTGATGTGACTGAGAGAGGAGGGACAGAGCAGAGATACATACAGGGTGGTGAGGGACAGAGCAGAGATACATACAGGGTGGTGAGGGACAGAGCAGAGATACATACAGGGTGGTGAGGGACAGAGCAGAGATACATACAGGGTGGTGAGGGACAGAGCAGAGATACATACAGGGTGGTGAGGGACAGAGCAGAGATACATATAGGGTGGTGAGGGACAGAGCAGAGATACATACAGGGTGGTGAGGGACAGAGCAGAGATACATACAGGGTGGTGAGGGACAGAGCAGAGATACATACAGGGTGGTGATGTGACTGAGAGGAGGGACAGAGCAGAGATACATACAGGGTGGTGAGGGACAGAGCAGAGATACATACAGGGTGGTGAGGGACAGAGCAGAGATACATACAGGGTGGTGAGGGACAGAGCAGAGATACATACAGGTGGACAGTCTGAGAAGGAGACATATTATCACGTTCCTGCACCATCTGCCTTACACCTACAGCACACACACCTACTGTATGTTGTTGTTTTGTCTTCTAAGAACATAAGCTACCTTTTCAAATTGCTCAGCTGCCACCAATAAGAGAAACTTAATACAAATCCTTTCCATGAATTTACACAAACATAATTATTTATTTAGCTTGTTAAAAAGCTTGTTAAGCCCACATAATTCTCCTATCAGCTGTAGCAAGCTGCTTCTGCATGTCCTCGAACAAACTGGAGAATACAGAGCTCCCTAAGAGAGTGTGTGCTTGCGTGTGTGCGTGTGTGCGCGTGTGTGTGTGTGTGTGTGTGTGTGTGTGTGTGTGTGTGTGTGTGTGTGTGTGTGTGTGTGTGTGTGTGTGTGTGTTTTCCGGCATGCAACCTGGAGAACCAAGATCAATACCTGATCCAGTGATGTGGAATAACAGGATGATTGACAATAGCCACCCCCTGACCCCCACTCCTAACCCCCCCTCCCTCCCCCCTCTCTCTCTCTTCCTCCAAAATAAATCTTGCTCTGTTGCCATGTTTATTTGGTGGATACGAATATGTCGGCTTTGCATAAATCTTTGTAAATTACAGTTCTTGTCTCAGCCACACGGTGGCATCTTGGGGTAGTTCCCCTCTAGCATTGGCTTGGTGGGGCGTGGTGGGGAAATGATTCTTAATTTGGGGCAGCCAAGGGTTGCCAACCACTGACACGCTCAATGAACAGCTCTGCCGCTCACACTGCTCATGAGTCTCTTTCTTTTTTCCACAGCTGTCCTTTTTCCATCACACACACACACACACACACACACACACACACACACACACACACACACACACTAGCTTGCTCTCTCAATGGTGTGTTTTATTCTGTATTATTATATCCCCGGAAAGCTGATACTGATGTTGTTTTTCTGTCTAATCACTGCAACTATAGCTTCGAGATGTGTGTGCGTGTGCCTTCACGTTGTATGCATGTGTTCACTGGCACGGAAGAGTGAACTGTCCCAGAAAGTATGATGGAAGTGATAAAACAGCAGACAGCCTTCCTGTAGGACCATCTCATTGTATCCTATATTCAGATAGGCCTTCCTGTAGGACCATCTCATTGTATCCTATATTCAGATAGGCCATCCTGTAGGACCATCTCATTGTATCCTATATTCAGATAGGCCATCCTGTAGGACCATCTCATTGTATCCTATATTCAAATGGCCTAATAGTATAAATATAATATTTTACCGCTTTTGTTTACATACTAGTAGCGCTCGTTGGCTGTGTTTGTTTGGTTAGCAAACAGGATAGCCATAGCCACATGATTGACACAATGCCGTCTGCTTTCCTACTATTCTGATTGGTTGGTATGAACCAATCACCGAAGACTGCCTCTTTGGCAACGCCCATCCCAGAAACGGCTGTAGATGGGAGGGCGTTCAGACTGAATAATGGAGTGAAACGAAATTAAAATTCAGGCTGAGTGTCAGGCTAGGGCGGGTGGGCAGTGGGCACCTTAAAGTATATAGGCTACTCTAAGGTAGGCACCCACTGTCGTTACAGGAACCCTCCGCCACTGTGGCAGACACAACAGAAACTTTGTGAAATGCACATACTGTACATGGAGATTTTCGACTTGTCAGACAACAATAAATGAACATTTATGGAGATGCAAATCTCGGGTCAAATGTGATCGGTCGGACCGACAGTGCAAGATACTGACTGGTCCTCTCGTGTTGAAAAATCACCACCCAGACACAGACTTGTTTTATTATGTTACAGTCATCATTACTGAACCTCTGTGCCTCTCTGGGTGTTTGGGTGTGCTGTGTATTGCTGACAGAGTGGGAAAAGGGTTTGATTTGGTCGCATAAGGGGAAGAGCAGAGGTGGAAAACAGAAATGTCGGAAGTATTTCTGTCAAAAACAGAAAGTCTCCTCTGGCCTCTCTCTTCCATCTCTCTCATTTGACAAATACAAACTCTCTGCTTCCATCTGGAGCAGAGCTTCTCGTTCACTACAGGTTTGTATTGACTGCACTGTTTTCTCTGCCCTACTCTTCCCTCTCCTCTCTGTTCCTGCTCTTCATCTCATCCACCCGTCCAACCATTATTGTCCTTCTCCCTGTCTGCCTTCGCTTGGCCGTCTCATTCTCTCCGCTTCCTTCTCCATCAATCCCTTCCATTGTGTTCTTGTGGACCTCATATTCTCCTCCTGCTCTCGTTCATGCTTCCAGGCTCTCCTGCGGCCAGCGGGACGGGAACTCTGCAGATATACCTGATAGATATTAATGACAACCCCCCGGCGCTGGTACCCAAGGAGGCTCAGATCTGTGAGCGGGTGAACAGGAATGCCAACGGGGTCAACATCACGGCCGTCGACGCCGACATCGAGCCCAACGCTGGACCCTTCGTCTTCGAGCTGCCCAGCTTCCCCTCCAGCGCTCGGCGTAACTGGACCATAACCCGGATCAACGGTGAGGAGAGGTCGTAGGCAGAGGATCATGGCTGTACTTATAGGGATGGGTATCGTTGGGATTTTTGTGAATCCGGTACCGACTCCGGTTCTGCTTATCGATTCCGGGTTCCTATAATGGTTCCCTAATTCGGTTCCAAATGGTACAAAATAACTTATTATAATGTTTATTTAAAATAATAGGTCAACGTTGTATTCCTATTTATTGCGATAGTCAATTTAATTCAAAGCGTGTTAACGACTCCCACAAACTGATTACCCTGTACGCTACGATGATAGCTTCGGATGACCAACCTTTTCCTAGGCAGACAGTAAATGTTCTCTTATAGCGAGAATCACACAGCATACCTCAAAAGAAAGCTTAACTTGTCCACTCCAATTTGAAAAAAGTATTGATTTTACCATCTTCCATTCTGGAGATATGTACCTTTATGTAACACCTGCTTTTGTTAAGACATGTCATGTTAAGACATGTCATGAATAGAGTAACATATTAACATTTATTCAAACGTACGTTGAGGATAAGAGTGACAACACATTTTGACAATAACTAAAGAAAGCCTATCTCAGACTGAGGAGCACTACAAGTCTGCAACACATATTTGCTCTATATGTGCGTGTGTACAATTCAAACTGTAGAATTGGTTATTGTCACGGACAGAAGTGAGTCTTTCCTTTTCCATGTGATTCCTTCTTTCCTTTTCCAACTGCGTGCATTGGGAGTGCAGACAGAGCAATTAATTAGCGACTCTGTAGCCTACAGCTGTGAGACTCTTGAGCCTTTGATGTGCGAGCGGCCGTTCGCTGATCACTCAGCTGTGTGTTATTGTCTTACTGATTGACTGGCTGAAGAGTAACTGTTATCCCCCAAATGATCCCCCCACCCCCCACGTTCCCCTGTCAATGCTGCATAGAGAGAGAGAGAGAGAGAGAGAGAGATACGCTCGCACACGCAGCTACTCTACACCAGTGTTTCACCGGATTTAGCTGTTAAATAAATAAATAATTAGCGTGTGACAGCGCACGTCTGTAGGAACCGATAGTTAGAACCGAAATTGAATTGTTGTAATGGATAACCATGAGTACGCATGCATGTTCGGTTCGGTACCTGCTTGGTCCAGAGGTTTGGGACCCACCCCTAGCTGCACTAGTACCAGATACTCAGACCAGAACAGATCTGTAGCGCTGCAATCCTTTCATAGGCATACAGTAGCTTGTGGAAGAAAGTAGAAGTGTGCGTGCAATTTTCAGGAACACCAGGTCTAAGGGAGATGCCACAAACGTATAACTCCAATGCCATAGTTTAGTATTAAATACAGTACATAGTTCCGGCAGACGTGCCGCCTTCAGCGATGACAACTGAATGTCTCTCCGTTCTTTTTCATCCTATAGACGATAGCTTTTCAGCCAAAAAGTGTACTTTCATGAAGCATCGCCTCTGAGTGAGGAGTGTTTATCTTTGTCTTACACCGAAGCATTTATTGTAGCTGTGACACAGTTTCCCCAGAATAATAACTGACATGCCAGTTGTTGATTTAATACCAGATGACCATTGTTTGAATAAATGTGTCTTATGTGTTATTTTCATCAATAGCAACTCTCTCTCTCTCTGTCTCTCTCTCTCTCTCTCTCTCTCTCTCTCTCTCTCTCTCTCTCTCTCTCTCTCTCTCTCTCTCTCTCTCTCTCTCTCTCTCTCTCTCTCGTCACAGGGGACTATGCCCGTTTGGGTTTGAGGTACCAGGTGTATTTGGAGCCGGGGATGTACGAGGTCCCTGTAGTCGTGTCGGACTCGGGGAACCCTCCCCTGTCCAACAGGTCTATCATCAGGTTGAAGGTGTGCCCCTGCGATGAGAACGGAGACTGTACCACCCTGGGGGCTGTGGCTGCAGCCGGGCTGGGCACTGGAGCCATCATTTCTATACTTATCTGCATCATCATTCTTCTCAGTAAGTAAACATGCACGCACGCACACACGCACGCATGCACGCACGCACGCACATTCACTTGCAGCCATAATGTCAGAGTTGCCAGTGATTTTCTTTGTTTGGCATCTCTCCCAAGCAGTGTGTTGGGAGACGTCATAAAACATTCAGCAGGTTGTAACATAAACAGTACAGTGGTTTGTATTATAAATGAATGCCTCGGTGGTTGAAATCCTCTCCTGCATCTGTTGACATACAAGTCTTTGTGTGTTAGGGTAAATATCTGCTATATGTCTTGGAAACACATTATGCTGCTTGGTATTGTTATTCCCATGTGTTGCAGGACTCATGCACTTTTAAAACAGATTTGAGATTCATGTACAACCGCACCTGCAGCTGTACTGCTTTCCAGCTGAATATGAAACTTGATGTGCGTGCGTGCGTGCGTGCGTGCGTACGTGTGCGTGCGTGCGTGCGTGCGTGCGTGCGTGCGTGCGTGTGTTCGTGCGTACGTACGTACGTGTGTGTGTGTGTGTGTGTGTGTGTGTGTGTGTGATTGAGGGGTGGTAGCCCAGTATGATGGTGTTTTGTAGCAGTGTGGACCACCTGGTTGAAGTTAAACATGATGGCTGTGTCCTACAGGTATGGTGCTTCTGTTCGTGGTGTGGATGAAGCGCAGAGAAAAGGAGAGGCAGACGAAGCAGCTTCTCATCGATCCTGAGGACGACGTCCGAGATAACATCCTGAAATACGACGAGGAGGGAGGAGGCGAGGAGGACCAGGTGAGTGCACTGACATGATGTAACACCTGGGTACACACTCCTCGTTAGGAACACCTGGGTACACACTCCTCGTTAGGAACACCTGGGTACACACTCCTCGTTAGGAACACCTGGGTACACACTCCTCATTGGAACACCTGGGTACACACTCCTCGTTAGGAACACCTGGGTACACACTCCTCGTTGGAACACCTGGGTACACACTCCTCGTTGGAACACCTGGGTACACACTCCTCGTTGGAACACCTGGGTACACATTTACAATGTAGACATGTAGTAGACTCCTGCAAATTACAAAGTGAAGAGAAATTAACCCATGTCAGTCAACACCAGGGGTGGGTGGATGAATTACAGTGGCAGGTATGTGCTACAAACTAACTAGGAGCACAAGTAGACCTTAAACCTTACATTATATCTAAATAACATACTTGTGTACACAACATGCCTAGCATCTATCTAAATGACATATCTACAGTAGCATCTGTCTCAACAAGCAACACTGATCCAGCTGTTTCCCTGTGACAGGACTATGACCTGAGCCAGCTTCAGCAGCCAGACTCTCTGGAACACATCATCAGTAAGCCTCCAGGTGTCCGCAGGGTGGACGAACGCCCCATCATCCCTGAGTCACAGTATCCCATCAGGCCTCTCATCCCCCACCCTGGAGACATAGGAGACTTCATCCATGAGGTGAGCTTCATAATGTGGCCACACGCTCATTCTAATTCCCCTAAGCTAAACCTCCAGCGACAGGTAAAATAATCCCTTGAATCAGGAAATGTCCTCACAAAGCTGTAAGAAACACGCACGTACCAAAACATTCATAAATATCACAGTAGTTTCAGAGTCGTCAGTATTTCTCCATGCGCTCTTTTATGTGTTTAATGTAATTACGATTTGTTGGATGCTGTTCAATCTGCAAGCCCAAGTATGCTGGTTGAGTTGTGTTCTTCATGACAACTGTTACAGTATCACAGCACACACACACACACACACACACACACACACACACACACGCACGCACGCACACACACACGCGCGCGCACACATACACACACACACACACACACACACACACACACACACACACACACGCACACGCACACGCACACACACACACAATCTTGATACACTCATGCAAGAAAACGCTGATTGACAGGCTCGTGACTGTTCATTCACACTCCAAGTGTTGGCAGCTGTTCAGCTTGATCCACCACCCACCTTTCTCTCTCTCTCTCTCTCTCGCCCTCTCATGCTCTCTGTCTCTCTCTGTCACAAACACCTGATGTTTCTCCAGCAGCCTGGTAAAAACTCATGCACAACAAACACATGGTGTTTTGGCCACCCACTACATCCCCGAGGGGGTGGAGTGGAGTGGAGGCAAGTGGATGAAATGTCTATTCATGGAACAGCATCGACATGGTTTCCTCAACTGTATCCTGTCCTTCGCTTTTTGTGTTTTGTGTTTTTCCCCCTTCTTTTCTTTCTCAACAGCGACAGGGCTCTAAGGACGGCATTGTCGGTTGGTCTGTTTTCCGCTCATCTGCCACTTTGCTCCCAGATATTATCTAGAAGACCTTGCTCGCCAGAGTGTGCTTGAAACTTCCTCTAGTGCCACCATGGCCTTTCCTCTAGTGCCACCATGGCCTTTCCTCTACTGCCACTGCCAGCCTTTGGCCAAAATGTCCATTTGCACACTGATTGATTGGATACGATTGGTAGCCCGACCTGAAACGTTATTTTCTGTTTACCAAAGAGCTGGAGATACAGGGAGACTCGTCCTCTTACTGTTACTCTATCACTTTCCCTACCTTTAATACCTAGAATGCATGCACCCCATACCAATTCTGCCTCTAAAAACCCTACTTTGAACGTGTCAGATACTGAAATCCAAATATACGGACATAAAAGGGACACAGACTGACGGGAACCCCCGACAAGGCGTACAATGGATAATTGGTTGGGGCATCTTAAAAGCAGGCATCATTTCCGAGTCGGTCGGTGCCCAACCTGGTGTAGTAATTCAAAATACGCCTTCAATGCATCTTTCCTTTTAACTTCATTGCATTCTTGTGTCTCATAGCCTGGTGGATACTGACGGCTGTGTTCCTTTCTCTCTGTGCTGTCCAAGGGTCTACGAGCAGCGGACAACGACCCCACGGCCCCTCCCTACGACTCCCTGCTGGTGTTCGACTACGAGGGCGGCGGCTCCACCGCCGGCTCCGTCAGCTCCCTCAACTCCTCCAGCACAGGAGACCAAGACTATGACTACCTCAACGACTGGGGCCCCCGCTTCAAAAAGCTGGCGGACATGTATGGAGGAGGCGACGACGATTAAACTCTGTGCTCCAACACACACACACACATACGTACACACACACATACGTACACGTGCAGACACGAACACACACACCTCTGCCCTGTCAGCTGGCCTGCCATGCTCTATCTCCCCCAACAAATCAGGGCTGTTCCTGAACACACATAATGAAACATTCACACACTGAAAAACTAACTGACCAACCGACCAATCAAATGATCTGCCACAGTGGACCGTGCCGAGAGGCAGTTCTGGATGCCATTTCTTAGCCTTCTCTCCAGCTCTAAAACTGTCCCAGACTGAGAATAGAGCTTTGGACGGCAGGTACTTTGTTGCTTTTTTTGTGCTTTTTTTTTGTTTTTTATGTTTTTATGTGAGACGCAGGTGTTAGCTGTGTGTCCGATGTAATGTTCATTGGAGTTTGAGCTTCTGTTTTCCACACTCCCCTTAAGATGTGAGCCATTTTACTGTTGATAAGGGTTCACAAGTCTTTCTTCACCAAAAGCCCTGTTCTTCTCGTTTGTGCAGATACAGTACGTGTACGTTAGGCTCCGCTGCTTGCTTTGTCTGACGAGAAGAAAAGACAGAAACAATTCTGAAATGTAAGTCCTTCCTGCGTGGAAGGCCTTAGCTCAGTCTTTCTTGAACTTGAATTACTTAGAACAGAAGCACTGTTGTTAAAGAAGTGCCTTCAGTGGTGCGTATCTTGCAGACTCCTGCTAACTCAGGATTGGTTGCCATTTTCTGGGCTTACCTGCCCACCATATCCCCTGACCCTTTAACTTGGACGTTCCCTTGTCATTTGTGTTTTCTGCAGAGCCGTGGTAGCCATGGCACATGTTGGTGCTGCTTTTGGAGGCATCACTGACATAATATGAGGGTGTTCTGTTTAGACATACTGTACATAAGCCAACAATGGCTCATTGTAAGTTACAGACAAATCATTTATTTTTGGAGTCTGGCACATCTGAGCTCCTATATCATAGCCAACTTGAATGTGATCTAATCACAGGAATGGAACAACATTGGAGAATAATATATACTGTAGTACAGTATGTGTCCTTGTGGCTTTGATTGCACTTGTTACTTTTGAGCTGTTTCGCACCTACTGTAACACTTGTGTTGCTGATATATGACGGTTATTTAACCCATTCTGAGATCAGATTCTAAAAATGTCTTCTACATCCCGACAGTTTTCTGAAAAAGCTATGTTTCTATGTCAGTGGTTCTTTGATTTTTCAAAAAATAGTAAAAAATAAACATTTAGATTACATCAAACACTTCTTCTAGGGTTACGGCGGGGCTCCACCGGGCGCGTGTGACGCGTGTGGCGCAGGTTCAAAAAACTAACCGGGGCAATTTGAAAGCAGTCACCGAACGCAGCGCAACGCAGGCAGTGGAGCCACCCTTCATTGATTAAAAAGGGAACATTCCCTGACGGTGACGGAGACGCGACGCTGACGCACCCAGTGGAGCCCCGGCGTTACATACTGAATTGCGTGAGCCATATCGTTTAATCGTGTTTGCGTTCATGTGCAATGTTATTTTCTCTTTTCTTCAGTGTGTTATGACAAACTTTTGACGTACAATCTCTGTTGCCAGTCCCTGTCATAGTAAGGAAGAGAGCTGAGCCTCAGCCAGGGACTTGGCAACACTCACAATCTGTCTCCTTTCAGACGGCTCTTCATTCATCTGAAAATGTTTGCCAGTACAGAGAAGTAGAGTGAGGAACACTCCCCGAAAGAACTACAAACTTCATGAAAAAGACTGTGAGATCTGCTCTTTGAAGATCTGCACAGAGCTATGGATAACATATGGCTTTGCTGATGCCACTAAAAATGCTAAAAACACTGGCACTGGTGATTGAATTAAATCAATAATACCTGGCACACAAAGAGTTGACTAAAAGGAATCACATTACCCAAGAGACTTCTTAATCATATTTCATTCTACTGGAATTCATATTTAAAAAAACATATATAGTCTTGCTGTTAAATTATTTAAATATGCAAAACGTTTAACAGGGAATATTAGGAGATTCCATTCCGATTGTTTATGTGCCCATTGGACTGCTTTTTAAATGTTAGCTCTAGTGTTTCTAGAGAATGTGATTTCTACTGACAGCTCCTCAACGCTGGGTGCTAGGAGTGCCTCCGCTTGTGGGTTGGATAGGAAATGGTCAGGGTTGTGTGTTTAATCCCCCTTCCAGATCCTCTCTATTAATTAAGGGGTTGATGAATCCCCGGAAGTAATCTCCATGACATTGACGACTCCGAGTGAGCCGCCACAAAGTCCTTGATGAGAGGTGAAACCGCTCTGCTTTCCCCTAACTGCCTTTCAGCTGCTCATCGCCTTGTACGAGATACCTAGTGACGCTCAGAAAGTCTGACAAGATGATGTCGACACACTCTACTAGAGCCGGGAAAGTAAATTCAGCAATTATTTTTCATCACGATTGGTATCAATATTGGTATTATATACAGTTATTTTGTCACATTATGGCTAATGAAACACAAGTGAACAAATACAAATCCCAACGAATTGCAACATCGTGATCTTATCTAATAATTGCCTTGTAATAATTGTAATAATTCCTTGTTGATTCCCACCCCCGGCCCGTCACATTGTCCTGAGGTGAAAGGCAAACAGAGTGGTATCAGCGCAGACAAGGGAAGGATTGCTGATTTTAACAGGACAGGACAGTTATATCATTGATTCACAGACTAATGTCTGCAACTCGTGAGGCAGAAACTGACAGTGAGGTTTTGGTCTTTCAGTAGCCTACAGCCTACATGGCTATCCACTGGATAAGGTCTTATATTTTGTCACGAGTCTTACTTACTCTTTGTTCAACACAGTTTAGTAGAATCTCACATTCTGTTATTTAGGATTATTTTTGTCAAATGATTGTTGTATAGGTTTGTTTTTTGTGTTTTTATATGATTTCTACGCTCTTTTCTCCCCACTCAGATCGTGTTGTCGTCAATCAATACTCAGCAAGGTACAGTTCACCACTGAAAGCCACGTGCATTTATTAGGAACTACGAGATTTCTATATGAGCTTATGGCCATAATTGTGTGTGTATATGCCGCAGTTCAAGGCTGGCTTCCCTATGGAGTAAAGAAATGTTGCTGCCCCATCATGTGAAACCAACATTTACTGTATTATCCCACCACATTCACCCTTCTAGGCCTTATTGTATGTGAGTGTTCTATGAGCGCCCTGCTGCCACAGATGCACTATTGATTCATAAATGCTTTATGTTCCCTAAACACTTAGACGTCAGACCTGACAGGGGGTCCAGCAGTAAAGCAGATTTGCACATTTGAGGCAAATGACAGTTTCACGGCCCCTTTCACATAATATCGCTCTTGTTAATACTTGTCATTGGTTAAATATGTATATAACCCTCTGACAGAACATGCCGTTTCTATTTTGGGCATAATAGACAAAAATGTTCACAGATTTGTCAAAGATTTTCAAGAATAGTGAAAGGAGCAGACCTATGAAGTTCAATGCATCGCATACTGTAACGTGAGCTTGTAGATCAGCTATTCTCACTACTTTTGCATGACACTATTATATAAAAATGGGCATTCATTGTGGAAAAAACAAAAGATTATATGTGGAGATAAATGTGATCTGCCCCACAGCGACGATATACAGAATGACACAATGCCGTGATAGTGAATGTTATGATTGAATATCTGTGATAAGGAAGCAGCAAGTCCATTGATGGACTCAATTCACCACTTAAACACTATTCTTAGTAAAACTGACCTCCGTTACAACTGTACTGGACCGCTTTTTTCTGTCTACACCAAATCTCTTCACCAAAAATAGCCGATCAGCTATTTCTGGTGAATGTCCCCCCCCCTCCCCAGAATAGGCATACTGGGATTCAAATGTTTAAACCTAACCCCAAATGCAACTGGGGATGCAAAGTGAAGGAAAAGTGATTGATCAGTTCTCGCTCTGTGCGGTTGACATTTCTATGACAATCCATAGGGCGGCGCTAGCACGAGGCTGGATAATGACGGTATAACTGCTGCATTTCATACCTTCCTTGTGACATGTCCCAAAGTTTAGCTTTTAATAACATTTAATCCAACGCTTCACCGCCGATGACGGAGATCTCCGTCATGCCGTCTTTTCAGTGGGTCTATGATTGATCGCGCTCTTCGCCCACATATGCATGGTTCTATAGGGTGCCAGGCGACCATGGCCCCTAACTAAAGCAAAACAAAATGGTTATACAAAATGTATGTTTTTGGTGAAAGAACGGATCGTGTGGGACTTCAACACAGCCACGTGTTACTTCTGGTTCACGTCCTGGGGACCAGTTGACCTTCAGAATAAGGGCCAGCACTGAAAAGACTGTGGCAGTTAACTGTCTTACAACTGTTTATAGGCGTGCCTGGCCCCTCCACCCAGTCAGCTTCCCCTTTTGACGGGTTGAAAGTTATTATATTCTTTGATCTCACCGCAATGCAATCGCTTAGCTCATGCAGCGAGCGTGCTTAAACACCCATTACGATTGATTGACACTGGAACCAAGGTACACACTACAAGCGTTACTTCCATAATCTTCTTGTTCTCATTATCTCTGATTATACCGATTGAAATTTTCAAATCAGCTAAGTTGGTTTGGTCAATAAATGATTGAATATTTAATAATATGAATAATATTATGAATATGAATATTCTTCATTTACAATGGAAGTCTTTGGGACTCTCTCTCTCTATGGCTCTGGTGTTAGCCTGAACAGACAATTAGTCTCACTTCAGTGGAGATTCACATGAAGCGCTCAAGCAGCAATTAGAAAGGAGTTCTGCAATGGCCGAGACCACTACATTGTAAGATCCTGAGTGTTCATTTAATTGTGTGCGTGTGTAATGTATATGGATATTAAATTGGCACTGATGATTTTACTGTGTAAGAAAAGCAGCAGGGTCAAATTCGAGGTGCCCGGATATTGCTCAAGTTTGAGTGTACATAATGTAGTAATTGCTTGAAACTAAACTGATCAAGTTGGCAAAATGCAACTGTACAATTTGAGCTTTTATTTGCATGTGTCTTTTTTTATAATGGACAGAAGAGTTCTATAACAATAACCATACAATGTTTTAAAATGTGTTGCAGCCCGCATGACCGAGGCTGCAGCCAGAATGAATTCTGGTGTACCATACTCACATAGATTCGAAAGAAGGAAAGGTAAAAAAAGAAAGAAAATTGAATCATTGCACAGTTATCAAGACAAAACACTTTTTTGTAAAACTGTCAACAGCACAAATATTTTGTATTGTTCTTTGTACCATTTTGTAAGAAAAGTGAAGAAAATGTAAATAAAAAGGGGGGTCTGTTTAAGCGTGTTTCTAGTGCCACTGCTATTTCCAAATACGTTAACGTATATATTATGCAGCCTTGCAGATCAAACTTGTAATATAGAAGCTCAGCTGATGATTCTCCGTCAGCACCCTGTGTTATGAATAAAGTTTCCCCTCCTTCTGAGACCGCTGCCTCCTGGCTCCTCAATCTGTCACTGATTTCTGTATGGGAAGTTTTGGTTCACAAGGAGTCTTTTGTGAATGTTGCCTGTATCTGATTGCGTAACCACTTGAGCCCTACAAGCTCAGAAGCTTGTAAAGATTGCCTATTTTGAGTGTGTGCGTGCGTGCTGTGTGTGTGTGTGTGTGTGGGGGGGGGGTATTATACATTTGAAACATGTCTGATGCCAGGGTTAATGTGTGGTGACACTTTAAAATAATAAAACACCCGACAAGGCATCATGCTTTTGTTCATTGTTACATTTCAGAGGGGTCCGTTACAAAGAAAATCTTAAACGCATGTATCAGGTTAGTTAAGACCATAAAGCAGTGATACTCAACCTCAGGCCCGCGGGCCACATCAGGCCCGCGGGACCATTATGACTGGCCCACCAATGAAAATCTAAAAAAAAGAAGAAAAAAAAAATCTGGAAAATGAAATAAAAATAAATAAATCTGAATGAAGTTATCTTTAATTACATTATTATAAGTAATACTATTAGAGTTGTACTATTACTCGAACGAAAATAAAAACATATACTGTGTATCCCTATTCCCTGACATAATTTTATAGCTAAACGGACAGAATTCTATTTTATTTGAATGATGAAACCCAGCTGCCATTAATAGTTGGAAATGGAAATTGCGGAAATTGCGGAAATGGAAATTGCGGAAATTGTAATTGCGGAAATTGCGGAAATGGTGGAAATGGAAATTGCGGAAATTGCGGAAATGCGGAAATGGAAATTGCGGAAATTGCGGAAATTGCGGAAATGGTGGAAATGGAAATTGAGGAAATTGCAGAAATGGAAATTGCGGAAATGGTAATTGCGGAAATGGTAATTGCGGAAATTGCGGAAATTGCTCTTCACTTATAGCTATCTATTTTCAGGTAGATTGTTTTATTTTACTCAGTCAGCCATATCACTACTCATTTTTTTTCATGAAAAAGGTCATAGCTGGGTAATCTATTTTCAGGCAAATTGTGTTTATTGTATTTTATTTTACTCAGCCATAACAATTTATTTTCTGTTAACCAACTTGCTGGCTGGCAGGCAGGCAGACAGCTACTCATAGACAGGCAGACAGACAGACAGCTACTCATGGATAATTGGACAGGCAGGCAGTCAGACAGCTACTCATAGACAGGCAGACAGACAGCTACTCATGGAGAATTGGACAGGCAGGCAGACAGCTACTCATGGACAATTGGACAGGCAGGAAGGCAGACAGCTACTCATAGACAGACAGACAGCTACTCATGGACAATTGGACAGGCAGGAAGGCAGACAGCTACTCATAGACAATTGGGCAGGCAGGCAGACAGCTACTCATAGACAGACAGACAGCTACTCATGGCCCACAGGTAAATCCTTTTGAGTATCCCTGCCATAAAGTAATGCCATGCTAAAGAATGTAGTTAAAAAATATTTAAAAAAAGGTCATTCTATCAGGTTGACAAAAACCTCAGATGATACTGATCATGATACTGACCTGATACTGACATTATACTGACCACGATGATACTGAAGAGATACTGACCTGATACCGACATAATGTAATGCCATGCTAAAGAATGTAGTTAAAAAATATTAAAAAAAAAGTCATTCTATCAGGTTGACAAAAACCTCAGATGATACTGATCATGATACTGACCTGATACTGACATTATACTGACCACGATGATACTGAAGAGATACTGACCTGATACCGACATAATGTAATGCCATGCTAAAGAATGTAGTTAAAAAATATTAAAAAAAAAGTCATTCTATCAGGTTGACAAAAACCTCAGATGATACTGATCATGATACTGACCTGATACTGACATTATACTGACCACGATGATACTGAAGAGATACTGACCTGATACCGACATAATGTAATGCCATGCTAAAGAATGTAGTTAAAAAATATTAAAAAAAAAGTCATTCTATCAGGTTGACAAAAACCTCAGATGATACTGATCATGATACTGACCTGATACTGACATTATACTGACCACGATGATACTGAAGAGATACTGACCTGATACCGACATAATACTGCCATGATACTTACCATTGTACCACTGACCATGATACTGACATGATCTGCATTTGAAACTGCAGGAGAGAACATACCGGTACTTATTTTAGCTGCAGGGAGTTGAACTACATTTTGATTAGCTGCCCTGGCAGAGCAGCTAGAGGCGGCGGCCCCAAGCCGTGTATCGAGTAACACTCACCTTGATAAGAGTGAGTGTTCAAAACTGCATGATAACTGGATCACAAGAACGCAATGGCCAGATGCCAGACTTGAGAGTAGGGGGGGGGGGGGGGGGGAGTGCTTGTTAGCAGGGAACAGAATGAAGAATGGATTTCTGACAACCTTGATAGAAATGCAGTCACCCTCCCGACCCGGAGTTATATACGCCCACAGCCGTGCTTTGTATCAACAAACAAGTACTTCTTTTTTTAAATCCACGTGGTGGATAAAATGACCATGGACATTTTGTTTGAGAAATATCATCTAACAGTCCATTGTGGGAATTATGTGAGAAAAGGATTTGCTTCTATGAACTTCGGTTAATGTGTTATCTGTCCGCATAGCATTCTGGCCTCTCCGAGGCACGGTGAAGTCAGTTATAGTCGAATAAATATTTTAGCAATAACAAGTGGCGGGTGTGTCATATTTTCCCTCCATAAACACTTGATCTGCTACTTTAACCCATTCTGACCTGAGATCAGATTCATACGAGGTTTCCATGGGACACACACTGATCTGATTAACCCATTCTGACCTGAGATCAGATTCTAAAAATGTCAGTCGTTCTTCGAATTTTTCAAAAATAGCAGACCTACAAGCTCGTATCGCGCCACTCGGTGGCGCGATATGAGCTTGTAGATCTGCTATTTTTCAATAGCTAAAGCATAACATGATGCCAACACCAAAATGGGTGCCCGGTCAGAATGGGTTAAGTGTGACATTTGGAGCGACCTCTGGCGAGAGGTACCAGAGAAATAATCACAGTTTCATGATTAGCACGATATTACACTTACTGTACATTTATTCACAAAAAACTATGGATATATAAAATCATATCTAATATCTAAATTAGAGATTGTATTATATTTTCGACACTACATTTTTTTGTTGGCTTTTTTTTTAGCAGCTGCTGCCTTTCAAAAACACAAATTATATCGTTTATATTGCCACATAATACATACACAATATGGAAATACAAATAATGGCACTGAAAGTGCCATCCCTCCTACAGTATTCATCCCAACGCGTTCCAGGTTATTCACAGCCACAGGCGGTTTGAACACAGGAAACACGTATAGCAGGGATCAATTAGTGCTGACCTGGCAGTCCAGAGTGAGATGAGATGATGACCTCCAGGTGTGCTTTAGCGCCGCAGGTCAATGAACCAACAGCAGACTTCATCTCCTCATCGATTGGCTGCCAGTCTGTCAATGTGCGGTCAGACAGCATCACCCGGGCCTGCTCCCAGAACACTGTCTGTCAGGGACCATCCGTGCTAACATGCATGCACACACACATTATGCTCTTCTTGTTGCTCTTTATCTCTCTTTCCCTCACACACGCACACGCACGCACGCACGCACACACACACACACACACACACACACACACACACACACACACACACACACACACACACACACACACACACACACACACACACACACAGTCCTCTCATATCTGACAGAAAAAAAGAAAGAAAAACAGAATCAATACAACCCGCTAGAACAGTCGGATCCAATATTCCCACCTACAATAAATGTGTTGCTAAAGTTTGGAGTTGCCCATGAGTTAAATATACACAGCAAAACAACTAGTCTGACTCGATGAGTCCTTATGCTATCAGCACTGTGCACCGTGTAGCATTTTGACCCTTCATTGATTATACATGTGGATGGTTTCCAATTTGTATCGATCACAAAAAGCTACTTTATTTCCCCCCTACTGCCAATAAAGACTTTAACAGTTGCAGAGTCAATGCGGAGTCAAAGGTCAACCTCACAATAATTCCAAAACTATCATAAAAGGAGTCCTACAAATTCTGCATGATCAATATCTGTTACTGTTTTATCTGTTGCTATTTTTATTGATCAAACCACATTTGCCTTCATTTTCGTCTGCCGACCCACAACCGAGTACTTGGTGGGGCGGTTCTTGTATTTGTTTTACTGAGGATAAAGTTAGAAAGTTTAGGATTAGTCTCTGTCTGTTGTGGTGTCTCGCTGAGGGACCGCGTGCCACCTGAGCACCTCCCTGGAGAGAGAGAGAGCAGGGGAGGCGGAGTTGAGCACAGCAGGCTGGGCTGCATCATAGGAGGCAGGTACTACCACCATTACCTGCTGGAGGGCTTCTGATGAGCCACACCTGTGCTCCCAGCCAAACACTATAAGAAGCCTTCATCTCCCCGCACTCACTCTTGACTCTCTCCGGGGCAGGATGGCACGCGGTCTGACGGTAAGCGAGCACCCACTCCCTCACGAATATTATACAGTACAAATATGTCAGACTGACTATATATTTCTCACCTCCTAGGATCATTATTGAGAGCCGGCTCACCGTTGGGCTCGGGTGGAAGGAGGCTGGCAACTATATTGGCTTGGCGGATATAGAGGAAAAAGGAAGGAAACCTAAGACTGTGATACAAAGCCCAGAGCGGCTGTCCTATGCTCACACGCACCAGAAGTGCTACAGTTATCGAATTCTGAACTTTTGAGTTGAACCTAAGTTGATTATTATTATTTTCCCTGTGAATATCATTTGGTTTTCAATAAACGAGTGCCACACTCTGGGCTCAAACATGTTCCCTGCCTGTCTGTCTCTTGGCGTTGGTTGCAATCCTCACATATGGTGGAGAATGTGGGTAAAGTGATTGATCCAACACCAAGAAACAAGCCTAGGTACCAATATGGAGCATGCACACGCTTTAAGTGTCCTACTCAAAAGCCAGGCAGATCTACAAAACAGTCAAGCAGACTTACAAAGGGCCGTGCTTGAACTGGTGAGGAAGATTAACCTAGATGCAGACGAAGGCAGCGCCCCAGCCAAAGTATTGACCAAATTAACACAGGAAGATGATATTGAAGCTTACATTGAACTTTTTGAGAGAACGGCCACCCGGGAAAGGACCTCTCCAGCGACGACGCCAAGGATTTTACCAAGCTATAAACTGCCATACTTGCCCGACAAGGATTTAGCCTAACGGGGCTACCATACCGGGCAACCGCCCCCCGACCACAGGTAGCTGATCTCGCCCGACTAACACGAAACTGGCTGATGACGCCGGGATCATGTGGCAGCGTTCTAACACACTGAGCCACTGGCTCCAGACAATTCACACTTATTTTTTTGTTTCTTTTGTTCTTCTGTAAACTCATAACGTTTTTCACTTGGTGAGATCAGTCAAAGGGTTTTCTGTACCTCATTTGAACTGCCTAAATCCAGGATGGAACCAGGGACCTACCTTTAAATCTTCAGCCTAACACTCTACAAACTGAGCTATTTCAGCTAGTAACTAAGGCTTATGCCCCATCAAGATTTACCTTTAACATCTGTCTATGTACATGTCCGCTTTAGGGGGCTCTACAGACAAGCAATTAAGCCCAGTCATCCATCCCTCTATCCTTAAAGTTCCCCCATATTCTTCCACTGTGATTCTCATTTCCTCTCTGATGGCCTGAGGATATGTGGGACAGAAGGGGAGATGGAGGGAATGGCCCAGGCCAGATGGGATGGGCATCTAATGGTTCTCTTCAAGGACTGCCCCTGGACCCAGACCAGCCAGACTAAAGAAACAGAGATGGTGGGTGGATGTGTGTTCTGCGACCATAATGCACTTACTCCAACTGATCTATAGGATCTAAAGACGCTGTCTGTTTAAATGGCCGTATCGCATTGCCTTTATTGTCGTACATCTGTGTTGATTTATTCCGTCTCCATGCAAATTGCCAATGCCCCCACAGTGAACCTGACAGGGTAATGCACTGCAGGAGAGAAGTGGGCTCTCTCTAGACAAATTATTGGGTTCAAAGATTCAAATGGTGGAAGCCAGGCACTGGTTCTCAAACAGTGTTCCAGGAAGGAAGTTGGGGGGCATGTTTTGATAACAGCTGCGGTTTAGTGTGATAGGACCATTTAAACGTGGTATGAGGGAATCTAAAGCCTTGCTCTGGATGAGATCAATTTTTCCTTCTGAGTCACCTATAGGCCGCATGCGTTGACCACATTATGGCTAGGGATAGAGGTGGAGTGGAGCACTGGGCCTGCAGTACTGCCCAAAATGAGATTTACATTCCACTCTTATATCCAAATGACATTAGGTTCCACAGCTATTCAACAAAATATTTAAATTTTTAATATATCAACAAAAATTATCCTCGTTTTTCATCATTTTGGACCATGGGCTATAGCCCATATCGTACGGCATACTATAGCACGCCGTTTTTCATCATTTTTGAGGATTTGAAAAAAATGAAAAAATGAAAAAAACGATGGGTTATAGCCCATGTTTTTTGAAATTTTTGAAAAATCCTCGTTTCTCATCATTTTCGCTTTTCCACGATTTTCACCTCTTTTTAAATCCTCAACAATGATGAAGACTATAGCGATGACCTCTGAGACCATGGACCAATGAACCATGTAAATACAACAAATTGAGCAGGGCACTGCAGGGAGTGCAAACGTCTATACATTGACACGAAACAAGACAGGAACGCCCCAAAACGTCACATCCGGGACATTTACCCTGGCAGAATTTTCTATGGCTGCCAATGCAAATTTTTCCAATCCTTAATAACATACGGACAAACATCTATGCCGATAATATCTAACTTGCGGAGGTAGCGTGCCTTGTCCACGGGCAACAGATCTTTCAACTTATGTCATTGCAAATAAGTTTGATAATCGCTACTCTGCGCAATATTGTTTTGGAAATGCCGCAAATTGCATTGCAGTGAACGAGAGCAAATCACAGTTTACCCGGGGGGTGGTGACTCCGCCCTGAATACGCGTTTTCGTGTCAATGTATAGTATGCATTTTCAGAAGGACAACTTTAAAGCAGCACAGAAATTCCCCATGATTGTGTGCCTCAGTGGCACAACGGATAAGTCAAATGATATCCGTAGTATACCTATTAGAAGTGTGCCGGTTCAAACCCCGACATACTCAAATCGTTATTGTGACACTTTGCATTCCACACTAACATCAACTAGCACAGAAAAGCTGTGTTGTGGAAACCAGCGCGCTTGGTCGAGTTCCATCTTCGTCCTTTTTTTGTTCCAAGTGTTTCAACAATGTTGCAACTTCCGGGCCACCGATTGGCCGGTGCCCGGATCGTGCAGGCTACCATTGGCTGGTTCCAACTGGGGTTCCAACCCAGGAGCCAATGGGGGCATGGTCCCGCCCCTACCTCTCAGTAATTCCAAAACAGCACGGCGGCGGCCATCTTGTTACAGTGTGCGGTGGATGGAGGTATTCATAATTTTAATAAATCGTACAAGGTGTTTGGAAAATATTTAAAGGCAGCAGGGCTTTCTCCAGGGGCCAATAAGGGAACGATTTTAATTTGGAACATTTCTGTCCATTTTTGGCTTAGTTATGGACATGTAGTATCTGTTAGCATGTTAGCTAGCTGCTGGATGATGATGATGATGATGGGTTCTTCTAATTATGTGTGAATATTTCATATTTTTTTATTAAATCGTACAAGGCGTTTGGAAAATATTTAAAGGCGGCAGGGCTTTCTCCAGGTGCCAATAAGGGAACGATTTTAATTTGGAACATTTCTGTCCATTTTTGGCTTAGTTATGGACATGTAGTATCTGTTAGCATGTTAGCTAGCTGCTGGATGATGATGATGATGATGGGTTCTTCTTATTATGTGTGAATATTTCATATTTTTTTATTAAATCGTACAAGGCGTTTGGAAATTAGTGAAAGGCACCGTGGCTTCAACCAGGTCTCACCAAGGAATCGACTTTAATTTGGAACATTTTTGGTTCATTTTGGCATAGACATGGACATTGCAGCATATGTTAGCATTAGCTGCAATGGGTTCTTCTCATTATTGCGAACGCAGTGATTGCGAACCCAGTGAGCACTTACTATGAGACCTAGCAGATCATGTCTGTCTGTCTGTGTGTGTGTCTGTCCCGCTATCCAAATATGGAGTGTGTTGCATCAGCAATCACTCAGCTCCATATATGGCCACAAAAGGGGCCAGGTCCACTCAGCTCCATATATGGGCACAAAATGTGAAAATTATGTAATATGAGCCAGATTGTAGATTGGCTATTTTAGTATTTTTCTTGTTTTATTTATTTAACTGTCTAGGCCTATTCACATGCAATGAACTCAAGTGTCACAAAGCAAAGCAACACGAAAAGCGATGGTAATAGTACTATGTGTACTATATATGGGGTGCGAGGCCCTGCATTGCTCAATAACCTGCTTTGATGACACTTTTGTCCTTTTGTATGTTTAAATCAAATGTCAAATTATAGTTCAAAGACACCAAGAAGATAGTCTGTGATTACAATATCAATTTAAAATGTATTACCCATTTCTTGTTTCCTGTTTTCCACTTCATGATAAATGCTTTTATGTGATGTATTCCCATGCTTTTGTTCTTGCTTAATGTAAGTCGCTCTGGATTAAGAGCGTCTGCTAAATGCCTAAATTGTAAAATTGTAAATTGTCCCCTTGCGCGCAGGGTCCGGCCCATTCCTCTCTGTTATGTCATATGACGAGCATTTAACTTTTAATATCACAATTATTGTAGCTAATCTTTAACTGAATCTGGAAGTATTCCTTTATTAAATGATTCTTCATAGTCTGGAATTGTAACTGATCAATTTTCTTTTGTGACTTTCGCCTTTATTTTATATGGAGGGACAGTCAGTGGTGTAAACTTTATTTATATAGCACATTTCATACATAAAATGCAACTCTGTCACATTCTGTCTCTCCCTCAGTCTCCATACTGGCCTCCCATATCCCATTCCAGCACACCCAGTTCCATTTACACACCTGTCAACTATCTAATCAGCCCAGCAGTGAACACTTCTCCAATCAACCTGCTCACTATAAAACTGGACTCAGTACAAACACTCATTGTCAGTTCATAACCTGTGTCACAGTCCTGCCTGTTCATGTGTTGACTTTGATGTCATTCTGATTCATGCCTGATTCCTACCTGCATTCCCCTGTGTAAGATATCTCGTAATTCTTTATTAAATACTTTATTATTATACTCTAGTTTGTTGTGACTTTGCTCCTGGGTTCAACTCTGTCTGCATCCTTGACAACTAAAGTACTTCACATATTAAACTTTATTTATATAGCACATGTCATACATAAAATGCAACTCAAAGTACTTCACATGAAAATAAAATAAAAAATAACAAGCAGCGGAATGCCAGAAACAAAAAGTAGGTCAATCTACAATTAGCAAATAAAAATAGCAATACAAAACTAAAACATTAAAAATGGTAAGGAAATTTGTATTGGATAATACATTTTAAATTGATATTATTAGATATTCAACTTTATTGACATTTATAATTAAATTGGTGTCTTTACACTGTAGAATCCATTGTTGTTTGTTTCTGTTGCTTAACTCTGTTGCTTTAACTACATATAAGTGTCTATTTGTTTGTCTCTAAATGTTTTGATGAATTGAACAATGCCCTTTGTTCAATTCATGCCATACTATAGCACGCCGTTTTTCATCATTTTTGAGGATTTGAAGAAAATTCAAAATTTCAAAAAACATGGGTTATAGCCCATCGTTTTTTGAATTTTTGAAAAAAAATTATCCTCATTTTTCATCATTTTTGAACATGGGCTATAGCCCCTACCGTACGGCATACTATAGCACGCCGTTTTTCATCATTTTTGAGGATTTGAAGAAAATTCAAAATTTCAAAAAACATGGGTTATAGCCCATCGTTTTTTGAATTTTTGAAAAAAATGTTATCCTCATTTTTCATCATTTTTGAACATGGGCTATAGCTCCTACCGTACGGCATACTATAGCACGCCGTTTTTCATCATTTTTGAGGATTTGAAGAAAATTCAAAATTTCAAAAAACATGGGTTATAGCCCATCGTTTTTTGAATTTTTGAAAAAAATGTTATCCTCATTTTTCATCATTTTTGAACATGGGCTATAGCCCCTACCGTACGGCATACTATAGCACGCCGTTTTTCATCATTTTTGAGGATTTGAAGAAAATTCAAAATTTCAAAAAACATGGGTTATAGCCCATCGTTTTTTGAATTTTTGAAAAAAAAATTATCCTCATTTTTCATCATTTTTGAACATGGGCTATAGCCCCTACCGTACGGCATACTATAGCACGCCGTTTTTCATCATTTTTGAGGATTTGAAGAAAATTCAAAATTTAAAAAAACATGGGTTATAGCCCATCGTTTTTTGAATTTTTGAAAAAAATGTTATCCTCATTTTTCATCATTTTTGAACATGGGCTATAGCCCCTACCGTACGGCATACTATAGCACGCCGTTTTTCATCATTTTTGAGGATTTGAAGAAAATTCAAAATTTCAAAAAACATGGGTTATAGCCCATCGTTTTTTGAATTTTTGAAAAAAATGTTATCCTCATTTTTCATCATTTTTGAACATGGGCTATAGCCCCTACCGTACGGCATACTATAGCACGCCGTTTTTCATCATTTTTGAGGATTTGAAGAAAATTCAAAATTTAAAAAAACATGGGTTATAGCCCATCGTTTTTTGAATTTTTGAAAAAAATGTTATCCTCATTTTTCATCATTTTTGAACATGGGCTATAGCCCCTACCGTACGGCATACTATAGCACGCCGTTTTTCATCATTTTTGAGGATTTGAAGAAAATTCAAAATTTCAAAAAACATGGGTTATAGCCCATCGTTTTTTGATTTTTTGAAAAAAATGTTATCCTCATTTTTCATCATTTTTGAACATGGGCTATAGCCCCTACCGTACGGCATACTATAGCACGCCGTTTTTCATCATTTTTGAGGATTTGAAGAAAATTCAAAATTTCAAAAAACATGGGTTATAGCCCATTGTTTTTGAATTTTTGAAAAAAATGTTATCCTCATTTTTCATCATTTTTGAACATGGGCTATAGCCCCTACCGTACGGCATACTATAGCACGCAGTTTTTCATCATTTTTGAGGATTTGAAGAAAATTCAAAATTTCAAAAAACATGGGTTATAGCCCATCGTTTTTTGAATTTTTGAAAAAAATGTTATCCTCATTTTTCATCATTTTTGAACATGGGCTATAGCCCCTACCGTACGGCATACTATAGCACGCCGTTTTTCATCATTTTTGAGGATTTTAAGAAAATTCAAAATTTCAAAAAACATGGGTTATAGCCCATCGTTTTTTGAATTTTTGAAAAAAATGTTATCCTCATTTTTCATCATTTTTGAACATGGGCTATAGCCCCTACCGTACGGCATACTATAGCACGCCGTTTTTCATCATTTTTGAGGATTTGAAGAAAATTCAAAATTTCAAAAAACATGGGTTATAGCCCATTGTTTTTTGAATTTTTGAAAAAAATGTTATCCTCATTTTTCATCATTTTTGAACATGGGCTATAGCCCCTACCGTACGGCATACTATAGCACGCCGTTTTTCATCATTTCTGAGGATTTGAAGAAAATTCAAAATTTCAAAAAACATGGGTTATAGCCCATCGTTTTTTGAATTTTTGAAAAAAATGTTATCCTCATTTTTCATCATTTTTGAACATGGGCTATAGCCCCTACCGTACGGCATACTATAGCACGCCGTTTTCATCATTTTTGAGGATTTGAAGAAAATTCAAAATTTCAAAAAACATGGGTTATAGCCCATTGTTTTTTGAATTTTTGAAAAAAATGTTATCCTCATTTTTCATCATTTTTGAACATGGGCTATAGCCCCTACCGTACGGCATACTATAGCACGCCGTTTTTCATCATTTTTGAGGATTTGAAGAAAATTCAAAATTTCAAAAAACATGGGTTATAGCCCATCGTTTTTTGAATTTTTGAAAAAAATGTTATCCTCATTTTTCATCATTTTTGAACATGGGCTATAGCCCCTACCGTACGGCATACTATAGCACGCCGTTTTTCATAATTTTTGAGGATTTGAAGAAAATTCAAAATTTCAAAAAACATGGGTTATAGCCCATCGTTTTCTGAATTTTTGAAAAAAATGTTATCCTCATTTTTCATCATTTTTGAACATGGGCTATAGCCCCTACCGTACGGCATACTATAGCACGCCGTTTTTCATCATTTTTGAGGATTTGAAGAAAATTCAAAATTTCAAAAAACATGGGTTATAGCCCATCGTTTTTTGAATTTTTGAAAAAAATGTTATCCTCATTTTTCATCATTTTTGAACATGGGCTATAGCCCCTACCGTACGGCATACTATAGCACGCCGTTTTTCATCATTTTTGAGGATTTGAAGAAAATTCAAAATTTCAAAAAACATGGGTTATAGCCCATCGTTTTTTGAATTTTTGAAATAAATGTTATCCTCATTTTTCATCATTTTTGAACATGGGCTATAGCCCCTACCGTACGGCATACTATAGCACGCCGTTTTTCATCATTTTTGAGGATTTGAAGAAAATTCAAAATTTCAAAAAATATGGGTTATAGCCCATCGTTTTTTGAATTTTTGAAAAAAATGTTATCCTCATTTTTCATCATTTTTGAACATGGGCTATAGCCCCTACCGTACGGCATACTATAGCACGCCGTTTTTCATCATTTTTGAGGATTTGAAGAAAATTCAAAATTTCAAAAAACATGGGTTATAGCCCATTGTTTTTTGAATTTTTGAAAAAAATGTTATCCTCATTTTCATCATTTTTGAACATGGGCTATAGCCCCTACCGTACGGCATACTATAGCACGCCGTTTTTCATCATTTTTGAGGATTTGAAGAAAATTCAAAATTTCAAAAAACATGGGTTATAGCCCATTGTTTTTTGAATTTTTGAAAAAAATGTTATCCTCATTTTTCATCATTTTTGAACATGGGCTATAGCCCCTACCGTACGGCATACTATAGCACGCCGTTTTTCATCATTTTTGAGGATTTGAAGAAAATTCAAAATTTCAAAAAACATGGGTTATAGCCCATTGTTTTTTTAATTAAAAAGAAAAATGTTATCCTCATTTTTCATCATTTTTGAACATGGGTTATAGCCCCTACCGTACGGCATACTATAGCACGCCGTTTTTCATCATTTTTGAGGATTTGAAGAAAATTCAAAATTTCAAAAAACATGGGTTATAGCCCATCGTTTTTTGAATTTTTGAAAAAAATGTTATCCTCATTTTTCATCATTTTTGAACATGGGCTATAGCCCCTACCGTACGGCATACTATAGCACGCCGTTTTTCATCATTTTTGAGGATTTGAAGATAATTCAAAATTTCAAAAAACATGGGTTATAGCCCATCGTTTTTTCATTTTTTGAAAAAAATGTTATCCTCATTTTTCATCATTTTTGAACATGGGCTATAGCCCCTACCGTACGGCATACTATAGC
The DNA here is from genome assembly GCF_963924005.1 of Protomyctophum bolini. Taxonomy (NCBI): domain Eukaryota; kingdom Metazoa; phylum Chordata; class Actinopteri; order Myctophiformes; family Myctophidae; genus Protomyctophum; species Protomyctophum bolini. Next base: position 42,612,012 of record NC_137866.1, read on the forward strand.
ACGCCGTTTTTCATCATTTTTGAGGATTTGAAGAAAATTCAAAATTTCAAAAAACATGGGTTATAGCCCATTGTTTTTGAATTTTTGAAAAAAATGTTATCCTCATTTTTCATCATTTTTGAACATGGGCTATAGCCCCTACCGTACGGCATACTATAGCATGCAGTTTTTCATCATTTTTGAGGATTTGAAGAAAATTCAAAATTTCAAAAAACATGGGTTATAGCCCATCGTTTTTTGAATTTTTGAAAAAAATGTTATCCTCATTTTTCATCATTTTTGAACATGGGCTATAGCCCCTACCGTACGGCATACTATAGCACGCCGTTTTTCATCATTTTTGAGGATTTGAAGAAAATTCAAAATTTCAAAAAACATGGGTTATAGCCCATTGTTTTTTGAATTTTTGAAAAAAATGTTATCCTCATTTTTCATCATTTTTGAACATGGGCTATAGCCCCTACCGTACGGCATACTATAGCACGCCGTTTTTCATCATTTTTGAGGATTTTAAGAAAATTCAAAATTTCAAAAAACATGGGTTATAGCCCATCGTTTTTTGAATTTTTGAAAAAAATGTTATCCTCATTTTTCATCATTTTTGAACATGGGCTATAGCCCCTACCGTACGGCATACTATAGCACGCCGTTTTTCATCATTTTTGAGGATTTGAAGAAAATTCAAAATTTCAAAAAACATGGGTTATAGCCCATCGTTTTTTGAATTTTTGAAAAAAATGTTATCCTCATTTTTCATCATTTTTGAACATGGGCTATAGCCCCTACCGTACGGCATACTATAGCACGCCGTTTTTCATCATTTTTGAGGATTTGAAGAAAATTCAAAATTTAAAAAAACATGGGTTATAGCCTATCGTTTTTTGATTTTTTGAAAAAAATGTTATCCTCATTTTTCATCATTTTTGAACATGGGCTATAGCCCCTACCGTACGGCATACTATAGCACGCCGTTTTTCATCATTTTTGAGGATTTGAAGAAAATTCAAAATTTCAAAAAACATGGGTTATAGCCCATTGTTTTTGAATTTTTGAAAAAAATGTTATCCTCATTTTTCATCATTTTTGAACATGGGCTATAGCCCCTACCGTACGGCATACTATAGCACGCCGTTTTTCATCATTTTTGAGGATTTGAAGAAAATTCAAAATTTAAAAAAACATGGGTTATAGCCCATCGTTTTTTGATTTTTTGAAAAAAATGTTATCCTCATTTTTCATCATTTTTGAACATGGGCTATAGCCCCTACCGTACGGCATACTATAGCACGCCGTTTTTCATCATTTTTGAGGATTTGAAGAAAATTCAAAATTTCAAAAAACATGGGTTATAGCCCATCGTTTTTTGATTTTTTGAAAAAAATGTTATCCTCATTTTTCATCATTTTTGAACATGGGCTATAGCCCCTACCGTACGGCATACTATAGCACGCCGTTTTTCATCATTTTTGAGGATTTGAAGAAAATTCAAAATTTCAAAAAACATGGGTTATAGCCCATTGTTTTTGAATTTTTGAAAAAAATGTTATCCTCATTTTTCATCATTTTTGAACATGGGCTATAGCCCCTACCGTACGGCATACTATAGCACGCCGTTTTTCATCATTTTTGAGGATTTGAAGAAAATTCAAAATTTCAAAAAACATGGGTCATAGCCCATCGTTTTTTGAATTTTTGAAAAAAATGTTATCCTCATTTTTCATCATTTTTGAACATGGGCCATAGCCCCTACCGTACGGCATACTATAGCACGCCGTTTTTCATCATTTTTGAGGATTTGAAGAAAATTAAAAATTTCAAAAAACATGGGTTATAGCCCATTGTTTTTTGAATTTTTGAAAAAAATGTTATCCTCATTTTTCATCATTTTTGAACATGGGCTATAGCCCCTACCGTACGGCATACTATAGCACGCCGTTTTTCATCATTTTTGAGGATTTGAAGAAAATTCAAAATTTCAAAAAACATGGGTTATAGCCCATTGTTTTTTGAATTTTTGAAAAAAAAATTATCCTCATTTTTCATCATTTTTGAACATGGGCTATAGCCCCTACCGTACGGCATACTATAGCACGCCGTTTTTCATCATTTTTGAGGATTTGAAGAAAATTCAAAATTTCAAAAAACATGGGTTATAGCCCATTGTTTTTGAATTTTTGAAAAAAATGTTATCCTCATTTTTCATCATTTTTGAACATGGGCTATAGCCCCTACCGTACGGCATACTATAGCATGCAGTTTTTCATCATTTTTGAGGATTTGAAGAAAATTCAAAATTTCAAAAAACATGGGTTATAGCCCATCGTTTTTTGAATTTTTGAAAAAAATGTTATCCTCATTTTTCATCATTTTTGAACATGGGCTATAGCCCCTACCGTACGGCATACTATAGCACGCCGTTTTTCATCATTTTTGAGGATTTGAAGAAAATTCAAAATTTCAAAAAACATGGGTTATAGCCCATTGTTTTTTGAATTTTTGAAAAAAATGTTATCCTCATTTTTCATCATTTTTGAACATGGGCTATAGCCCCTACCGTACGGCATACTATAGCACGCCGTTTTTCATCATTTTTGAGGATTTTAAGAAAATTCAAAATTTCAAAAAACATGGGTTATAGCCCATCGTTTTTTGAATTTTTGAAAAAAATGTTATCCTCATTTTTCATCATTTTTGAACATGGGCTATAGCCCCTACCGTACGGCATACTATAGCACGCCGTTTTTCATCATTTTTGAGGATTTGAAGAAAATTCAAAATTTCAAAAAACATGGGTTATAGCCCATCGTTTTTTGAATTTTTGAAAAAAATGTTATCCTCATTTTTCATCATTTTTGAACATGGGCTATAGCCCCTACCGTACGGCATACTATAGCACGCCGTTTTTCATCATTTTTGAGGATTTTAAGAAAATTCAAAATTTCAAAAAACATGGGTTATAGCCCATCGTTTTTTGAATTTTTGAAAAAAATGTTATCCTCATTTTTCATCATTTTTGAACATGGGCTATAGCCCCTACCGTACGGCATACTATAGCACGCCGTTTTTCATCATTTTTGAGGATTTGAAGAAAATTCAAAATTTCAAAAAACATGGGTTATAGCCCATTGTTTTTTGAATTTTTGAAAAAAATGTTATCCTCATTTTTCATCATTTTTGAACATGGGCTATAGCCCCTACCGTACGGCATACTATAGCACGCCGTTTTTCATCATTTCTGAGGATTTGAAGAAAATTCAAAATTTCAAAAAACATGGGTTATAGCCCATCGTTTTTTGAATTTTTGAAAAAAATGTTATCCTCATTTTTCATCATTTTTGAACATGGGCTATAGCCCCTACCGTACGGCATACTATAGCACGCCGTTTTCATCATTTTTGAGGATTTGAAGAAAATTCAAAATTTCAAAAAACATGGGTTATAGCCCATTGTTTTTTGAATTTTTGAAAAAAATGTTATCCTCATTTTTCATCATTTTTGAACATGGGCTATAGCCCCTACCGTACGGCATACTATAGCACGCCGTTTTTCATCATTTTTGAGGATTTGAAGAAAATTCAAAATTTCAAAAAACATGGGTTATAGCCCATCGTTTTTTGAATTTTTGAAAAAAATGTTATCCTCATTTTTCATCATTTTTGAACATGGGCTATAGCCCCTACCGTACGGCATACTATAGCACGCCGTTTTTCATAATTTTTGAGGATTTGAAGAAAATTCAAAATTTCAAAAAACATGGGTTATAGCCCATCGTTTTCTGAATTTTTGAAAAAAATGTTATCCTCATTTTTCATCATTTTTGAACATGGGCTATAGCCCCTACCGTACGGCATACTATAGCACGCCGTTTTTCATCATTTTTGAGGATTTGAAGAAAATTCAAAATTTCAAAAAACATGGGTTATAGCCCATCGTTTTTTGAATTTTTGAAAAAAATGTTATCCTCATTTTTCATCATTTTTGAACATGGGCTATAGCCCCTACCGTACGGCATACTATAGCACGCCGTTTTTCATCATTTTTGAGGATTTGAAGAAAATTCAAAATTTCAAAAAACATGGGTTATAGCCCATCGTTTTTTGAATTTTTGAAATAAATGTTATCCTCATTTTTCATCATTTTTGAACATGGGCTATAGCCCCTACCGTACGGCATACTATAGCACGCCGTTTTTCATCATTTTTGAGGATTTGAAGAAAATTCAAAATTTCAAAAAATATGGGTTATAGCCCATCGTTTTTTGAATTTTTGAAAAAAATGTTATCCTCATTTTTCATCATTTTTGAACATGGGCTATAGCCCCTACCGTACGGCATACTATAGCACGCCGTTTTTCATCATTTTTGAGGATTTGAAGAAAATTCAAAATTTCAAAAAACATGGGTTATAGCCCATTGTTTTTTGAATTTTTGAAAAAAATGTTATCCTCATTTTCATCATTTTTGAACATGGGCTATAGCCCCTACCGTACGGCATACTATAGCACGCCGTTTTTCATCATTTTTGAGGATTTGAAGAAAATTCAAAATTTCAAAAAACATGGGTTATAGCCCATTGTTTTTTGAATTTTTGAAAAAAATGTTATCCTCATTTTTCATCATTTTTGAACATGGGCTATAGCCCCTACCGTACGGCATACTATAGCACGCCGTTTTTCATCATTTTTGAGGATTTGAAGAAAATTCAAAATTTCAAAAAACATGGGTTATAGCCCATTGTTTTTTTAATTAAAAAGAAAAATGTTATCCTCATTTTTCATCATTTTTGAACATGGGTTATAGCCCCTACCGTACGGCATACTATAGCACGCCGTTTTTCATCATTTTTGAGGATTTGAAGAAAATTCAAAATTTCAAAAAACATGGGTTATAGCCCATCGTTTTTTGAATTTTTGAAAAAAATGTTATCCTCATTTTTCATCATTTTTGAACATGGGCTATAGCCCCTACCGTACGGCATACTATAGCACGCCGTTTTTCATCATTTTTGAGGATTTGAAGATAATTCAAAATTTCAAAAAACATGGGTTATAGCCCATCGTTTTTTCATTTTTTGAAAAAAATGTTATCCTCATTTTTCATCATTTTTGAACATGGGCTATAGCCCCTACCGTACGGCATACTATAGCACGCCGTTTTTCATCATTTTTGAGGATTTGAAGAAAATTCAAAATTTCAAAAAACATGGGTTATAGCCCATTGTTTTTGAATTTTTGAAAAAAATGTTATCCTCATTTTTCATCATTTTTGAACATGGGCTATAGCCCCTACCGTACGGCATACTATAGCATGCAGTTTTTCATCATTTTTGAGGATTTGAAGAAAATTCAAAATTTCAAAAAACATGGGTTATAGCCCATCGTTTTTTGAATTTTTGAAAAAAATGTTATCCTCATTTTTCATCATTTTTGAACATGGGCTATAGCCCCTACCGTACGGCATACTATAGCACGCCGTTTTTCATCATTTTTGAGGATTTGAAGAAAATTCAAAATTTCAAAAAACATGGGTTATAGCCCATTGTTTTTTGAATTTTTGAAAAAAATGTTATCCTCATTTTTCATCATTTTTGAACATGGGCTATAGCCCCTACCGTACGGCATACTATAGCACGCCGTTTTTCATCATTTTTGAGGATTTTAAGAAAATTCAAAATTTCAAAAAACATGGGTTATAGCCCATCGTTTTTTGAATTTTTGAAAAAAATGTTATCCTCATTTTTCATCATTTTTGAACATGGGCTATAGCCCCTACCGTACGGCATACTATAGCACGCCGTTTTTCATCATTTTTGAGGATTTGAAGAAAATTCAAAATTTCAAAAAACATGGGTTATAGCCCATCGTTTTTTGAATTTTTGAAAAAAATGTTATCCTCATTTTTCATCATTTTTGAACATGGGCTATAGCCCCTACCGTACGGCATACTATAGCACGCCGTTTTTCATCATTTTTGAGGATTTGAAGAAAATTCAAAATTTAAAAAAACATGGGTTATAGCCTATCGTTTTTTGATTTTTTGAAAAAAATGTTATCCTCATTTTTCATCATTTTTGAACATGGGCTATAGCCCCTACCGTACGGCATACTATAGCACGCCGTTTTTCATCATTTTTGAGGATTTGAAGAAAATTCAAAATTTCAAAAAACATGGGTTATAGCCCATTGTTTTTGAATTTTTGAAAAAAATGTTATCCTCATTTTTCATCATTTTTGAACATGGGCTATAGCCCCTACCGTACGGCATACTATAGCACGCCGTTTTTCATCATTTTTGAGGATTTGAAGAAAATTCAAAATTTAAAAAAACATGGGTTATAGCCCATCGTTTTTTGATTTTTTGAAAAAAATGTTATCCTCATTTTTCATCATTTTTGAACATGGGCTATAGCCCCTACCGTACGGCATACTATAGCACGCCGTTTTTCATCATTTTTGAGGATTTGAAGAAAATTCAAAATTTCAAAAAACATGGGTTATAGCCCATCGTTTTTTGATTTTTTGAAAAAAATGTTATCCTCATTTTTCATCATTTTTGAACATGGGCTATAGCCCCTACCGTACGGCATACTATAGCACGCCGTTTTTCATCATTTTTGAGGATTTGAAGAAAATTCAAAATTTCAAAAAACATGGGTTATAGCCCATTGTTTTTGAATTTTTGAAAAAAATGTTATCCTCATTTTTCATCATTTTTGAACATGGGCTATAGCCCCTACCGTACGGCATACTATAGCACGCCGTTTTTCATCATTTTTGAGGATTTGAAGAAAATTCAAAATTTCAAAAAACATGGGTCATAGCCCATCGTTTTTTGAATTTTTGAAAAAAATGTTATCCTCATTTTTCATCATTTTTGAACATGGGCCATAGCCCCTACCGTACGGCATACTATAGCACGCCGTTTTTCATCATTTTTGAGGATTTGAAGAAAATTAAAAATTTCAAAAAACATGGGTTATAGCCCATTGTTTTTTGAATTTTTGAAAAAAATGTTATCCTCATTTTTCATCATTTTTGAACATGGGCTATAGCCCCTACCGTACGGCATACTATAGCACGCCGTTTTTCATCATTTTTGAGGATTTGAAGAAAATTCAAAATTTCAAAAAACATGGGTTATAGCCCATTGTTTTTTGAATTTTTGAAAAAAAAATTATCCTCATTTTTCATCATTTTTGAACATGGGCTATAGCCCCTACCGTACGGCATACTATAGCACGCCGTTTTTCATCATTTTTGAGGATTTGAAGAAAATTCAAAATTTCAAAAAACATGGGTTATAGCCCATTGTTTTTGAATTTTTGAAAAAAATGTTATCCTCATTTTTCATCATTTTTGAACATGGGCTATAGCCCCTACCGTACGGCATACTATAGCATGCAGTTTTTCATCATTTTTGAGGATTTGAAGAAAATTCAAAATTTCAAAAAACATGGGTTATAGCCCATCGTTTTTTGAATTTTTGAAAAAAATGTTATCCTCATTTTTCATCATTTTTGAACATGGGCTATAGCCCCTACCGTACGGCATACTATAGCACGCCGTTTTTCATCATTTTTGAGGATTTGAAGAAAATTCAAAATTTCAAAAAACATGGGTTATAGCCCATTGTTTTTTGAATTTTTGAAAAAAATGTTATCCTCATTTTTCATCATTTTTGAACATGGGCTATAGCCCCTACCGTACGGCATACTATAGCACGCCGTTTTTCATCATTTTTGAGGATTTTAAGAAAATTCAAAATTTCAAAAAACATGGGTTATAGCCCATCGTTTTTTGAATTTTTGAAAAAAATGTTATCCTCATTTTTCATCATTTTTGAACATGGGCTATAGCCCCTACCGTACGGCATACTATAGCACGCCGTTTTTCATCATTTTTGAGGATTTGAAGAAAATTCAAAATTTCAAAAAACATGGGTTATAGCCCATCGTTTTTTGAATTTTTGAAAAAAATGTTATCCTCATTTTTCATCATTTTTGAACATGGGCTATAGCCCCTACCGTACGGCATACTATAGCACGCCGTTTTTCATCATTTTTGAGGATTTGAAGAAAATTCAAAATTTAAAAAAACATGGGTTATAGCCTATCGTTTTTTGATTTTTTGAAAAAAATGTTATCCTCATTTTTCATCATTTTTGAACATGGGCTATAGCCCCTACCGTACGGCATACTATAGCACGCCGTTTTTCATCATTTTTGAGGATTTGAAGAAAATTCAAAATTTCAAAAAACATGGGTTATAGCCCATTGTTTTTGAATTTTTGAAAAAAATGTTATCCTCATTTTTCATCATTTTTGAACATGGGCTATAGCCCCTACCGTACGGCATACTATAGCACGCCGTTTTTCATCATTTTTGAGGATTTGAAGAAAATTCAAAATTTAAAAAAACATGGGTTATAGCCCATCGTTTTTTGATTTTTTGAAAAAAATGTTATCCTCATTTTTCATCATTTTTGAACATGGGCTATAGCCCCTACCGTACGGCATACTATAGCACGCCGTTTTTCATCATTTTTGAGGATTTGAAGAAAATTCAAAATTTCAAAAAACATGGGTTATAGCCCATCGTTTTTTGATTTTTTGAAAAAAATGTTATCCTCATTTTTCATCATTTTTGAACATGGGCTATAGCCCCTACCGTACGGCATACTATAGCACGCCGTTTTTCATCATTTTTGAGGATTTGAAGAAAATTCAAAATTTCAAAAAACATGGGTTATAGCCCATTGTTTTTGAATTTTTGAAAAAAATGTTATCCTCATTTTTCATCATTTTTGAACATGGGCTATAGCCCCTACCGTACGGCATACTATAGCACGCCGTTTTTCATCATTTTTGAGGATTTGAAGAAAATTCAAAATTTCAAAAAACATGGGTCATAGCCCATCGTTTTTTGAATTTTTGAAAAAAATGTTATCCTCATTTTTCATCATTTTTGAACATGGGCCATAGCCCCTACCGTACGGCATACTATAGCACGCCGTTTTTCATCATTTTTGAGGATTTGAAGAAAATTAAAAATTTCAAAAAACATGGGTTATAGCCCATTGTTTTTTGAATTTTTGAAAAAAATGTTATCCTCATTTTTCATCATTTTTGAACATGGGCTATAGCCCCTACCGTACGGCATACTATAGCACGCCGTTTTTCATCATTTTTGAGGATTTGAAGAAAATTCAAAATTTCAAAAAACATGGGTTATAGCCCATTGTTTTTTGAATTTTTGAAAAAAAAATTATCCTCATTTTTCATCATTTTTGAACATGGGCTATAGCCCCTACCGTACGGCATACTATAGCACGCCGTTTTTCATCATTTTTGAGGATTTGAAGAAAATTCAAAATTTCAAAAAACATGGGTTATAGCCCATTGTTTTTTGAATTTTTGAAAAAAATGTTATCCTCATTTTTCATCATTTTTGAACATGGGCTATAGCCCCTACCGTACGGCATACTATAGCACGCCGTTTTTCATCATTTTTGAGGATTTGAAGAAAATTCAAAATTTCAAAAAATATGGGTTATAGCCCATCGTTTTTTGAATTTTTGAAAAAAATGTTATCCTCATTTTTCATCATTTTTGAACATGGGCTATAGCCCCTACCGTACGGCATACTATAGCACGCCGTTTTTCATCATTTTTGAGGATTTGAAGAAAATTCAAAATTTCAAAAAACATGGGTTATAGCCCATTGTTTTTTGAATTTTTGAAAAAAATGTTATCCTCATTTTTCATCATTTTTGAACATGGGCTATAGCCCCTACCGTACGGCATACTATAGCACGCCGTTTTTCATCATTTTTGAGGATTTGAAGAAAATTCAAAATTTCAAAAAACATGGGTTATAGCCCATTGTTTTTTGAATTTTTGAAAAAAATGTTATCCTCATTTTTCATCATTTTTGAACATGGGCTATAGCCCCTACCGTACGGCATACTATAGCACGCCGTTTTTCATCATTTTTGAGGATTTGAAGAAAATTCAAAATTTCAAAAAACATGGGTTATAGCCCATTGTTTTTTTAATTAAAAAAAAAAATGTTATCCTCATTTTTCATCATTTTTGAACATGGGTTATAGCCCCTACCGTACGGCATACTATAGCACGCCGTTTTTCATCATTTTTGAGGATTTGAAGAAAATTCAAAATTTCAAAAAACATGGGTTATAGCCCATCGTTTTTTGAATTTTTGAAAAAAATGTTATCCTCATTTTTCATCATTTTTGAACATGGGCTATAGCCCCTACCGTACGGCATACTATAGCACGCCGTTTTTCATCATTTTTGAGGATTTGAAGAAAATTCAAAATTTCAAAAAACATGGGTTATAGCCCATCGTTTTTTCATTTTTTGAAAAAAATGTTATCCTCATTTTTCATCATTTTTGAACATGGGCTATAGCCCCTACCGTACGGCATACTATAGCACGCCGTTTTTCATCATTTTTGAGGATTTGAAGAAAATTCAAAATTTCAAAAAACATGGGTTATAGCCCATTGTTTTTGAATTTTTGAAAAAAATGTTATCCTCATTTTTCATCATTTTTGAACATGGGCTATAGCCCCTACCGTACGGCATACTATAGCACGCAGTTTTTCATCATTTTTGAGGATTTGAAGAAAATTCAAAATTTCAAAAAACATGGGTTATAGCCCATCGTTTTTTGAATTTTTGAAAAAAATGTTATCCTCATTTTTCATCATTTTTGAACATGGGCTATAGCCCCTACCGTACGGCATACTATAGCACGCCGTTTTTCATCATTTTTGAGGATTTGAAGAAAATTCAAAATTTCAAAAAACATGGGTTATAGCCCATTGTTTTTTGAATTTTTGAAAAAAATGTTATCCTCATTTTTCATCATTTTTGAACATGGGCTATAGCCCCTACCGTACGGCATACTATAGCACGCCGTTTTTCATCATTTTTGAGGATTTTAAGAAAATTCTAAATTTCAAAAAACATGGGTTATAGCCCATCGTTTTTTGAATTTTTGAAAAAAATGTTATCCTCATTTTTCATCATTTTTGAACATGGGCTATAGCCCCTACCGTACGGCATACTATAGCACGCCGTTTTTCATCATTTTTGAGGATTTGAAGAAAATTCAAAATTTCAAAAAACATGGGTTATAGCCCATCGTTTTTTGAATTTTTGAAAAAAATGTTATCCTCATTTTTCATCATTTTTGAACATGGGCTATAGCCCCTACCGTACGGCATACTATAGCACGCCGTTTTTCATCATTTTTGAGGATTTGAAGAAAATTCAAAATTTCAAAAAACATGGGTTATAGCCCATCGTTTTTTGATTTTTTGAAAAAAATGTTATCCTCATTTTTCATCATTTTTGAACATGGGCTATAGCCCCTACCGTACGGCATACTATAGCACGCAGTTTTTCATCATTTTTGAGGATTTGAAGAAAATTCAAAATTTCAAAAAACATGGGTTATAGCCCATCGTTTTTTGAATTTTTGAAAAAAATGTTATCCTCATTTTTCATCATTTTTGAACATGGGCTATAGCCCCTACCGTACGGCATACTATAGCACGCCGTTTTTCATCATTTTTGAGGATTTGAAGAAAATTCAAAATTTCAAAAAACATGGGTTATAGCCCATTGTTTTTTGAATTTTTGAAAAAAATGTTATCCTCATTTTTCATCATTTTTGAACATGGGCTATAGCCCCTACCGTACGGCATACTATAGCACGCCGTTTTTCATAATTTTTGAGGATTTTAAGAAAATTCAAAATTTCAAAAAACATGGGTTATAGCCCATCGTTTTTTGAATTTTTGAAAAAAATGTTATCCTCATTTTTCATCATTTTTGAACATGGGCTATAGCCCCTACCGTACGGCATACTATAGCACGCCGTTTTTCATCATTTTTGAGGATTTGAAGAAAATTCAAAATTTCAAAAAACATGGGTTATAGCCCATCGTTTTTTGAATTTTTGAAAAAAATGTTATCCTCATTTTTCATCATTTTTGAACATGGGCTATAGCCCCTACCGTACGGCATACTATAGCACGCCGTTTTTCATCATTTTTGAGGATTTGAAGAAAATTCAAAATTTCAAAAAACATGGGTTATAGCCCATCGTTTTTTGATTTTTTGAAAAAAATGTTATCCTCATTTTTCATCATTTTTGAACATGGGCTATAGCCCCTACCGTACGGCATACTATAGCACGCAGTTTTTCATCATTTTTGAGGATTTGAAGAAAATTCAAAATTTCAAAAAACATGGGTTATAGCCCATCGTTTTTTGAATTTTTGAAAAAAATGTTATCCTCATTTTTCATCATTTTTGAACATGGGCTATAGCCCCTACCGTACGGCATACTATAGCACGCCGTTTTTCATCATTTTTGAGGATTTGAAGAAAATTCAAAATTTCAAAAAACATGGGTTATAGCCCATTGTTTTTTGAATTTTTGAAAAAAATGTTATCCTCATTTTTCATCATTTTTGAACATGGGCTATAGCCCCTACCGTACGGCATACTATAGCACGCCGTTTTTCATCATTTTTGAGGATTTTAAGAAAATTCAAAATTTCAAAAAACATGGGTTATAGCCCATCGTTTTTTGAATTTTTGAAAAAAATGTTATCCTCATTTTTCATCATTTTTGAACATGGGCTATAGCCCCTACCGTACGGCATACTATAGCACGCCGTTTTTCATCATTTTTGAGGATTTGAAGAAAATTCAAAATTTCAAAAAACATGGGTTATAGCCCATCGTTTTTTGAATTTTTGAAAAAAATGTTATCCTCATTTTTCATCATTTTTGAACATGGGCTATAGCCCCTACCGTACGGCATACTATAGCACGCCGTTTTTCATCATTTTTGAGGATTTGAAGAAAATTCAAAATTTCAAAAAACATGGGTTATAGCCCATCGTTTTTTGATTTTTTGAAAAAAATGTTATCCTCATTTTTCATCATTTTTGAACATGGGCTATAGCCCCTACCGTACGGCATACTATAGCACGCCGTTTTTCATCATTTTTGAGGATTTGAAGAAAATTCAAAATTTCAAAAAACATGGGTTATAGCCCATTGTTTTTGAATTTTTGAAAAAAATGTTATCCTCATTTTTCATCATTTTTGAACATGGGCTATAGCCCCTACCGTACGGCATACTATAGCACGCCGTTTTTCATCATTTTTGAGGATTTGAAGAAAATTCAAAATTTAAAAAAACATGGGTTATAGCCCATCGTTTTTTGATTTTTTGAAAAAAATGTTATCCTCATTTTTCATCATTTTTGAACATGGGCTATAGGCCCTACCGTACGGCATACTATAGCACGCCGTTTTTCATCATTTTTGAGGATTTGAAGAAAATTCAAAATTTCAAAAAACATGGGTTATAGCCCATCGTTTTTTGATTTTTTGAAAAAAATGTTATCCTCATTTTTCATCATTTTTGAACATGGGCTATAGCCCCTACCGTACGGCATACTATAGCACGCCGTTTTTCATCATTTTTGAGGATTTGAAGAAAATTCAAAATTTCAAAAAACATGGGTTATAGCCCATTGTTTTTGAATTTTTGAAAAAAATGTTATCCTCATTTTTCATCATTTTTGAACATGGGCTATAGCCCCTACCGTACGGCATACTATAGCACGCCGTTTTTCATCATTTTTGAGGATTTGAAGAAAATTCAAAATTTCAAAAAACATGGGTTATAGCCCATCGTTTTTTGAATTTTTGAAAAAAATGTTATCCTCATTTTTCATCATTTTTGAACATGGGCCATAGCCCCTACCGTACGGCATACTATAGCACGCCGTTTTTCATCATTTTTGAGGATTTGAAGAAAATTAAAAATTTCAAAAAACATGGGTTATAGCCCATTGTTTTTTGAATTTTTGAAAAAAATGTTATCCTCATTTTTCATCATTTTTGAACATGGGCTATAGCCCCTACCGTACGGTTACTATAGCACGCCGTTTTTCATCATTTTTGAGGATTTGAAGAAAATTCAAAATTTCAAAAAACATGGGTTATAGCCCATTGTTTTTTGAATTTTTGAAAAAAATGTTATCCTCATTTTTCATCATTTTTGAACATGGGCTATAGCCCCTACCGTACGGCATACTATAGCACGCCGTTTTTCATCATTTTTGAGGATTTGAAGAAAATTCAAAATTTCAAAAAACATGGGTTATAGCCCATTGTTTTTTGAATTTTTGAAAAAAATGTTATCCTCATTTTTCATCATTTTTGAACATGGGCTATAGCCCCTACCGTACGGCATACTATAGCACGCCGTTTTTCATCATTTTTGAGGATTTGAAGAAAATTCAAAATTTCAAAAAACATGGGTTATAGCCCATCGTTTTTTGATTTTTTGAAAAAAATGTTATCCTCATTTTTCATCATTTTTGAACATGGGCTATAGCCCCTACCGTACGGCATACTATAGCACGCCGTTTTTCATCATTTTTGAGGATTTGAAGAAAATTCAAAATTTCAAAAAACATGGGTTATAGCCCATTGTTTTTGAATTTTTGAAAAAAATGTTATCCTCATTTTTCATCATTTTTGAACATGGGCTATAGCCCCTACCGTACGGCATACTATAGCACGCCGTTTTTCATCATTTTTGAGGATTTGAAGAAAATTCAAAATTTCAAAAAACATGGGTTATAGCCCATTGTTTTTTGATTTTTTGAAAAAAATGTTATCCTCATTTTTCATCATTTTTGAACATGGGCTATAGCCCCTACCGTACGGCATACTATAGCACGCCGTTTTTCATCATTTTTGAGGATTTGAAGAAAATTCAAAATTTCAAAAAACATGGGTTATAGCCCATTGTTTTTGAATTTTTGAAAAAAATGTTATCCTCATTTTTCATCATTTTTGAACATGGGCTATAGCCCCTACCGTACGGCATACTATAGCACGCCGTTTTTCATCATTTTTGAGGATTTGAAGAAAATTCAAAATTTCAAAAAACATGGGTTATAGCCCATCGTTTTTTGAATTTTTGAACAAAATGTTATCCTCATTTTTCATCATTTTTGAACATGGGCTATAGCCCCTACCGTACGGCATACTATAGCACGCCGTTTTTCATCATTTTTGAGGATTTGAAGAAAATTCAAAATTTCAAAAAACATGGGTTATAGCCCATTGTTTTTGAATTTTTGAAAAAAATGTTATCCTCATTTTTCATCATTTTTGAACATGGGCTATAGCCCCTACCGTACGGCATACTATAGCACGCCGTTTTTCATCATTTTTGAGGATTTGAAGAAAATTCAAAATTTCAAAAAACATGGGTTATAGCCCATCGTTTTTTTAATTTTTGAACAAAATGTTATCCTCATTTTTCATCATTTTTGAACATGGGCCATAGCCCCTACCGTACGGCATACTATAGCACGCCGTTTTTCATCATTTTTGAGGATTTGAAGAAAATTAAAAATTTCAAAAAACATGGGTTATAGCCCATTGTTTTTTGAATTTTTGAAAAAAATGTTATCCTCATTTTTCATCATTTTTGAACATGGGCTATAGCCCCTACCGTAAGGCATACTATAGCACGCCGTTTTTCATCATTTTTGAGGATTTGAAGAAAATTCAAAATTTCAAAAAACATGGGTTATAGCCCATCGTTTTTTAAATTTTTGAAAAAAATGTTATCCTCATTTTTCATCATTTTTGAACATGGGCTATAGCCCCTACCGTACGGCATACTATAGCACGCCGTTTTTCATCATTTTTGAGGATTTGAAGAAAATTCAAAATTTCAAAAAACATGGGTTATAGCCCATCGTTTTTTGATTTTTTGAAAAAAATGTTATCCTCATTTTTCATCATTTTTGAACATGGGCTATAGCCCCTACCATACGGCATACTATAGCACGCCGTTTTTCATCATTTTTGAGGATTTGAAGAAAATTCAAAATTTCAAAAAACATGGGTTATAGCCCATTGTTTTTGAATTTTTGAAAAAAATGTTATCCTCATTTTTCATCATTTTTGAACATGGGCTATAGCCCCTACCGTACGGCATACTATAGCACGCCGTTTTTCATCATTTTTGAGGATTTGAAGAAAATTCAAAATTTCAAAAAACATGGGTTATAGCCCATCGTTTTTTGAATTTTTGAAAAAAATGTTATCCTCATTTTTCATCATTTTTTAACATGGGCTATAGCCCCTACCGTACGGCATACTATAGCACGCCGTTTTTCATCATTTTTGAGGATTTGAAGAAAATTCAAAATTTCAAAAAACATGGGTTATAGCCCATTGTTTTTTGAATTTTTGAAAAAAATGTTATCCTCATTTTTCATCATTTTTGAACATGGGCTATAGCCCCTACCGTACGGCATACTATAGCACACCGTTTTTCATCATTTTTGAGGATTTGAAGAAAATTCAAAATTTCAAAAAACATGGGTTATAGCCCATCGTTTTTTGATTTTTTGAAAAAAATGTTATCCTCATTTTTCATCATTTTTGAACATGGGCTATAGCCCCTACCGTACGGCATACTATAGCACGCCGTTTTTCATCATTTTTGAGGATTTGAAGAAAATTCAAAATTTCAAAAAACATGGGTTATAGCCCATTGTTTTTGAATTTTTGAAAAAAATGTTATCCTCATTTTTCATCATTTTTGAACATGGGCTATAGCCCCTACCGTACGGCATACTATAGCACGCCGTTTTTCATCATTTTTGAGGATTTGAAGAAAATTCAAAATTTCAAAAAACATGGGTTATAGCCCATTGTTTTTGAATTTTTGAAAAAAATGTTATCCTCATTTTTCATCATTTTTGAACATGGGCTATAGCCCCTACCGTACGGCATACTATAGCACGCCGTTTTTCATCATTTTTGAGGATTTGAAGAAAATTCAAAATTTCAAAAAACATGGGTTATAGCCCATTGTTTTTTGATTTTTTGAAAAAAATGTTATCCTCATTTTTCATCATTTTTGAACATGGGCTATAGCCCCTACCGTACGGCATACTATAGCACGCCGTTTTTCATCATTTTTGAGGATTTGAAGAAAATTCAAAATTTCAAAAAACATGGGTTATAGCCCATTGTTTTTGAATTTTTGAAAAAAATGTTATCCTCATTTTTCATCATTTTTGAACATGGGCTATAGCCCCTACCGTACGGCATACTATAGCACGCCGTTTTTCATCATTTTTGAGGATTTGAAGAAAATTCAAAATTTCAAAAAACATGGGTTATAGCCCATCGTTTTTTGAATTTTTGAACAAAATGTTATCCTCATTTTTCATCATTTTTGAACATGGGCTATAGCCCCTACCGTACGGCATACTATAGCACGCCGTTTTTCATCATTTTTGAGGATTTGAAGAAAATTCAAAATTTCAAAAAACATGGGTTATAGCCCATTGTTTTTGAATTTTTGAAAAAAATGTTATCCTCATTTTTCATCATTTTTGAACATGGGCTATAGCCCCTACCGTACGGCATACTATAGCACGCCGTTTTTCATCATTTTTGAGGATTTGAAGAAAATTCAAAATTTCAAAAAACATGGGTTATAGCCCATCGTTTTTTGAATTTTTGAACAAAATGTTATCCTCATTTTTCATCATTTTTGAACATGGGCCATAGCCCCTACCGTACGGCATACTATAGCACGCCGTTTTTCATCATTTTTGAGGATTTGAAGAAAATTAAAAATTTCAAAAAACATGGGTTATAGCCCATTGTTTTTGAATTTTTGAAAAAAATGTTATCCTCATTTTTCATCATTTTTGAACATGGGCTATAGCCCCTACCGTACGGCATACTATAGCACGCCGTTTTTCATCATTTTTGAGGATTTGAAGAAAATTCAAAATTTCAAAAAACATGGGTTATAGCCCATCGTTTTTTGAATTTTTGAACAAAATGTTATCCTCATTTTTCATCATTTTTGAACATGGGCCATAGCCCCTACCGTACGGCATACTATAGCACGCCGTTTTTCATCATTTTTGAGGATTTGAAGAAAATTAAAAATTTCAAAAAACATGGGTTATAGCCCATTGTTTTTTGAATTTTTGAAAAAAATGTTATCCTCATTTTTCATCATTTTTGAACATGGGCTATAGCCCCTACCGTACGGCATACTATAGCACGCCGTTTTTCATCATTTTTGAGGATTTGAAGAAAATTCAAAATTTCAAAAAACATGGGTTATAGCCCATCGTTTTTTAAATTTTTGAAAAAAATGTTATCCTCATTTTTCATCATTTTTGAACATGGGCTATAGCCCCTACCGTACGGCATACTATAGCACGCCGTTTTTCATCATTTTTGAGGATTTGAAGAAAATTCAAAATTTCAAAAAACATGGGTTATAGCCCATCGTTTTTTGATTTTTTGAAAAAAATGTTATCCTCATTTTTCATCATTTTTTAACATGGGCTATAGCCCCTACCATACGGCATACTATAGCACGCCGTTTTTCATCATTTTTGAGGATTTGAAGAAAATTCAAAAGTTCAAAAAACATGGGTTATAGCCCATTGTTTTTGAATTTTTGAAAAAAATGTTATCCTCATTTTTCATCATTTTTGAACATGGGCTATAGCCCCTACCGTACGGCATACTATAGCACGCCGTTTTTCATCATTTTTGAGGATTTGAAGAAAATTCAAAATTTCAAAAAACATGGGTTATAGCCCATCGTTTTTTGAATTTTTGAAAAAAATGTTATCCTCATTTTTCATCATTTTTTAACATGGGCTATAGCCCCTACCGTACGGCATACTATAGCACGCCGTTTTTCATCATTTTTGAGGATTTGAAGAAAATTCAAAATTTCAAAAAACATGGGTTATAGCCCATTGTTTTTTGAATTTTTGAAAAAAATGTTATCCTCATTTTTCATCATTTTTGAACATGGGCTATAGCCCCTACCGTACGGCATACTATAGCACACCGTTTTTCATCATTTTTGAGGATTTGAAGAAAATTCAAAATTTCAAAAAACATGGGTTATAGCCCATCGTTTTTTGATTTTTTGAAAAAAATGTTATCCTCATTTTTCATCATTTTTGAACATGGGCTATAGCCCCTACCGTACGGCATACTATAGCACGCCGTTTTTCATCATTTTTGAGGATTTGAAGAAAATTCAAAATTTCAAAAAACATGGGTTATAGCCCATTGTTTTTGAATTTTTGAAAAAAATGTTATCCTCATTTTTCATCATTTTTGAACATGGGCTATAGCCCCTACCGTACGGCATACTATAGCACGCCGTTTTTCATCATTTTTGAGGATTTGAAGAAAATTAAAAATTTCAAAAAACATGGGTTATAGCCCATTGTTTTTTGAATTTTTGAAAAAAATGTTATCCTCATTTTTCATCATTTTTGAACATGGGCTATAGCCCCTACCGTACGGCATACTATAGCACGCCGTTTTTCATCATTTTTGAGGATTTGAAGAAAATTCAAAATTTCAAAAAACATGGGTTATAGCCCATCGTTTTTTAAATTTTTGAAAAAAATGTTATCCTCATTTTTCATCATTTTTGAACATGGGCTATAGCCCCTACCGTACGGCATACTATAGCACGCCGTTTTTCATCATTTTTGAGGATTTGAAGAAAATTCAAAATTTCAAAAAACATGGGTTATAGCCCATCGTTTTTTGATTTTTTGAAAAAAATGTTATCCTCATTTTTCATCATTTTTTAACATGGGCTATAGCCCCTACCATACGGCATACTATAGCACGCCGTTTTTCATCATTTTTGAGGATTTGAAGAAAATTCAAAAGTTCAAAAAACATGGGTTATAGCCCATTGTTTTTGAATTTTTGAAAAAAATGTTATCCTCATTTTTCATCATTTTTGAACATGGGCTATAGCCCCTACCGTACGGCATACTATAGCACGCCGTTTTTCATCATTTTTGAGGATTTGAAGAAAATTCAAAATTTCAAAAAACATGGGTTATAGCCCATCGTTTTTTGAATTTTTGAAAAAAATGTTATCCTCATTTTTCATCATTTTTTAACATGGGCTATAGCCCCTACCGTACGGCATACTATAGCACGCCGTTTTTCATCATTTTTGAGGATTTGAAGAAAATTCAAAATTTCAAAAAACATGGGTTATAGCCCATTGTTTTTTGAATTTTTGAAAAAAATGTTATCCTCATTTTTCATCATTTTTGAACATGGGCTATAGCCCCTACCGTACGGCATACTATAGCACACCGTTTTTCATCATTTTTGAGGATTTGAAGAAAATTCAAAATTTCAAAAAACATGGGTTATAGCCCATCGTTTTTTGATTTTTTGAAAAAAATGTTATCCTCATTTTTCATCATTTTTGAACATGGGCTATAGCCCCTACCGTACGGCATACTATAGCACGCCGTTTTTCATCATTTTTGAGGATTTGAAGAAAATTCAAAATTTCAAAAAACATGGGTTATAGCCCATTGTTTTTGAATTTTTGAAAAAAATGTTATCCTCATTTTTCATCATTTTTGAACATGGGCTATAGCCCCTACCGTACGGCATACTATAGCACGCCGTTTTTCATCATTTTTGAGGATTTGAAGAAAATTCAAAATTTCAAAAAACATGGGTTATAGCCCATTGTTTTTTAATTTTTTAAAAAAATGTTATCCTCATTTTTCATCATTTTTGAACATGGGCTATAGCCCCTACCGTACGGCATACTATAGCACGCCGTTTTTCATCATTTTTGAGGATTTGAAGAAAATTCAAAATTTCAAAAAACATGGGTTATAGCCCATCGTTTTTTGAATTTTTGAACAAAATGTTATCCTCATTTTTCATCATTTTTGAACATGGGCTATAGCCCCTACCGTACGGCATTTGTAAGTGTAAGGCTTAATTGGGTCGTCCACTCACAGTTAACAGTCTTTGTATTGAGTTTGTGCTTGAAATGTAGGCCTACTGTAATTCTGCAAACTGTTAATAAATATTTCAATCAATCAATCAATCAAAATTGACATTTCAACTATTGATCAGACGCTGTGCATTGACGACACCTAGTGGTCATTCATTGTAATTGCATGCATGCAGAGAAATCACAACATTGTGAGATGCACTGGGTCGTTGCCATGTTTTGCCACGGAAACCAGCGACCTTGTGTAAGTAAGTAAGTAAATTTTATTTATAAAGCACCTTTCTTAACAATGTTACAAAGTGCTGTACAGTGACACAATAAAATCAATCATAATTAAAACAGGACAGTACAACAAGCAAATAAGAACAACATAATCAAGTCAAATAAAATCAGAAAAATGTTCCCGAAATAAAAACGTTTTCAGTGGACGAAGCCAGGCTTGATACGAGCAGACGTGGCAACGCGATCGAAGCACAGGGGCAATCTCCCGTTGGCCGAGAGGTTGGAACTCACGGGCCAATGGGAGCCTGTGTCGTGTAATTTCTCCCTTTACACTGACTATAATTCTATCTATTTGAGACAGAAACGGCTAAGCAATACGGCAGGCTGTAGGCTGTAGTCAAAAGCACCGGACGAATGAAGGCAGGCAGAGAGTGTTCTGAAGTGTAGTGTAGAGTCGATCATTTTATTGCAACCGAGACCAAGACAGAGAGCTTCGCCATTGTCCCTGAGCCTGGAGCTCAGGGACTCCCTCGTACTGAACCGCTGCCGCGGCCAGTTTAAGACTCCCTAAACCTTGCATTTTACAGGACATATATACAGTGTTTTTGCATAGACACAGATATACGGAGGTGGAGACTGAAACTTTACATACCGGTATTCATCAACATATTGCCACTTGGTAAGCAAAGGTCTCTCCTGGATACAATAGAATGCTAAGTTCCCTATCACACCTGGCCAGGCCAAGCTACTTGACTAAGGCCCACGACACCTTGACTTTAAATATCAAAGACAGGCCTCTGCAGACACAGTGACTGCAGATAGTGACAGTTGACTTATTTAGCATGCCCTTAGCACAGTGACCAAATGTATAAGTCGGACATTTTAACATGGCTTATATATGAATATCATGAAATATAGATACCACACCTGCATGCTTTTGGGCGGCCAATAAGGGCAGGGGTAAAACAGAGAGAATTGTTCCGGATCCTTAACATCAACTAGCACAGAAAAGCTGTGTTGTAGTAACCAGCAGTTAGCTCAGTGTGATGTGTGTCTGTGTTTGTGATCCACAGGTCCAGGGTTCAAATCCCACATTATTCATGTGTCTCTGTGATGCTTTGCTTTGCACACTGACTTTCAGAAGGACAACTTTAAAGCAGCACAGAAATTCCCAATGATTGTGTGCCTCAGTGGACCAACGGATAAGTCAAATGATATCCGTAGTATACCTAGTAGAAGTGTGCCGGTTCGAACCCCGACATACTCAAATCTTTACTGACACTTTGCATTCCACACTAACATCAACTAGCACAGAAAAGCTGTGTTGTAGTAACCAGCAGTTAGCTCAGTGTGATGAGTGGCTGTACTTAGTTGTGATCCACAGGTCCACGGTTCAAATCCCACATTATTCATGTGTCTCTGTGATGCTTTGCTTTGCACACTGACTTTCTTGAATAAAAAATAAAAACTCAAAAGCACCAGGAGACATCTGCTGAATGCCCCAAGGTGCCTTGGCTCAATGGTGTGGAGCGCTTGACCCAGTTGCCAGCTTCAGACAGTTGGCCGGTTCAAGTCCCATGTCATGACATCAAGGTGCTGGGAAGGACCATCGGGAGACGGTGCTCTCTCCCCCTGTTTCCTGAAAAGTAACGGTTGGGGGTTATGCCGTACGATATAGGCTATAGCCCACCGTCCAAAATGATGAGAAACGAGGATAATTTTTTTTTTCAAAATTTGGCTGTAACCCATTCTTTTTTTTTTTATTTAAAATTGCGGAAATTGCGGAAATGGAAATTGCGGAAATTGCAAAATTGCGGAAATTGCGGAAATTGTAATTGCGGAAATTGCGGAAATTGTAATTGCGGAAATTGCGAAATTGCGGAAATGGAAATTGCGGAAATGGAAATTGCGGAAATGGAAATTGCGGAAATTGCGGAAATTACGGAAATTGTAATTGCGGAAATTGCGGAATTGCGGAAATTGCGGGAATTGCGGAAATTGCGAAATTGCGGCAATGGAAATTGCGGAAATTGCGGAAATGGAAATTGCGGAAATTGCGGAAATGGAAATTGTGGAAATTGCGGAAATGGAAATTGTGGAAATGGAAATTGTGGAAATGGAAATTGCGGAAATTGCGGAATAAATGAAAAAAAACGATGGGTTATAGCCCATGTTTTTTGAAATTTTGAAAAAAAAAATTATCCTCGTTTCTCATCATTTTGGACGGTGGGCTATAGCCTATATCGTACGGCATAACCCCCAACCGTTACTTTTCAGGAAACAGGGGGAGAGAGCACCGTCTCCCGATGGTCCTTCCCAGCACCTTGATGTCATGACATGGGACTTGAACCGGCCAACTGTCTGAAGCTGGCAACTGGGTCAAGCGCTCCACACCATTGAGCCAAGGCACCTTGGGGCATTCAGCAGATGTCTCCTGGTGCTTTTGAGTTTTTATTTTTTATTCAAGAAAGTCAGTGTGCAAAGCAAAGCATCACAGAGACACATGAATAATGTGGGATTTGAACCGTGGACCTGTGGATCACAACTAAGTACAGCCACTCATCACACTGAGCTAACTGCTGGTTACTACAACACAGCTTTTCTGTGCTAGTTGATGTTAGTGTGGAATGCAAAGTGTCAGTAAAGATTTGAGTATGTCGGGGTTCGAACCGGCACACTTCTACTAGGTATACTACGGATATCATTTGACTTATCCGTTGGTCCACTGAGGCACACAATCATTGGGAATTTCTGTGCTGCTTTAAAGTTGTCCTTCTGAAAGTCAGTGTGCAAAGCAAAGCATCACAGAGACACATGAATAATGTGGGATTTGAACCCTGGACCTGTGGATCACAAACAGACACTCATCACACTGAGCTAACTGCTGGTTACTACAACACAGCTTTTCTGTGCTAGTTGATGTTAAGGATCCGGAATAATTCTCTCTGTTTTACCCCTGCCCTTATTGGCCGCCCAAAAGCATGCAGGTGTGGTATCTATATTTCATGATATTCATATATAAGCCATGTTAAAATGTCCGACTTATACATTTGGTCACTGTGCTAAGGGCATGCTAAATAAGTCAACTGTCACTATCTGCAGTCACTGTGTCTGCAGAGGCCTGTCTTTGATATTTAAAGTCAAGGTGTCGTGGGCCTTAGTCAAGTAGCTTGGCCTGGCCAGGTGTGATAGGGAACTTAGCATTCTATTGTATCCAGGAGAGACCTTTGCTTACCAAGTGGCAATATGTTGATGAATACCGGTATGTAAAGTTTCAGTCTCCACCTCCGTATATCTGTGTCTATGCAAAAACACTGTATATATGTCCTGTAAAATGCAAGGTTTAGGGAGTCTTAAACTGGCCGCGGCAGCGGTTCAGTACGAGGGAGTCCCTGAGCTCCAGGCTCAGGGACAATGGCGAAGCTCTCTGTCTTGGTCTCGGTTGCAATAAAATGATCGACTCTACACTACACTTCAGAACACTCTCTGCCTGCCTTCATTCGTCCGGTGCTTTTGACTACAGCCTACAGCCTGCCGTATTGCTTAGCCGTTTCTGTCTCAAATAGATAGAATTATAGTCAGTGTAAAAGGAGAAATTACACGACACAGGCTCCCATTGGCCCGTGAGTTCCAACCTCTCGGCCAACGGGAGATTGCCCCTGTGTTTCGATTGCGTTGCCACGTCTGCTCGTATCAAGCCTGGCTTCGTCCACTGAAAACGTTTTTATTTCGGGAACATTGTTAAGAAAGGTGCTTTATAAATAAAATTTACTTACTTACTTACACAAGGCAGGTCGCTGGTTTCCGTGGCAAAACATGGCAACGACCCAGTGCGTCTCACAATGTTGTGATTTCTCTGCATGCATGCAATTAAAATGAATGACCACTAGGTGTCGTCAATGCACAGCGTCTGATCAATAGTTGAAATGTCAATTTTGATTGATTGATTGATTGAAATATTTATTAACAGTTTGCAGAATTACAGTAGGCCTACATTTCAAGCACAAACTCAATACAAAGACTGTTAACTGTGAGTGGACGACCCAATTAAGTCTTACACTTACAAATGCCGTACGGTAGGGGCTATAGCCCATGTTCAAAAATGATGAAAAATGAGGATAACATTTTTTTCAAAAATTCAAAAAACGATGGGCTATAACCCATGTTTTTTGAAATTTTGAATTTTCTTCAAATCCTCAAAAATGATGAAAAACGGCGTGCTATAGTATGCCGTACGGTAGGAGCTATAGCCCATGTTCAGAAATGATGAAAAATGAGGATAACATTTTTTTCAAAAATTCAAAAAACGATGGGCTATAACCCATGTTTTTTGAAATTTTGAATTTTCTTCAAATCCTCAAAAATGATGAAAAACGGCGTGCTATAGTATGCCGTACGGTAGGAGCTATAGCCCATGTTCAAAAATGATGAAAAATGAGGATAACATTTTTTTTTTTTATTCAAAAAACGATGGGCTATAACCCATGTTTTTTGAAAATTTTAATTTTCTTCAAATCCTCAAAAATGATGAAAAACGGCGTGCTATAGTATGCCGTACGGTAGGGGCTATAGCCCATGTTCAAAAATGATGAAAAATGAGGATAACATTTTTTTCAAAAATTCAAAAAACGATGGGCTATAACCCATGTTTTTTGAAATTTTGAATTTTCTTCAAATCCTCAAAAATGATGAAAAACGGCGTGCTATAGTATGCCGTACGGTAGGGGCTATAGCCCATGTTCAAAAATGATGAAAAATGAGGATAACATTTTTTTCAAAAATTCAAAAAACGATGGGCTATAACCCATGTTTTTTGAAATTTTGAATTTTCTTCAAATCCTCAAAAATGTTGAAAAACGGCGTGCTATAGTATGCCGTACGGTAGGGGCTATAGCCCATGTTCAAAAATGATGAAAAATGAGGATAACATTTTTTTCAAAAATTCAAAAAACGATGGGCTATAACCCATGTTTTTTGAAATTTTGAATTTTCTTCAAATCCTCAAAAATGATGAAAAACGGCGTGCTATAGTATGCCGTACGGTAGGGGCTATAGCCCATGTTCAAAAATGATGAAAAATGAGGATAACATTTTTTTCAAAAATTCAAAAAACGATGGGCTATAACCCATGTTTTTTGAAATTTTGAATTTTCTTAAAATCCTCAAAAATGATGAAAAACGGCGTGCTATAGTATGCCGTACGGTAGGGGCTATAGCCCATGTTCAAAAATGATGAAAAATGAGGATAACATTTTTTTCAAAAATTCAAAAACAATGGGCTATAACCCATGTTTTTTGAAATTTTGAATTTTCTTCAAATCCTCAAAAATGATGAAAAACGGCGTGCTATAGTATGCCGTACGGTAGGGGCTATAGCCCATGTTCAAAAATGATGAAAAATGAGAATAACATTTTTTTCAAAAATTAAAAAAACGATGGGCTATAACCCATGTTTTTTGAAATTTTGAATTTTCTTCAAATCCTCAAAAATGATGAAAAACGGCGTGCTATAGTATGCCGTACGGTAGGAGCTATAGCCCATGTTAAAAAATGATGAAAAATGAGGATAACATTTTTTTCAAAAATTCAAAAAACGATGGGCTATAACCCATGTTTTTTGAAATTTTGAATTTTCTTCAAATCCTCAAAAATGATGAAAAACGGCGTGCTATAGTATGCCGTACGGTAGGGGCTATAGCCCATGTTCAAAAATGATGAAAAATGAGGATAACATTTTTTTCAAAAATTCAAAAAACGATGGGCTATAACCCATGTTTTTTGAAATTTTGAATTTTCTTCAAATCCTCAAAAATGATGAAAAACGGCGTGCTATAGTATGCCGTACGGTAGGGGCTATAGCCCATGTTCAAAAATGATGAAAAATGAGGATAACATTTTTTTCAAAAATTAAAAAAACGATGGGCTATAACCCATGTTTTTTGAAATTTTGAATTTTCTTCAAATCCTCAAAAATGATGAAAAACGGCGTGCTATAGTATGCCGTACGGTAGGAGCTATAGCCCATGTTCAAAAATGATGAAAAATGAGGATAACATTTTTTTCAAAAAATCAAAAAACGATGGGCTATAACCCATGTTTTTTGAAATTTTGAATTTTCTTCAAATCCTCAAAAATGATGAAAAACGGCGTGCTATAGTATGCCGTACGGTAGGAGCTATAGCCCATGTTCAAAAATGATGAAAAATGAGGATAACATTTTTTTCAAAAATTCAAAAAACGATGGGCTATAACCCATGTTTTTTGAAATTTTGAATTTTCTTCAAATCCTCAAAAATGATGAAAAACGGCGTGCTATAGTATGCCGTACGGTAGGGGCTATAGCCCATGTTCAAAAATGATGAAAAATGAGGATAACATTTTTTTCAAAAATTCAAAAAACGATAGGCTATAACCCATGTTTTTTGAAATTTTGAATTTTCTTCAAATCCTCAAAAATGATGAAAACGGCGTGCTATAGTATGCCGTACGGTAGGGGCTATAGCCCATGTTCAAAAATGATGAAAAATGAGGATAACATTTTTTTCAAAAATTCAAAAAACGATGGGCTATAACCCATGTTTTTTGAAATTTTGAATTTTCTTCAAATCCTCAAAAATGATGAAAAACGGCGTGCTATAGTATGCCGTACTGTAGGGGCTATAGCCCATGTTCAAAAATTATGAAAAATTAGGATAATTTTTTTTTCAAAAATTCAAAAAACTATGGGCTATAACCCATGTTTTTTTAAATTTTGAATTTTCTTCAAATCCTCAAAAATGATGAAAAACGGCGTGCTATAGTATGCCGTACGGTAGGAGCTATAGCCCATGTTCAAAAATGATGAAAAATGAGGATAACATTTTTTTTAAAAAATCAAAAAACGATGGGCTATAACCCATGTTTTTTGAAATTTTGAATTTTCTTCAAATCCTCAAAAATGATGAAAAACGGCGTGCTATAGTATGCCGTACGGTAGGAGCTATAGCCCATGTTCAAAAATGATAAAAAATAAGGATAACATTTTTTTCAAAAATTCAAAAAACGATGGGCTATAACCCATGTTTTTTGAAATTTTGAATTTTCTTCAAATCCTCAAAAATGATGAAAAACGGCGTGCTATAGTATGCCGTACGGTAGGGGCTATAGCCCATGTTCAAAAATGATGAAAAATGAGGATAACATTTTTTTCAAAAATTCAAAAAACGATGGGCTATAACCCATGTTTTTTTAAATTAATCCTCAAAAATGATGAAAAACGGCGTGCTATAGTATGCCGTACGGTAGGGGCTATAGCCCATGTTCAAAAATGATGAAAAATGAGGATAACATTTTTTTCAAAAATTCAAAAAACGATGGGCTATAACCCATGTTTTTTGAAATTTTGAATTTTCTTCAAATCCTCAAAAATGATGAAAAACGGCGTGCTATAGTATGCCGTACGGTAGGGGCTATAGCCCATGTTCAAAAATGATGAAAAATGAGGATAACATTTTTTTCAAAAATTCAAAAAACGATGGGCTATAACCCATGTTTTTGAAATTTTGAATTTTCTTCAAATCCTCAAAAATGATGAAAAACGGCGTGCTATAGTATGCCGTACGGTAGGGGCTATAGCCCATGTTCAAAAATGATGAAAAATGAGAATAACATTTTTTTCAAAAATTAAAAAAACGGTGGGCTATAACCCATGTTTTTTGAAATTTTGAATTTTCTTCAAATCCTCAAAAATGATGAAAAACGGCGTGCTATAGTATGCCGTACGGTAGGAGCTATAGCCCATGTTAAAAAATGATGAAAAATGAGGATAACATTTTTTTCAAAAATTCAAAAAACGATGGGCTATAACCCATGTTTTTTGAAATTTTGAATTTTCTTCAAATCCTCAAAAATGATGAAAAACGGCGTGCTATAGTATGCCGTACGGTAGGGGCTATAGCCCATGTTCAAAAATGATGAAAAATGAGAATAACATTTTTTTCAAAAATTAAAAAAACGATGGGCTATAACCCATGTTTTTTGAAATTTTGAATTTTCTTCAAATCCTCAAAAATGATGAAAAACGGCGTGCTATAGTATGCCGTACGGTAGGAGCTATAGCCCATGTTAAAAAATGATGAAAAATGAGGATAACATTTTTTTCAAAAATTCAAAAAACGATGGGCTATAACCCATGTTTTTTTAAATTTTGAATTTTCTTCAAATCCTCAAAAATGATGAAAAACGGCGTGCTATAGTATGCCGTACGGTAGGGGCTATAGCCCATACTCAAAAATGATGAAAAATGAGGATAACATTTTTTTCAAAAATTCAAAAAACGATGGGCTATAACCCATGTTTTTTGAAATTTTGAATTTTCTTCAAATCCTCAAAAATGATGAAAACGGCGTGCTATAGTATGCCGTACGGTAGGGGCTATAGCCCATGTTCAAAAATGATGAAAAATGAGGATAACATTTTTTTCAAAAATTCAAAAAACTATGGGCTATAACCCATGTTTTTTGAAATTTTGAATTTTCTTCAAATCCTCAAAAATGATGAAAAACGGCGTGCTATAGTATGCCGTACGGTAGGAGCTATAGCCCATGTTCAAAAATGATGAAAAATGAGGATAACATTTTTTTTAAAAAATCAAAAAACGATGGGCTATAACCCATGTTTTTTGAAATTTTGAATTTTCTTCAAATCCTCAAAAATGATGAAAAACGGCGTGCTATAGTATGCCGTACGGTAGGAGCTATAGCCCATGTTCAAAAATGATAAAAAATAAGGATAACATTTTTTTCAAAAATTCAAAAAACGATGGGCTATAACCCATGTTTTTTGAAATTTTGAATTTTCTTCAAATCCTCAAAAATGATGAAAAACGGCGTGCTATAGTATGCCGTACGGTAGGGGCTATAGCCCATGTTCAAAAATGATGAAAAATGAGGATAACATTTTTTTCAAAAATTCAAAAAACGATGGGCTATAACCCATGTTTTTTTAAATTAATCCTCAAAAATGATGAAAAACGGCGTGCTATAGTATGCCGTACGGTAGGGGCTATAGCCCATGTTCAAAAATGATGAAAAATGAGGATAACATTTATTTCAAAAATTCAAAAAACGATGGGCTATAACCCATGTTTTTTGAAATTTTGAATTTTCTTCAAATCCTCAAAAATGATGAAAAACGGCGTGCTATAGTATGCCGTACGGTAGGAGCTATAGCCCATGTTCAAAAATGATGAAAAATGAAGATAACATTTTTTTCAAAAAATCAAAAAACGATGGGCTATAACCCATGTTTTTTGAAATTTTGAATTTTCTTCAAATCCTCAAAAATGATGAAAAACGGCGTGCTATAGTATGCCGTACGGTAGGAGCTATAGCCCATGTTCAAAAATGATGAAAAATGAGGATAACATTTTTTTCAAAAATTCAAAAAACGATGGGCTATAACCCATGTTTTTTGAAATTTTGAATTTTCTTCAAATCCTCAAAAATGATGAAAAACGGCGTGCTATAGTATGCCGTACGGTAGGGGCTATAGCCCATGTTCAAAAATGATGAAAAATGAGGATAACATTTTTTTCAAAAATTCAAAAAACGATGGGCTATAACCCATGTTTTTTGAAATTTTGAATTTTCTTCAAATCCTCAAAAATGATTAAAACGGCGTGCTATAGTATGCCGTACGGTAGGGGCTATAGCCCATGTTCAAAAATGATGAAAAATGAGGATAACATTTTTTTCAAAAATTCAAAAAACGATGGGCTATAACCCATGTTTTTTGAAATTTTGAATTTTCTTCAAATCCTCAAAAATGATGAAAAACGGCGTGCTATAGTATGCCGTACGGTAGGGGCTATAGCCCATGTTCAAAAATGATGAAAAATTAGGATAAATGTTTTTTCAAAAATTCAAAAAACTATGGGCTATAACCCATGTTTTTTGAAATTTTGAATTTTCTTCAAATCCTCAAAAATGATGAAAAACGGCGTGCTATAGTATGCCGTACGGTAGGAGCTATAGCCCATGTTCAAAAATGATGAAAAATGAGGATAACATTTTTTTTTAAAAATCAAAAAACGATGGGCTATAACCCATGTTTTTTGAAATTTTGAATTTTCTTCAAATCCTCAAAAATGATGAAAAACGGCGTGCTATAGTATGCCGTACGGTAGGAGCTATAGCCCATGTTCAAAAATGATAAAAAATAAGGATAACATTTTTTTCAAAAATTCAAAAAACGATGGGCTATAACCCATGTTTTTTGAAATTTTGAATTTTCTTCAAATCCTCAAAAATGATGAAAAACGGCGTGCTATAGTATGCCGTACGGTAGGGGCTATAGCCCATGTTCAAAAATGATGAAAAATGAGGATAACATTTTTTTCAAAAATTCAAAAAACGATGGGCTATAACCCATGTTTTTTTAAATTAATCCTCAAAAATGATGAAAAACGGCGTGCTATAGTATGCCGTACGGTAGGGGCTATAGCCCATGTTCAAAAATGATGAAAAATGAGGATAACATTTTTTTCAAAAATTCAAAAAACGATGGGCTATAACCCATGTTTTTGAAATTTTGAATTTTCTTCAAATCCTCAAAAATGATGAAAAACGGCGTGCTATAGTATGCCGTACGGTAGGAGCTATAGCCCATGTTCAAAAATGATGAAAAATGAGGATAACATTTTTTTCAAAAAATCAAAAAACGATGGGCTATAACCCATGTTTTTTGAAATTTTGAATTTTCTTCAAATCCTCAAAAATGATGAAAAACGGCGTGCTATAGTATGCCGTACGGTAGGAGCTATAGCCCATGTTCAAAAATGATGAAAAATGAGGATAACATTTTTTTCAAAATTTCAAAAAACGATGGGCTATAACCCATGTTTTTTGAAATTTTGAATTTTCTTCAAATCCTCAAAAATGATGAAAAACGGCGTGCTATAGTATGCCGTACGGTAGGGGCTATAGCCCATGTTCAAAAATGATGAAAAATGAGGATAACATTTTTTTCAAAAATTCAAAAAACGATGGGCTATAACCCATGTTTTTTGAAATTTTGAATTTTCTTCAAATCCTCAAAAATGATGAAAAACGTCGTGCTATAGTATGCCGTACGGTAGGAGCTATAGCCCATGTTCAAAAATGATGAAAAATGAGGATAACATTTTTTTCAAAAATTCAAAAAACGATGGGCTATAACCCATGTTTTTTGAAATTTTTAATTTTCTTCAAATCCTCAAAAATGATGAAAAACGTCGTGCTATAGTATGCCGTACGGTAGGAGCTATAGCCCATGTTCAAAAATGATGAAAAATGAGGATAACATTTTTTTCAAAAATTCAAAAAACGATGGGCTATAACCCATGTTTTTTGAAATTTTGAATTTTCTTCAAATCCTCAAAAATGATGAAAAACGGCGTGCAATAGTATGCCGTACGGTAGGGGCTATAGCCCATGTTCAAAAATGATGAAAAATGAGGATAACATTTTTTTCAAAAATTCAAAAAACGATGGGCTATAACCCATGTTTTTTGAAATTTTGAATTTTCTTCAAATCCTCAAAAATGATGAAAAACGGCGTGCTATAGTATGCCGTACGGTAGGGGCTATAGCCCATGTTCAAAAATGATGAAAAATGAGGATAACATTTTTTTCAAAAATTCAAAAAACGATGGGCTATAACCCATGTTTTTTGAAATTTTGAATTTTCTTCAAATCCTCAAAAATGATGAAAAACGGCGTGCTATAGTATGCCGTACGGTAGGAGCTATAGCCCATGTTCAAAAATGATGAAAAATGAGGATAACATTTTTTTCAAAAATTCAAAAAACGATGGGCTATAACCCATGTTTTTTGAAATTTTGAATTTTCTTCAAATCCTCAAAAATGATGAAAAACGGCGTGCTATAGTATGCCGTACGGTAGGGGCTATAGCCCATGTTCAAAAATGATGAAAAATGAGGATAACATTTTTTTCAAAATTTCAAAAAACGATGGGCTATAACCCATGTTTTTTGAAATTTTGAATTTTCTTCAAATCCTCAAAAATGATGAAAAACGGCGTGCTATAGTATGCCGTACGGTAGGGGCTATAGCCCATGTTCAAAAATGATGAAAAATGAGGATAACATTTTTTTCAAAAATTCAAAAAACGATGGGCTATAACCCATGTTTTTTTTAATTTTGAATTTTCTTCAAATCCTCAAAAATGATGAAAAACGTCGTGCTATAGTATGCCGTACGGTAGGAGCTATAGCCCATGTTCAAAAATGATGAAAAATGAGGATAACATTTTTTTCAAAAATTCAAAAAACGATGGGCTATAACCCATGTTTTTTGAAATTTTGAATTTTCTTCAAATCCTCAAAAATGATGAAAAACGGCGTGCTATAGTATGCCGTACGGTAGGGGCTATAGCCCATGTTCAAAAATGATGAAAAATGAGGATAACATTTTTTTCAAAAATTCAAAAAACAATGGGCTATAACCCATGTTTTTTTTAATTTTGAATTTTCTTCAAATCCTCAAAAATGATGAAAAACGTCGTGCTATAGTATGCCGTACGGTAGGAGCTATAGCCCATGTTCAAAAATGATGAAAAATGAGGATAACATTTTTTTCAAAAATTCAAAAAACGATGGGCTATAACCCATGTTTTTTGAAATTTTGAATTTTCTTCAAATCCTCAAAAATGATGAAAAACGGCGTGCTATAGTATGCCGTACGGTAGGGGCTATAGCCCATGTTCAAAAATGATGAAAAATGAGGATAACATTTTTTTCAAAAATTCAAAAAACGATGGGCTATAACCCATGTTTTTTGAAATTTTGAATTTTCTTCAAATCCTCAAAAATGATGAAAAACTGCGTGCTATAGTATGCCGTACGGTAGGGGCTATAGCCCATGTTCAAAAATGATGAAAAATGAGGATAACATTTTTTTCAAAAATTCAAAAAACGATGGGCTATAACCCATGTTTTTTGAAATTTTGAATTTTCTTCAAATCCTCAAAAATGATGAAAAACGGCTTGCTATAGTATGCCGTACGGTAGGGGCTATAGCCCATGTTCAAAAATGATGAAAAATGAGGATAACATTTTTTTCAAAAATTCAAAAAACGATGGGCTATAACCCATGTTTTTTGAAATTTGAAATTTTCTTCAAATCCTCAAAAATGATGAAAAACGGCGTGCTATAGTATGCCGTACGGTAGGGGCTATAGCCCATGTTCAAAAATGATGAAAAATGAGGATAACATTTTTTTCAAAAATTCAAAAAACAATGGGCTATAACCCATGTTTTTTGAAATGTTTAATTTTCTTCAAATCCTCAAAAATGATGAAAAACGGCGTGCTATAGTATGCCGTACGGTAGGGGCTATGGCCCATGTTCAAAAATGATGAAAAATGAGGATAACATTTTTTTCAAAAATTCAAAAAACGATGGGCTATAACCCATGTTTTTGAAATTTTGAATTTTCTTCAAATCCTCAAAAATGATGAAAAACGGCGTGCTATAGTATGCCGTACGGTAGGAGCTATAGCCCATGTTCAAAAATGATGAAAAATGAGGATAACATTTTTTTCAAAATTTCAAAAAACGATGGGCTATAACCCATGTTTTTTGAAATTTTGAATTTTCTTCAAATCCTCAAAAATGATGAAAAACGGCGTGCTATAGTATGCCGTACGGTAGGGGCTATAGCCCATGTTCAAAAATGATGAAAAATGAGGATAACATTTTTTTCAAAAATTCAAAAAACGATGGGCTATAACCCATGTTTTTTGAAATTTTGAATTTTCTTCAAATCCTCAAAAATGATGAAAAACGTCGTGCTATAGTATGCCGTACGGTAGGAGCTATAGCCCATGTTCAAAAATGATGAAAAATGAGGATAACATTTTTTTCAAAAATTCAAAAAACGATGGGCTATAACCCATGTTTTTTGAAATTTTTAATTTTCTTCAAATCCTCAAAAATGATGAAAAACGTCGTGCTATAGTATGCCGTACGGTAGGAGCTATAGCCAATGTTCAAAAATGATGAAAAATGAGGATAACATTTTTTTCAAAAATTCAAAAAACGATGGGCTATAACCCATGTTTTTTGAAATTTTGAATTTTCTTCAAATCCTCAAAAATGATGAAAAACGGCGTGCTATAGTATGCCGTACGGTAGGGGCTATAGCCCATGTTCAAAAATGATGAAAAATGAGGATAACATTTTTTTCAAAAATTCAAAAAACGATGGGCTATAACCCATGTTTTTGAAATTTTGAATTTTCTTCAAATCCTCAAAAATGATGAAAAACGGCGTGCTATAGTATGCCGTACGGTAGGAGCTATAGCCCATGTTCAAAAATGATGAAAAATGAGGATAACATTTATTTCAAAAATTCAAAAAACGATGGGCTATAACCCATGTTTTTTGAAATTTTGAATTTTCTTCAAATCCTCAAAAATGATGAAAAACGGCGTGCTATAGTATGCCGTACGGTAGGGGCTATAGCCCATGTTCAAAAATGATGAAAAATGAGGATAACATTTTTTTCAAAATTTCAAAAAACGATGGGCTATAACCCATGTTTTTTGAAATTTTGAATTTTCTTCAAATCCTCAAAAATGATGAAAAACGGCGTGCTATAGTATGCCGTACGGTAGGGGCTATAGCCCATGTTCAAAAATGATGAAAAATGAGGATAACATTTTTTTCAAAAATTCAAAAAACGATGGGCTATAACCCATGTTTTTTTTTATTTTGAATTTTCTTCAAATCCTCAAAAATGATGAAAAACGTCGTGCTATAGTATGCCGTACGGTAGGAGCTATAGCCCATGTTCAAAAATGATGAAAAATGAGGATAACATTTTTTTCAAAAATTCAAAAAACGATGGGCTATAACCCATGTTTTTTGAAATTTTGAATTTTCTTCAAATCCTCAAAAATGATGAAAAACGGCGTGCTATAGTATGCCGTACGGTAGGGGCTATAGCCCATGTTCAAAAATGATGAAAAATGAGGATAACATTTTTTTCAAAAATTCAAAAAACGATGGGCTATAACCCATGTTTTTTGAAATTTTGAATTTTCTTCAAATCCTCAAAAATGATGAAAAACTGCGTGCTATAGTATGCCGTACGGTAGGGGCTATAGCCCATGTTCAAAAATGATGAAAAATGAGGATAACATTTTTTTCAAAAATTCAAAAAACGATGGGCTATAACCCATGTTTTTTGAAATTTTGAATTTTCTTCAAATCCTCAAAAATGATGAAAAACGGCGTGCTATAGTATGCCGTACGGTAGGGGCTATAGCCCATGTTCAAAAATGATGAAAAATGAGGATAACATTTTTTTCAAAAATTCAAAAAACGATGGGCTATAACCCATGTTTTTTGAAATTTTGAATTTTCTTCAAATCCTCAAAAATGATTAAAACGGCGTGCTATAGTATGCCGTACGGTAGGGGCTATAGCCCATGTTCAAAAATGATGAAAAATGAGGATAACATTTTTTTCAAAAATTCAAAAAACGATGGGCTATAACCCATGTTTTTTGAAATTTTGAATTTTCTTCAAATCCTCAAAAATGATGAAAAACGGCGTGCTATAGTATGCCGTACGGTAGGGGCTATAGCCCATGTTCAAAAATGATGAAAAATTAGGATAAATGTTTTTTCAAAAATTCAAAAAACTATGGGCTATAACCCATGTTTTTTGAAATTTTGAATTTTCTTCAAATCATCAAAAATGATGAAAAACGGCGTGCTATAGTATGCCGTACGGTAGGAGCTATAGCCCATGTTCAAAAATGATGAAAAATGAGGATAACATTTTTTTTTAAAAATCAAAAAACGATGGGCTATAACCCATGTTTTTTGAAATTTTGAATTTTCTTCAAA
The DNA here is from genome assembly GCF_963924005.1 of Protomyctophum bolini. Taxonomy (NCBI): domain Eukaryota; kingdom Metazoa; phylum Chordata; class Actinopteri; order Myctophiformes; family Myctophidae; genus Protomyctophum; species Protomyctophum bolini. The sequence continues at coordinate 42,649,055 of NC_137866.1, forward strand.
TCCTCAAAAATGATGAAAAACGGCGTGCTATAGTATGCCGTACGGTAGGAGCTATAGCCCATGTTCAAAAATGATAAAAAATAAGGATAACATTTTTTTCAAAAATTCAAAAAACGATGGGCTATAACCCATGTTTTTTGAAATTTTGAATTTTCTTCAAATCCTCAAAAATGATGAAAAACGGCGTGCTATAGTATGCCGTACGGTAGGGGCTATAGCCCATGTTCAAAAATGATGAAAAATGAGGATAACATTTTTTTCAAAAATTCAAAAAACGATGGGCTATAACCCATGTTTTTTTAAATTAATCCTCAAAAATGATGAAAAACGGCGTGCTATAGTATGCCGTACGGTAGGGGCTATAGCCCATGTTCAAAAATGATGAAAAATGAGGATAACATTTTTTTCAAAAATTCAAAAAACGATGGGCTATAACCCATGTTTTTGAAATTTTGAATTTTCTTCAAATCCTCAAAAATGATGAAAAACGGCGTGCTATAGTATGCCGTACGGTAGGAGCTATAGCCCATGTTCAAAAATGATGAAAAATGAGGATAACATTTTTTTCAAAAAATCAAAAAACGATGGGCTATAACCCATGTTTTTTGAAATTTTGAATTTTCTTCAAATCCTCAAAAATGATGAAAAACGGCGTGCTATAGTATGCCGTACGGTAGGAGCTATAGCCCATGTTCAAAAATGATGAAAAATGAGGATAACATTTTTTTCAAAATTTCAAAAAACGATGGGCTATAACCCATGTTTTTTGAAATTTTGAATTTTCTTCAAATCCTCAAAAATGATGAAAAACGGCGTGCTATAGTATGCCGTACGGTAGGGGCTATAGCCCATGTTCAAAAATGATGAAAAATGAGGATAACATTTTTTTCAAAAATTCAAAAAACGATGGGCTATAACCCATGTTTTTTGAAATTTTGAATTTTCTTCAAATCCTCAAAAATGATGAAAAACGTCGTGCTATAGTATGCCGTACGGTAGGAGCTATAGCCCATGTTCAAAAATGATGAAAAATGAGGATAACATTTTTTTCAAAAATTCAAAAAACGATGGGCTATAACCCATGTTTTTTGAAATTTTTAATTTTCTTCAAATCCTCAAAAATGATGAAAAACGTCGTGCTATAGTATGCCGTACGGTAGGAGCTATAGCCCATGTTCAAAAATGATGAAAAATGAGGATAACATTTTTTTCAAAAATTCAAAAAACGATGGGCTATAACCCATGTTTTTTGAAATTTTGAATTTTCTTCAAATCCTCAAAAATGATGAAAAACGGCGTGCAATAGTATGCCGTACGGTAGGGGCTATAGCCCATGTTCAAAAATGATGAAAAATGAGGATAACATTTTTTTCAAAAATTCAAAAAACGATGGGCTATAACCCATGTTTTTTGAAATTTTGAATTTTCTTCAAATCCTCAAAAATGATGAAAAACGGCGTGCTATAGTATGCCGTACGGTAGGGGCTATAGCCCATGTTCAAAAATGATGAAAAATGAGGATAACATTTTTTTCAAAAATTCAAAAAACGATGGGCTATAACCCATGTTTTTTGAAATTTTGAATTTTCTTCAAATCCTCAAAAATGATGAAAAACGGCGTGCTATAGTATGCCGTACGGTAGGAGCTATAGCCCATGTTCAAAAATGATGAAAAATGAGGATAACATTTTTTTCAAAAATTCAAAAAACGATGGGCTATAACCCATGTTTTTTGAAATTTTGAATTTTCTTCAAATCCTCAAAAATGATGAAAAACGGCGTGCTATAGTATGCCGTACGGTAGGGGCTATAGCCCATGTTCAAAAATGATGAAAAATGAGGATAACATTTTTTTCAAAATTTCAAAAAACGATGGGCTATAACCCATGTTTTTTGAAATTTTGAATTTTCTTCAAATCCTCAAAAATGATGAAAAACGGCGTGCTATAGTATGCCGTACGGTAGGGGCTATAGCCCATGTTCAAAAATGATGAAAAATGAGGATAACATTTTTTTCAAAAATTCAAAAAACGATGGGCTATAACCCATGTTTTTTTTAATTTTGAATTTTCTTCAAATCCTCAAAAATGATGAAAAACGTCGTGCTATAGTATGCCGTACGGTAGGAGCTATAGCCCATGTTCAAAAATGATGAAAAATGAGGATAACATTTTTTTCAAAAATTCAAAAAACGATGGGCTATAACCCATGTTTTTTGAAATTTTGAATTTTCTTCAAATCCTCAAAAATGATGAAAAACGGCGTGCTATAGTATGCCGTACGGTAGGGGCTATAGCCCATGTTCAAAAATGATGAAAAATGAGGATAACATTTTTTTCAAAAATTCAAAAAACAATGGGCTATAACCCATGTTTTTTTTAATTTTGAATTTTCTTCAAATCCTCAAAAATGATGAAAAACGTCGTGCTATAGTATGCCGTACGGTAGGAGCTATAGCCCATGTTCAAAAATGATGAAAAATGAGGATAACATTTTTTTCAAAAATTCAAAAAACGATGGGCTATAACCCATGTTTTTTGAAATTTTGAATTTTCTTCAAATCCTCAAAAATGATGAAAAACGGCGTGCTATAGTATGCCGTACGGTAGGGGCTATAGCCCATGTTCAAAAATGATGAAAAATGAGGATAACATTTTTTTCAAAAATTCAAAAAACGATGGGCTATAACCCATGTTTTTTGAAATTTTGAATTTTCTTCAAATCCTCAAAAATGATGAAAAACTGCGTGCTATAGTATGCCGTACGGTAGGGGCTATAGCCCATGTTCAAAAATGATGAAAAATGAGGATAACATTTTTTTCAAAAATTCAAAAAACGATGGGCTATAACCCATGTTTTTTGAAATTTTGAATTTTCTTCAAATCCTCAAAAATGATGAAAAACGGCTTGCTATAGTATGCCGTACGGTAGGGGCTATAGCCCATGTTCAAAAATGATGAAAAATGAGGATAACATTTTTTTCAAAAATTCAAAAAACGATGGGCTATAACCCATGTTTTTTGAAATTTGAAATTTTCTTCAAATCCTCAAAAATGATGAAAAACGGCGTGCTATAGTATGCCGTACGGTAGGGGCTATAGCCCATGTTCAAAAATGATGAAAAATGAGGATAACATTTTTTTCAAAAATTCAAAAAACAATGGGCTATAACCCATGTTTTTTGAAATGTTTAATTTTCTTCAAATCCTCAAAAATGATGAAAAACGGCGTGCTATAGTATGCCGTACGGTAGGGGCTATGGCCCATGTTCAAAAATGATGAAAAATGAGGATAACATTTTTTTCAAAAATTCAAAAAACGATGGGCTATAACCCATGTTTTTGAAATTTTGAATTTTCTTCAAATCCTCAAAAATGATGAAAAACGGCGTGCTATAGTATGCCGTACGGTAGGAGCTATAGCCCATGTTCAAAAATGATGAAAAATGAGGATAACATTTTTTTCAAAATTTCAAAAAACGATGGGCTATAACCCATGTTTTTTGAAATTTTGAATTTTCTTCAAATCCTCAAAAATGATGAAAAACGGCGTGCTATAGTATGCCGTACGGTAGGGGCTATAGCCCATGTTCAAAAATGATGAAAAATGAGGATAACATTTTTTTCAAAAATTCAAAAAACGATGGGCTATAACCCATGTTTTTTGAAATTTTGAATTTTCTTCAAATCCTCAAAAATGATGAAAAACGTCGTGCTATAGTATGCCGTACGGTAGGAGCTATAGCCCATGTTCAAAAATGATGAAAAATGAGGATAACATTTTTTTCAAAAATTCAAAAAACGATGGGCTATAACCCATGTTTTTTGAAATTTTTAATTTTCTTCAAATCCTCAAAAATGATGAAAAACGTCGTGCTATAGTATGCCGTACGGTAGGAGCTATAGCCAATGTTCAAAAATGATGAAAAATGAGGATAACATTTTTTTCAAAAATTCAAAAAACGATGGGCTATAACCCATGTTTTTTGAAATTTTGAATTTTCTTCAAATCCTCAAAAATGATGAAAAACGGCGTGCTATAGTATGCCGTACGGTAGGGGCTATAGCCCATGTTCAAAAATGATGAAAAATGAGGATAACATTTTTTTCAAAAATTCAAAAAACGATGGGCTATAACCCATGTTTTTGAAATTTTGAATTTTCTTCAAATCCTCAAAAATGATGAAAAACGGCGTGCTATAGTATGCCGTACGGTAGGAGCTATAGCCCATGTTCAAAAATGATGAAAAATGAGGATAACATTTATTTCAAAAATTCAAAAAACGATGGGCTATAACCCATGTTTTTTGAAATTTTGAATTTTCTTCAAATCCTCAAAAATGATGAAAAACGGCGTGCTATAGTATGCCGTACGGTAGGGGCTATAGCCCATGTTCAAAAATGATGAAAAATGAGGATAACATTTTTTTCAAAATTTCAAAAAACGATGGGCTATAACCCATGTTTTTTGAAATTTTGAATTTTCTTCAAATCCTCAAAAATGATGAAAAACGGCGTGCTATAGTATGCCGTACGGTAGGGGCTATAGCCCATGTTCAAAAATGATGAAAAATGAGGATAACATTTTTTTCAAAAATTCAAAAAACGATGGGCTATAACCCATGTTTTTTTTTATTTTGAATTTTCTTCAAATCCTCAAAAATGATGAAAAACGTCGTGCTATAGTATGCCGTACGGTAGGAGCTATAGCCCATGTTCAAAAATGATGAAAAATGAGGATAACATTTTTTTCAAAAATTCAAAAAACGATGGGCTATAACCCATGTTTTTTGAAATTTTGAATTTTCTTCAAATCCTCAAAAATGATGAAAAACGGCGTGCTATAGTATGCCGTACGGTAGGGGCTATAGCCCATGTTCAAAAATGATGAAAAATGAGGATAACATTTTTTTCAAAAATTCAAAAAACGATGGGCTATAACCCATGTTTTTTGAAATTTTGAATTTTCTTCAAATCCTCAAAAATGATGAAAAACTGCGTGCTATAGTATGCCGTACGGTAGGGGCTATAGCCCATGTTCAAAAATGATGAAAAATGAGGATAACATTTTTTTCAAAAATTCAAAAAACGATGGGCTATAACCCATGTTTTTTGAAATTTTGAATTTTCTTCAAATCCTCAAAAATGATGAAAAACGGCTTGCTATAGTATGCCGTACGGTAGGGGCTATAGCCCATGTTCAAAAATGATGAAAAATGAGGATAACATTTTTTTCAAAAATTCAAAAAACGATGGGCTATAACCCATGTTTTTTGAAATTTGAAATTTTCTTCAAATCCTCAAAAATGATGAAAAACGGCGTGCTATAGTATGCCGTACGGTAGGGGCTATAGCCCATGTTCAAAAATGATGAAAAATGAGGATAACATTTTTTTCAAAAATTCAAAAAACAATGGGCTATAACCCATGTTTTTTGAAATGTTTAATTTTCTTCAAATCCTCAAAAATGATGAAAAACGGCGTGCTATAGTATGCCGTACGGTAGGGGCTATGGCCCATGTTCAAAAATGATGAAAAATGAGGATAACATTTTTTTCAAAAATTCAAAAAACGATGGGCTATAACCCATGTTTTTGAAATTTTGAATTTTCTTCAAATCCTCAAAAATGATGAAAAACGGCGTGCTATAGTATGCCGTACGGTAGGAGCTATAGCCCATGTTCAAAAATGATGAAAAATGAGGATAACATTTTTTTCAAAATTTCAAAAAACGATGGGCTATAACCCATGTTTTTTGAAATTTTGAATTTTCTTCAAATCCTCAAAAATGATGAAAAACGGCGTGCTATAGTATGCCGTACGGTAGGGGCTATAGCCCATGTTCAAAAATGATGAAAAATGAGGATAACATTTTTTTCAAAAATTCAAAAAACGATGGGCTATAACCCATGTTTTTTGAAATTTTGAATTTTCTTCAAATCCTCAAAAATGATGAAAAACGTCGTGCTATAGTATGCCGTACGGTAGGGGCTATAGCCCATGTTCAAAAATGATGAAAAATGAGGATAACATTTTTTTCAAAAATTCAAAAAACAATGGGCTATAACCCATGTTTTTTTTAATTTTTAATTTTCTTCAAATCCTCAAAAATGATGAAAAACGTCGTGCTATAGTATGCCGTACGGTAGGAGCTATAGCCCATGTTCAAAAATGATGAAAAATGAGGATAACATTTTTTTCAAAAATTCAAAAAACGATGGGCTATAACCCATGTTTTTTGAAATTTTGAATTTTCTTCAAATCCTCAAAAATGATGAAAAACGGCGTGCTATAGTATGCCGTACGGTAGGGGCTATAGCCCATGTTCAAAAATGATGAAAAATGAGGATAACATTTTTTTCAAAAATTCAAAAAACGATGGGCTATAACCCATGTTTTTTGAAATTTTGAATTTTCTTCAAATCCTCAAAAATGATGAAAAACTGCGTGCTATAGTATGCCGTACGGTAGGGGCTATAGCCCATGTTCAAAAATGATGAAAAATGAGGATAACATTTTTTTCAAAAATTCAAAAAACGATGGGCTATAACCCATGTTTTTTGAAATTTTGAATTTTCTTCAAATCCTCAAAAATGATGAAAAACGGCTTGCTATAGTATGCCGTACGGTAGGGGCTATAGCCCATGTTCAAAAATGATGAAAAATGAGGATAACATTTTTTTCAAAAATTCAAAAAACGATGGGCTATAACCCATGTTTTTTGAAATTTGAAATTTTCTTCAAATCCTCAAAAATGATGAAAAACGGCGTGCTATAGTATGCCGTACGGTAGGGGCTATAGCCCATGTTCAAAAATGATGAAAAATGAGGATAACATTTTTTTCAAAAATTCAAAAAACAATGGGCTATAACCCATGTTTTTTGAAATGTTTAATTTTCTTCAAATCCTCAAAAATGATGAAAAACGGCGTGCTATAGTATGCCGTACGGTAGGGGCTATGGCCCATGTTCAAAAATGATGAAAAATGAGGATAACATTTTTTTCAAAAATTCAAAAAACGATGGGCTATAACCCATGTTTTTGAAATTTTGAATTTTCTTCAAATCCTCAAAAATGATGAAAAACGGCGTGCTATAGTATGCCGTACGGTAGGAGCTATAGCCCATGTTCAAAAATGATGAAAAATGAGGATAACATTTTTTTCAAAATTTCAAAAAACGATGGGCTATAACCCATGTTTTTTGAAATTTTGAATTTTCTTCAAATCCTCAAAAATGATGAAAAACGGCGTGCTATAGTATGCCGTACGGTAGGGGCTATAGCCCATGTTCAAAAATGATGAAAAATGAGGATAACATTTTTTTCAAAAATTCAAAAAACGATGGGCTATAACCCATGTTTTTTGAAATTTTGAATTTTCTTCAAATCCTCAAAAATGATGAAAAACGTCGTGCTATAGTATGCCGTACGGTAGGAGCTATAGCCCATGTTCAAAAATGATGAAAAATGAGGATAACATTTTTTTCAAAAATTCAAAAAACGATGGGCTATAACCCATGTTTTTTGAAATTTTTAATTTTCTTCAAATCCTCAAAAATGATGAAAAACGTCGTGCTATAGTATGCCGTACGGTAGGAGCTATAGCCAATGTTCAAAAATGATGAAAAATGAGGATAACATTTTTTTCAAAAATTCAAAAAACGATGGGCTATAACCCATGTTTTTTGAAATTTTGAATTTTCTTCAAATCCTCAAAAATGATGAAAAACGGCGTGCAATAGTATGCCGTACGGTAGGGGCTATAGCCCATGTTCAAAAATGATGAAAAATGAGGATAACATTTTTTTCAAAAATTCAAAAAACGATGGGCTATAACCCATGTTTTTTGAAATTTTGAATTTTCTTCAAATCCTCAAAAATGATGAAAAACGGCGTGCTATAGTATGCCGTACGGTAGGGGCTATAGCCCATGTTCAAAAATGATGAAAAATGAGGATAACATTTTTTTCAAAAATTCAAAAAACGATGGGCTATAACCCATGTTTTTTGAAATTTTGAATTTTCTTCAAATCCTCAAAAATGATGAAAAACGGCGTGCTATAGTATGCCGTACGGTAGGAGCTATAGCCCATGTTCAAAAATGATGAAAAATGAGGATAACATTTTTTTCAAAAATTCAAAAAACGATGGGCTATAACCCATGTTTTTTGAAATTTTGAATTTTCTTCAAATCCTCAAAAATGATGAAAAACGTCGTGCTATAGTATGCCGTACGGTAGGAGCTATAGCCAATGTTCAAAAATGATGAAAAATGAGGATAACATTTTTTTCAAAAATTCAAAAAACGATGGGCTATAACCCATGTTTTTTGAAATTTTGAATTTTCTTCAAATCCTCAAAAATGATGAAAAACGGCGTGCAATAGTATGCCGTACGGTAGGGGCTATAGCCCATGTTCAAAAATGATGAAAAATGAGGATAACATTTTTTTCAAAAATTCAAAAAACGATGGGCTATAACCCATGTTTTTTGAAATTTTGAATTTTCTTCAAATCCTCAAAAATGATGAAAAACGGCGTGCTATAGTATGCCGTACGGTAGGGGCTATAGCCCATGTTCAAAAATGATGAAAAATGAGGATAACATTTTTTTCAAAAATTCAAAAAACGATGGGCTATAACCCATGTTTTTTGAAATTTTGAATTTTCTTCAAATCCTCAAAAATGATGAAAAACGGCGTGCTATAGTATGCCGTACGGTAGGGGCTATAGCCCATGTTCAAAAATGATGAAAAATGAGGATAATTATTTTTTCAAAAATTCAAAAAACGATGGGCTATAACCCATGTTTTTTGAAATTTTGAATTTTCTTAAAATCCTCAAAAATGATGAAAAACGGCGTGCTATAGTATGCCGTACGGTAGGAGCTATAGCCCATGTTCAAAAATGATGAAAAATGAGGATAACATTTTTTTCAAAAAATCAAAAAACGATGGGCTATAACCCATGTTTTTTGAAATTTTGAATTTTCTTGAAATCCTCAAAAATGATGAAAAACGGCGTGCTATAGTATGCCGTACGGTAGGAGCTATAGCCCATGTTCAAAAATGATGAAAAATAAGGATAACATTTTTTTCAAAAATTCAAAAAACGATGGGCTATAACCCATGTTTTTTGAAATTTTGAATTTTCTTCAAATCCTCAAAAATGATGAAAAACGGCGTGCTATAGTATGCCGTACGGTAGGGGCTATAGCCCATGTTCAAAAATGATGAAAAATGAGGATAACATTTTTTTCAAAAATTCAAAAAACGATGGGCTATAACCCATGTTTTTTTAAATTAATCCTCAAAAATGATGAAAAACGGCGTGCTATAGTATGCCGTACGGTAGGGGCTATAGCCCATGTTCAAAAATGATGAAAAATGAGGATAACATTTTTTTCAAAAATTCAAAAAACGATGGGCTATAACGATGTTTTTTTAAATTTTGAATTTTCTTCAAATCCTCAAAAATGATGAAAAACGGCGTGCTATAGTATGCCGTACGGTAGGGGCTATAGCCCATGTTCAAAAATGATGAAAAATGAGGATAACATTTTTTTCAAAAATTCAAAAAACGATGGGCTATAACCCATGTTTTTGAAATTTTGAATTTTCTTCAAATCCTCAAAAATGATGAAAAATGGCGTGCTATAGTATGCCGTACGGTAGGAGCTATAGCCCATGTTCAAAAATGATGAAAAATGAGGATAACATTTTTTTCAAAAATTCAAAAAACGATGGGCTATAACCCATGTTTTTTGAAATTTTGAATTTTCTTCAAATCCTCAAAAATGATGAAAAACGGCGTGCTATAGTATGCCGTACGGTAGGGGCTATAGCCCATGTTCAAAAATGATGAAAAATGAGGATAACATTTTTTTCAAAATTTCAAAAAACGATGGGCTATAACCCATGTTTTTTGAAATTTTGAATTTTCTTCAAATCCTCAAAAATGATGAAAAACGGCGTGCTATAGTATGCCGTACGGTAGGGGCTATAGCCCATGTTCAAAAATGATGAAAAATGAGGATAACATTTTTTTCAAAAATTCAAAAAACGATGGGCTATAACCCATGTTTTTTTTTATTTTGAATTTTCTTCAAATCCTCAAAAATGATGAAAAACGTCGTGCTATAGTATGCCGTACGGTAGGAGCTATAGCCCATGTTCAAAAATGATGAAAAATGAGGATAACATTTTTTTCAAAAATTCAAAAAACGATGGGCTATAACCCATGTTTTTTGAAATTTTGAATTTTCTTCAAATCCTCAAAAATGATGAAAAACGGCGTGCTATAGTATGCCGTACGGTAGGGGCTATAGCCCATGTTCAAAAATGATGAAAAATGAGGATAACATTTTTTTCAAAAATTCAAAAAACGATGGGCTATAACCCATGTTTTTTGAAATTTTGAATTTTCTTCAAATCCTCAAAAATGATGAAAAACGGCGTGCTATAGTATGCCGTACGGTAGGGGCTATAGCCCATGTTCAAAAATGATGAAAAATGAGGATAACATTTTTTTCAAAAATTCAAAAAACGATGGGCTATAACCCATGTTTTTTGAAATTTTGAATTTTCTTCAAATCCTCAAAAATGATGAAAAACGGCTTGCTATAGTATGCCGTACGGTAGGGGCTATAGCCCATGTTCAAAAATGATGAAAAATGAGGATAACATTTTTTTCAAAAATTCAAAAAACGATGGGCTATAACCCATGTTTTTTGAAATTTGAAATTTTCTTCAAATCCTCAAAAATGATGAAAAACGGCGTGCTATAGTATGCCGTACGGTAGGGGCTATAGCCCATGTTCAAAAATGATGAAAAATGAGGATAACATTTTTTTCAAAAATTCAAAAAACAATGGGCTATAACCCATGTTTTTTGAAATGTTTAATTTTCTTCAAATCCTCAAAAATGATGAAAAACGGCGTGCTATAGTATGCCGTACGGTAGGGGCTATGGCCCATGTTCAAAAATGATGAAAAATGAGGATAACATTTTTTTCAAAAATTCAAAAAACGATGGGCTATAACCCATGTTTTTGAAATTTTGAATTTTCTTCAAATCCTCAAAAATGATGAAAAACGGCGTGCTATAGTATGCCGTACGGTAGGGGCTATAGCCCATGTTCAAAAATGATGAAAAATGAGGATAACATTTTTTTCAAAATTTCAAAAAACGATGGGCTATAACCCATGTTTTTTGAAATTTTGAATTTTCTTCAAATCCTCAAAAATGATGAAAAACGGCGTGCTATAGTATGCCGTACGGTAGGGGCTATAGCCCATGTTCAAAAATGATGAAAAATGAGGATAACATTTTTTTCAAAAATTCAAAAAACGATGGGCTATAACCCATGTTTTTTGAAATTTTGAATTTTCTTCAAATCCTCAAAAATGATGAAAAACGTCGTGCTATAGTATGCCGTACGGTAGGAGCTATAGCCCATGTTCAAAAATGATGAAAAATGAGGATAACATTTTTTTCAAAAATTCAAAAAACGATGGGCTATAACCCATGTTTTTTGAAATTTTGAATTTTCTTCAAATCCTCAAAAATGATGAAAAACGGCGTGCTATAGTATGCCGTACGGTAGGGGCTATAGCCCATGTTCAAAAATGATGAAAAATGAGGATAACATTTTTTTCAAAAATTCAAAAAACGATGGGCTATAACCCATGTTTTTTGAAATTTTGAATTTTCTTCAAATCCTCAAAAATGATGAAAAACGGCGTGCTATAGTATGCCGTACGGTAGGGGCTATAGCCCATGTTCAAAAATGATGAAAAATGAGGATAACATTTTTTTCAAAAATTCAAAAAACGATGGGCTATAACCCATGTTTTTTGAAATTTTGAATTTTCTTCAAATCCTCAAAAATGATGAAAAACGGCTTGCTATAGTATGCCGTACGGTAGGGGCTATAGCCCATGTTCAAAAATGATGAAAAATGAGGATAACATTTTTTTCAAAAATTCAAAAAACGATGGGCTATAACCCATGTTTTTTGAAATTTGAAATTTTCTTCAAATCCTCAAAAATGATGAAAAACGGCGTGCTATAGTATGCCGTACGGTAGGGGCTATAGCCCATGTTCAAAAATGATGAAAAATGAGGATAACATTTTTTTCAAAAATTCAAAAAACAATGGGCTATAACCCATGTTTTTTGAAATGTTTAATTTTCTTCAAATCCTCAAAAATGATGAAAAACGGCGTGCTATAGTATGCCGTACGGTAGGGGCTATGGCCCATGTTCAAAAATGATGAAAAATGAGGATAACATTTTTTTCAAAAATTCAAAAAACGATGGGCTATAACCCATGTTTTTGAAATTTTGAATTTTCTTCAAATCCTCAAAAATGATGAAAAACGGCGTGCTATAGTATGCCGTACGGTAGGGGCTATAGCCCATGTTCAAAAATGATGAAAAATGAGGATAACATTTTTTTCAAAATTTCAAAAAACGATGGGCTATAACCCATGTTTTTTGAAATTTTGAATTTTCTTCAAATCCTCAAAAATGATGAAAAACGGCGTGCTATAGTATGCCGTACGGTAGGGGCTATAGCCCATGTTCAAAAATGATGAAAAATGAGGATAACATTTTTTTCAAAAATTCAAAAAACGATGGGCTATAACCCATGTTTTTTGAAATTTGAAATTTTCTTCAAATCCTCAAAAATGATGAAAAACGGCGTGCTATAGTATGCCGTACGGTAGGGGCTATAGCCCATGTTCAAAAATGATGAAAAATGAGGATAACATTTTTTTCAAAAATTCAAAAAACAATGGGCTATAACCCATGTTTTTTGAAATGTTTAATTTTCTTCAAATCCTCAAAAATGATGAAAAACGGCGTGCTATAGTATGCCGTACGGTAGGGGCTATGGCCCATGTTCAAAAATGATGAAAAATGAGGATAACATTTTTTTCAAAAATTCAAAAAACGATGGGCTATAACCCATGTTTTTGAAATTTTGAATTTTCTTCAAATCCTCAAAAATGATGAAAAACGGCGTGCTATAGTATGCCGTACGGTAGGGGCTATAGCCCATGTTCAAAAATGATGAAAAATGAGGATAACATTTTTTTCAAAAATTCAAAAAACGATGGGCTATAACCCATGTTTTTTGAAATTTTGAATTTTCTTCAAATCCTCAAAAATGATGAAAAACGGCGTGCTATAGTATGCCGTACGGTAGGGGCTATAGCCCATGTTCAAAAATGATGAAAAATGAGGATAACATTTTTTTCAAAAATTCAAAAAACGATGGGCTATAACCCATGTTTTTTGAAATTTTGAAATTTCTTCAAATCCTCAAAAATGATGAAAAACGGCGTGCTATAGTATGCCGTACGGTAGGGGCTATAGCCCATGTTCAAAAATGATGAAAAATGAGGATAACATTTTTTTCAAAATTTCAAAAAACGATGGGCTATAACCCATGTTTTTTGAAATTTTGAATTTTCTTCAAATCCTCAAAAATGATGAAAAACGGCGTGCTATAGTATGCCGTACGGTAGGGGCTATAGCCCATGTTCAAAAATGATGAAAAATGAGGATAACATTTTTTTCAAAAATTCAAAAAACGATGGGCTATAACCCATGTTTTTTTTTAATTTTGAATTTTCTTCAAATCCTCAAAAATGATGAAAAACGTCGTGCTATAGTATGCCGTACGGTAGGAGCTATAGCCCATGTTCAAAAATGATGAAAAATGAGGATAACATTTTTTTCAAAAATTCAAAAAACGATGGGCTATAACCCATGTTTTTTGAAATTTTGAATTTTCTTCAAATCCTCAAAAATGATGAAAAACGGCGTGCTATAGTATGCCGTACGGTAGGGGCTATAGCCCATGTTCAAAAATGATGAAAAATGAGGATAACATTTTTTTCAAAAATTCAAAAAACGATGGGCTATAACCCATGTTTTTTGAAATTTTGAATTTTCTTCAAATCCTCAAAAATGATGAAAAACGGCGTGCTATAGTATGCCGTACGGTAGGGGCTATAGCCCATGTTCAAAAATGATGAAAAATGAGGATAACATTTTTTTCAAAAAATCAAAAAACGATGGGCTATAACCCATGTTTTTTTAAATTTTGAATTTTCTTCAAATCCTCAAAAATGATGAAAAACGGCGTGCTATAGTATGCCGTACGGTAGGGGCTATAGCCCATGTTCAAAAATGATGAAAAATGAGGATAACATTTTTTTCAAAAATTCAAAAAACGATGGGCTATAACCCATGTTTTTTTTTAATTTTGAATTTTCTTCAAATCCTCAAAAATGATGAAAAACGTCGTGCTATAGTATGCCGTACGGTAGGAGCTATAGCCCATGTTCAAAAATGATGAAAAATGAGGATAACATTTTTTTCAAAAATTCAAAAAACGATGGGCTATAACCCATGTTTTTTGAAATTTTGAATTTTCTTCAAATCCTCAAAAATGATGAAAAACGGCGTGCTATAGTATGCCGTACGGTAGGGGCTATAGCCCATGTTCAAAAATGATGAAAAATGAGGATAACATTTTTTTCAAAAATTCAAAAAACGATGGGCTATAACCCATGTTTTTTGAAATTTTGAATTTTCTTCAAATCCTCAAAAATGATGAAAAACGGCGTGCTATAGTATGCCGTACGGTAGGGGCTATAGCCCATGTTCAAAAATGATGAAAAATGAGGATAACATTTTTTTCAAAAAATCAAAAAACGATGGGCTATAACCCATGTTTTTTTAAATTTTGAATTTTCTTCAAATCCTCAAAAATGATGAAAAACGGCGTGCTATAGTATGCCGTACGGTAGGGGCTATAGCCCATGTTCAAAAATGATGAAAAATGAGGATAACATTTTTTTCAAAAATTCAAAAAACGATGGGCTATAACCCATGTTTTTTGAAATTTTGAATTTTCTTCAAATCCTCAAAAATGATGAAAAACGGCGTGCTATAGTATGCCGTACGGTAGGGGCTATAGCCCATGTTCAAAAATGATGAAAAATGAGGATAACATTTTTTTCAAAATTTAAAAAAACGATGGGCTATAACCCATGTTTTTTGAAATTTTGAATTTTCTTCAAATCCTCAAAAATGATGAAAAACGGCGTGCTATAGTATGCCGTACGGTAGGGGCTATAGCCCATGTTCAAAAATGATGAAAAATGAGGATAACATTTTTTTCAAAAATTCAAAAAACGATGGGCTATAACCCATGTTTTTTTTTAATTTTGAATTTTCTTCAAATCCTCAAAAATGATGAAAAACGTCGTGCTATAGTATGCCGTACGGTAGGAGCTATAGCCCATGTTCAAAAATGATGAAAAATGAGGATAACATTTTTTTCAAAAATTCAAAAAACGATGGGCTATAACCCATGTTTTTTGAAATTTTGAATTTTCTTCAAATCCTCAAAAATGATGAAAAACGGCGTGCTATAGTATGCCGTACGGTAGGGGCTATAGCCCATGTTCAAAAATGATGAAAAATGAGGATAACATTTTTTTCAAAAATTCAAAAAACGATGGGCTATAACCCATGTTTTTTGAAATTTTGAATTTTCTTCAAATCCTCAAAAATGATGAAAAACGGCGTGCTATAGTATGCCGTACGGTAGGGGCTATAGCCCATGTTCAAAAATGATGAAAAATGAGGATAACATTTTTTTCAAAAATTCAAAAAACAATGGGCTATAACCCATGTTTTTTGAAATTTGAAATTTTCTTCAAATCCTCAAAAATGATGAAAAACGGCGTGCTATAGTATGCCGTACGGTAGGGGCTATAGCCCATGTTCAAAAATGATGAAAAATGAGGATAACATTTTTTTCAAAAATTCAAAAAACAATGGGCTATAACCCATGTTTTTTGAAATGTTTAATTTTCTTCAAATCCTCAAAAATGATGAAAAACGGCGTGCTATAGTATGCCGTACGGTAGGGGCTATGGCCCATGTTCAAAAATGATGAAAAATGAGGATAACATTTTTTTCAAAAATTCAAAAAACGATGGGCTATAACCCATGTTTTTGAAATTTTGAATTTTCTTCAAATCCTCAAAAATGATGAAAAACGGCGTGCTATAGTATGCCGTACGGTAGGGGCTATAGCCCATGTTCAAAAATGATGAAAAATGAGGATAACATTTTTTTCAAAAATTCAAAAAACGATGGGCTATAACCCATGTTTTTTGAAATTTTGAATTTTCTTCAAATCCTCAAAAATGATGAAAAACGGCGTGCTATAGTATGCCGTACGGTAGGGGCTATAGCCCATGTTCAAAAATGATGAAAAATGAGGATAACATTTTTATCAAAAATTCAAAAAACGATGGGCTATAACCCATGTTTTTTGAAATTTTGAATTTTCTTCAAATCCTCAAAAATGATGAAAAACGGCGTGCTATAGTATGCCGTACGGTGGGGGCTATAGCCCATGTTCAAAAATGATGAAAAATGAGGATAACATTTTTTTCAAAAATTCAAAAAACGATGGGCTATAACCCATGTTTTTTGAAATTTTGAATTTTCTTCAAATCCTCAAAAATGATGAAAAACGGCGTGCTATAGTATGCCGTACGGTAGGGGCTATAGCCCATGTTCAAAAATGATGAAAAATGAGGATAACATTTTTTTTCATAAATTCAAAAAACGATGGGCTATAACCCATGTTTTTTGAAATTTTGAATTTTCTTCAAATCCTCAAAAATGATGAAAAACGGCGTGCTATAGTATGCTGTACGGTAGGAGCTATAGCCCATGTTCAAAAATGTTGAAAAATGAGGATAACATTTTTTTCAAAGATTCAAAAAACGATGGGCTATAACCCATGTTTTTTGAAAATTTGAATTTTCTTCAAATCCTCAAAAATGATGAAAAACGGCGTGCTATAGTATGCCGTACGGTAGGGGCTATAGCCCATGTTCAAAAATGATGAAAAATGAGGATAACATTTTTTTTCATAAATTCAAAAAACGATGGGCTATAACCCATGTTTTTTGAAATTTTGAATTTTCTTCAAATCCTCAAAAATGATGAAAAACGGCGTACTATAGTATGCCGTACGGTAGGGGCTATAGTTCATGTTCAAAAATGATGAAAAATGAGGATAACATTTTTTTCAAAAATTCAAAAAACGATGGGCTATAACCCATGTTTTTTGAAATTTTGAATTTTCTTCAAATCCTCAAAAATGATGAAAAACGGCGTGCTATAGTATGCCGTACGGTAGGGGCTATAGCCCATGTTCAAAAATGATGAAAAATGAGGATAACATCTTTTTCAAAAATTCAAAAAACAATGGGCTATAACCCATGTTTTTTGAAATTTTGAATTTTCTTCAAATCCTCAAAAATGATGAAAAACGGCGTGCTATAGTATGCCGTACGGTAGGGGCTATAGCCCATGTTCAAAAATGATGAAAAATGAGGATAACATTTTTTCAAAAATTCAAAAAACGATGGGCTATAATCCATGTTTTTTGAAATTTTGAATTTTCTTCAAATCCTCAAAATTGATGAAAAACGGCGTGCTATAGTATGCCGTACGGTAGGGGCTATAGCCCATGTTCAAAAATGATGAAAAATGAGGATAACATTTTTTTCAAAAATTAAAAAAACGATGGGCTATAACCCATGTTTTTTGAAATTTTGAATTTTCTTCAAATCCTCAAAAATGATGAAAAACGGCGTGCTATAGTATGGCATGAATTGAACAAAGGGCATTGTTCAATTCATCAAAACATTTAGAGACAAACAAATAGACACTTATATGTAGTTAAAGCAACAGAGTTAAGCAACAGAAACAAACAACAATGGATTCTACAGTGTAAAGACACCAATTTAATTATAAATGTCAATAAAGTTGAATATCTAATAATATCAATTTAAAATGTATTATCCAATACAAATTTCCTTACCATTTTTAATGTTTTAGTTTTGTATTGCTATTTTTATTTGCTAATTGTAGATTGACCTACTTTTTGTTTCTGGCATTCCGCTGCTTGTTATTTTTTATTTTATTTTCATGTGAAGTACTTTGAGTTGCATTTTATGTATGACATGTGCTATATAAATAAAGTTGAATATGTGAAGTACTTTAGTTGTCAAGGATGCAGACAGAGTTGAACCCAGGAGCAAAGTCACAACAAACTAGAGTATAATAATAAAGTATTTAATAAAGAATTACGAGATATCTTACACAGGGGAATGCAGGTAGGAATCAGGCATGAATCAGAATGACATCAAAGTCAACACATGAACAGGCAGGACATCTGTGACACAGGTTATGAACTGACAATGAGTGTTTGTACTGAGTCCAGTTTTATAGTGAGCAGGTTGATTGGAGAAGTGTTCACTGCTGGGCTGATTAGGTAGTTGACAGGTGTGTAAATGGAACTGGGTGTGCTGGAATGGGATATGGGAGGCCAGTGTGGAGACTGAGGGAGAGACAGAATGTGACAGAGTTGCATTTTATGTATGAAATGTGCTATATAAATAAAGTTTACACCACTGACTGAATTTATACACTACACTATTTTACTCAGTCAGCCATATCACTACTCATTTTTTTTCATGAAAAAGGTCATAGCTGGGTAATCTATTTTCAGGCAAATTGTGTTTATTGTATTTTATTTTACTCAGCCATAACAATTTATTTTCTGTAGCGTCTGTCTATGAGTAGCAGACAGCTACTCATAGACAGGCAGACAGACAGACAGCTACTCATGGAGAATTGGACAGGCAGGCAGTCAGACAGCTACTCATAGACAGGCAGACAGACAGCTACTCATGGAGAATTGGACAGGCAGGCAGACAGCTACTCATGGACAATTGGACAGGCAGGAAGGCAGACAGCTACTCATGGACAATTGGACAGGCAGGAAGGCAGACAGCTACTCATAGACAATTGGGCAGGCAGGCAGACAGCTACTCATAGACAGACAGACAGCTACTCATGGACAATTGGACAGGCAGGAAGGCAGACAGCTACTCATGGACAATTAGGCAGGCAGGCAGACAGCTACTCATAGACAGGCAGACAGACAGCTACTTATGGACAATTAGGCAGGCAGGCAGACAGGCAGACAGACAGCTACTCATGGACAATTGGACAGGCAGGCAGGCAGCTACTCATAGACAGGCAGGCAGACAGCTACTCATAGACAGACAAATAACTACTCATGGACAGACAGACAGACAGGCAGGCAGGCAGGCAAAGAGCTACTCATGTTATGTTATTATGTTATTATAACAGCTACTCATGTTATGTGCAATAATTTGTGCAGTTATGGAAACAGCTCTTTGTGTTTATGCAAGAAAATGTAACACATTTATTTATTTACATATTGTGTGCATGCACATTGTACTTTGATACATTTTGCGAAAATAAAGCAATTGAAAGAGAGAAGTTATCAAGTATCATTAATGTCGTAATTTTATCTACTGGCCCCTGGCCCCTTGCCATTTTTGTAATGTGGCCCACAGGTAAATCTATTTGAGTATCACTGATATAACCCATCGTTTTTCCGCAACACTCCGCAATTCCTCCGCAATACTCCGCAATAGTCCGCAACACTACACAATTTTTCCGCAACATTCCGCAATTCCTCCGCAATACTCCGCAACTTTTAAAAATAATTCAAAAAACGATCCGCTATAACCGATCGTTTTTCCGCAACACTCCGCAACACTCTGCAATTCAAAAAATATAAAAAAAACGATGGGCTATAACCCATCGTTTCTTTCTTCAATTTTGTTTTTCTTCCGCAACACTCCGCAATTTGCTAATGTTTCTCATCCTCCGCAACACTCGATTTTCACCTTTTTTAAATCCTCAACAATGATGAAGACTATAGCGATGACCTCTGAGACCATGGACCAATGAACCATGTAAATACAACAAATTGAGCAGGGCACTGCAGGGAGTTGCACCCCGTTCCGGTAAACCAGAAGTACGACACCAGTGCCTTAGTTTTTGTGTTGTCATTTACAGGTCCTTTGGTTAAAATGTAAATTTTACATTTCAACAGTAAAGTAATATATAAAGAAGAGAAACACAAAAGTACAAAAATTCTTTTCATTTTTTTCAAATCCTCAAAAATGATGAAAAAGGGCGTGCTATAGTATGCCGTACGAAACTTGCGCGAGAAGAACCTGCGCGAGAAAAACTTGCGCCCTCGAGAAAGCGCGAGAAGAACTTGCGCAAGAAAATACTTCCCCCTTCACTAGCCTACTGGATGGACACTTGGCATGCTGTGTGCACCTGGCAATTAAGTAGATTCCATAAAAAGAGATGTCGATGTAATCATGTTTTTCATGATATACCGAAAGCAGGAATGGGGAAGCTAATCAGAATTGCTGACAGCTGTAGCATGCAGATGCTATCAGACCAAAGCGGGTCATTTTAACAGGTAACAGCTGTTCATGGTTAATTTGTTCAATTATGCGGGGAGGATGCAGGCTGAGGTTGTTTTACAGCCCTAAGGGCCCCCTGTCCTGTCTCTGCTGTTCCCCTTTTCTTGCTTCTAGAATTTAGACTGTCCATCCATCCATCCATCTTCAACCGCTTATCCGTAGTCGGATCGCGCGCGCGGGGGGGGGGGGGCAACAGCTCCACCAGAGAGCTCCAGACTTCCCTCTCCAGAGCAACATTAGTGACTTCCTCCTGGGGGATCCCGAGACATTCCAAGGCCAGTGAGTCCATGTTATCCCTCCATCTGCACCTTGGTCTGCCCCAGGGTCTTTCCCCCTTCCAGTGGGACGTGAGGACCTCCCTAGAGAGACGCTCGTAAAAAGGTACCTTTGTACATATTAATAATAATGTAATGTAAACATACATTATTTTTTAATTTAGCAATTAAAAGCATGGGTCTAAAACTACAAGTAACTTCATGGAATAAATTATAGCCTACTTGCAGTGTTGGCTGCAATTAGTTTTACTCCACATGTATTTATTTGAAAACTCAGTTAGCCTACTAGTTACTTTTTAGATTGTATTATTACAAAACATACACTAAACAAACAGTCAGTCCTATATTTCTATATTGCAATATTGATACTTTAACTTAAGTAAAACAACATGTACTTTCCCACACTGCCTACTAAGTGTCCACTCAACTCATCTGTGCACTGTGTCACTGACAGCTAACCTACGTAGTGGGGGTGTGGTTAGTGGGTGGAGACAAGTATCTATTGTCACACCCATTCCTGGGGCCCAGAGGTGCTAAAGTCTTTGGAATCTTGGCAGGGGAAATTCTCTACTTTGGGGTTTCCTGTTCAACAAGTTTCAGGCGGTCATATCTTCCCAATTCCAATGAACAATACATCATAATTATGAAAGCTTCATTATGAGTATCATAATATGTAAAAAAACGAAAAATGACCATGGCCCCCTTGTTTATCGAACCACTGTACTCGGTCACTGTGACAGCAGGGCGTTATTTTAACTTACAGGTACAACATAAGAGATATGCAAAACGCATGAAATGCTAAAAAAGTGAACATGGGACCCTCCTCGCAGAATCATCTACTAGTCCCAATCCGATATTATATCCATATCATGCATGGTATTAGACTATGTCTGTGATTTTGGATATTGTACTATTGTGATATGGCATAAACGTGTTTATGTGTTTGTACATAATGCATGTTTGCCCTGTAGTAACAAAGTTAGGTAAAGCTTATACAACACATTTAGTTTATAAATGTGCAGTTAGAGCATAATAGTGCGAGAGGAGGGGAAAGGTGTGGGGGGGGGACTAGCGTTTCCTTTCCCCTATTTCGCTCTGGTTCTTCAGTTCGTTCATGTATCTGATTGTTCGGGGAGAAGCTTTGAGACTGCAAATGTGCTTTCCATTCAGCAGCATCTCAAACAGTCTGCGGTTGGAATGGCTTGGGTAATAATTCATAATTCCACGAGCTTTGCTGACACAACGATCGTCGTACAGGGCTTTGATGGGGCTCACATCCGCTGATGCGGTTTGACGGTTCGCACACCCCTCTGCATTGCTTTGTCGTTGAGGTCGGTGCAACTGCCATACCAGGCCGTGAAGCAGCCATTCACGATGCTCTCTGTGGTGCCTCTGTAGAAAGCTTTTAGGACTTTGGGGCCCATGCCAGCTTTCTTGAGTCTTCTCAGGAAGTAGAGGCGTTGTTGTGCTTTCTTCACCACCCGCTCCAACTGTACTGTCCAGGTGAGATCCTCAGTGATGTGCACCCCCAAGAATTTGAACTCTGCCATTGTGTCAGATTCTCCACTCCATCAAGGCTATGACTGTTGTGTCGTCTGCAAACTTGATCACTTTGTTGGAGCTGAACAGGGATTAGAGAAGGGGGCTCAGAAGTTAACGCAGCCCTGAGAGGCTCCTGTGCTGAGGGGCAGAAGTCCCATGCACCTGTCAGGAAGTTGAGTATTCAGCTGCAGAGGTTTGTGTTCAGACCCAGACTCTTTAGCTTCGTGTCTAGTATGGGGGGAAAAGAGGTACTGAATGAGAGAGATAGATGGTGGGAGTGTGTGCAAGCATACATATAGTGTGCATGCATATTCTGTATGGGGGGTACATTTATGTGGGTCTTTTATACTATACGCAGCACACGTCAGTCATAATACATACCAGCTGTCAATACCAGAGTGAATATCAGAATGTGAATTAATTTTAATACAATGTCTGAAGTGGTGCTACAGTGCCCTCCTCTGGGAACAATCTGCACGGACAATAAAGTAGACTAGAGATCCAGCTTTCAACTTGAAGAACTACTGGTAAAAACAATGGACTAACAAGTCATGCACATAGTAGGAGCAATATTGCTATTGCCATTTGGCAGATGTTGTTTTACTAGATTATTCACTGACTGTATTATTATTATATAGTCATATGACTTTGAGGAAAAAAAGCTAACCACACAAGCATAATATGGAAATTGTGCGCTAAAATGAAACATATTTTAGCTTGAACCTTCATTGTGAAATTTACATATATAGGTAGGCCTACTGTAAGGCATTTGGAACAGGGCCGGTTCTAGCCTGCCCCACTAGGGTGGGCATGACACTGTTGAGAACTCTAGTTTTCACCGGCTGCCGGGCGTGGCTGCACTAATAACTTTGAGGCGGGCCCGTCTAGAGTTTGAATGTACAGGTATCAGTCAAAAGGGAGACATCGAAGAGGAAGGACGAATGGGGAAGGATCAACATATGGAATGTCAGAACAGGTCAGCTCATACACACACACACACACACACACACACACACACACACACACACACACACACACACACACACACACACACACACAGTCAGTGGTGGTTCACAACCATCCTAACTTGATGGATGAAGAAAACCTGAGAATAAACTGAGTTTGTGCTCGGCCAGCTGTACTTCTCTCTAAACCAGAGCCAGCAAGCCCATTCCCCATGTCCTCCATGGTTCTAGAAACACACAAAGATCAGAGTAGTTTTGGCACTGATTAATGAACTGCGGTTTCAAACAGAGATGAAAGGATAAAAGTTCTATGGAAATGAGAAGGATAAGAAGAAGCACTCCTGTAGGCCTTTCCTATTTTCCAGATAAATGGAACACTGTAAGAAACATGTAGAAAGAGGCTTCTTACCATTTTATGTGGCCATGCAGGATGGTGGCTTCATATAGACCAGTGGTAACCAACCTTTTCAAGCCCAAGAGCCCATTTTATTCCCAATTGTAAGCCAAGATCTACCACTAAAACGTGTTAGAAAAAACACTTGTTTTTTTGCTATTTCTGACAGGCTCAATGCATGTGCACACATCCACACAAAGACTAAAGCTTAAATTAGAATAAATACTTATAGTAAGTTATATTATCAATGTCAAATAATATTAAGACAAATTAGAAATAATTAGTATTAGAAATATTTTGTTTCTCATTTCAATGAATATTCACATTGGCAGATGTTCAAATGACATAGGCATAACATGACCATATATATTTGCACAGATATGGTGACATACTCTCAGGGTCAGCCCACCTTTAATGAGACTGCTGTGACTGAACTTTATCTGCAAGCGTTTTGAAATCATATTTAGTGATTGCCAGTCTGAGGGTGTCATTAAGATGTGAGTCAGTCATACGAGTTCTATTTTCTAGATTCTAGATTTTATTATTTTCATTTGTGAAAAGGCCATTCTCTGCTCACAAGATACCAAAATTCCTTCTCTTTAGCTCTGACCTGCAGGTGACAGTCACTTACTAATCCAATAATCCCCATTTAAATATCTGAAGTTAATGCAAACACATCCTGCATTTTATCGGACAGCAGTTCAATGACAGTAGGCTCAGTAAAGAGGAAAGGAAAGCAGCTACTTGACTCATGCGTTGTACTTCAACAAGTTTTCATATTTCATATTTTTTGCTCTATGTGTGCATGTGTACATAATTCAAACTGTAGCGTTGATTATTGTCACGGACAGAAGTCATTCTTTCCCTTTGCATATGCCCTGGAGTGCACTCGCCTATTAGTTTGCATTGCAGACTGGTATATTCAGTATATTTTTCTCATTTTTATATTTTTGTTGTTGCTGCGCAGCAGTTGAGGAGAACGCAACTATGCATTCCTTTAAGCAACACAACTTCTGCAGCTGCATCCATATGTTTAGAATTTGCATCAATGATCAAATCCCAATAATAAAAAATATAACAACGAAAACTGAAGTAGCAGCGGCGCTATCGGCTAGTAGTCCCAACTCTGTGTCTGCAGCCTGTCACGAGCCCGTAATGAACGCACGTTGTTCCGTATTTTAATGTCGGGTCGGAGAATAAATACAGTATGAATGACGGCGGGATTTATTTGACAACTCTGTCCTGCTTTCTTCACGAGAAGAGAAGAGCGCTCACAGCTGCTAATATGGTAGCAGCCCTGTGGCTGACCTGTCAGTTCTCTTTACGGCATGACGTAGTGTAGAATAGTTGATGTGAACCTGGGTCTGGGAAGCTCAGAGCTGCAGCCATTGGCTCATGATACGAGCACACGACCAATGGGACAGATCATTCAGTGTTGCTAAGATACCACCACCCCACCACACACGCACACACACCCTTGGACGATGGGGTCTATTCTCAAACTCAGAGCCACAGCGCTCTGCTCAAAATTAATTTGCATGTGACGAGCGGCACTGACATTATTCCAATGGGTCTGTCTGACACTTCGCGATCGACTGGAAACGTTCCCGCGAGCTACCGGTAGATCGCGAACCCCCGGTTGGTTACCCCTGATATAGACCGATTCACAGAGGGTTTCCTGGGTGCGGCCATTACTGAGCACCTACGGAGCACCTGCTCCATGGATTACACCTCAGTAATGGCCGCGCCCAGGGCACCCCTCTTTGAATCGGTCTATATATTGTTTTTTGACAAGGTCCAGGGTTGCTGTGGTAACGATCTGACCGTTGGTTCTGTTGATGGCCAACCAGTCTGCAGGGTCGTTCATCTTTGAATACCTGAGTGTGCATATAGGGACATCAATAGAGAAGTTACTAACACACAACATAAATGTTCTGTGTGCTTTGTGCCTCACATCGCACGCACACAAACCCAGCTATATGATTTATCATTTACTAGCTTCTTCTCTTACAGTCAATTTCCACTCCCCCTGTATAATGCATCGAAGTTGACTTACCTCAGCCCTACAGCAACAATGTGTGTGCATGTGCCTGTGTCCATGTGTGTGTGTGGAATCTAGGTGTTGGTGGAAGAAGTTGTGTTGTAGCAAAATGCCCATGGCACTCTATATTGTCCAATAGGGACAAGAGACATATAAGCCTGAGCGATGTCTAATCTCACTTCTCCAGCAGTACTCTATCTGCTCTGCTCTTCTGATTCCATCCATCTCTCTGACCCAGTCTACCACCTCTCTCCTCATCATGTGATCTTTACATGTGC
This sequence comes from Protomyctophum bolini, assembly GCF_963924005.1. Classification (NCBI taxonomy): domain Eukaryota; kingdom Metazoa; phylum Chordata; class Actinopteri; order Myctophiformes; family Myctophidae; genus Protomyctophum; species Protomyctophum bolini. The sequence continues at coordinate 42,674,975 of NC_137866.1, forward strand.
CGCCTCACCCCTCATGTATTGTTTTCACACACTTCCTCATCCTCGTCTCCCATTTTACTCTTTTTCTCATTTCCTTTGCATGTCTGGGTTCATCGCCTGCAACCCTGGCGGCGGCAATTGTACTTATGAACATGCCACATCAGCCGTGTGCGCCGATGACACTTTGGCCTGCACGCTACAACGTTTCCACATCTATCTGGTTTCATTTAGTGTAAGTCAGCCAGGGGGCCACGAAGCAGTTTTGTTACATGATATTTTCAACTCTTACATATACACATAACCTGCATTTGCACCATATAGGGGTGGGTGTGTTTGTGAGGAGATGGGTGCCGATGTGGAGGGTGCAGTAATCTCCTCTCCCCTGCAGAGAGGGGAGAGGGATTTTCCCAACAGGCAGTGGTTGAGTTCCTATAGAGGTGTAGCGCAGTACAGGAAAGGGAAACATAGAGGTGATATCCCTGCACTCCTGAGGTGAGATGAGCCCTGACTGACTGTCAGACTGTGAAATGAGTGGCCAGCCTGGAGCAAGCATGTCTAGCACAGAGGGGTGAGGGATAAAAGTGTGAAAAGGAAGCAAAGAGACAAAAGAGGAACGAGGGGAGACTGTCACTGGTTGAAGCACAGTAATGTGATCTCATCTGGATATGTATGTATCCCATCTTATTATTAGTGTTTAGCAGTGTTTACTGTACACTTAATGGCAAAAACGATACATGTTTCCGCCCATTCCATTTACTGACTTTAGATGTCACCAAACATATCAGTATGTGGATATATCTGATCGTCTGGATATGACTAGAGCTTAGATGCCTGACTCAGTGCACAGACCATTATCCACCTATAGTGAGTGCAAGCATCCCGTTTGAATCCAACCCCTGTCTGGTCTCGTATGGCTCTCCTCTCTCTGCCCTTGGTTTCCTGTCTCTCTACACTGAGCTGAAATAAAGCATACAAATGTGAAATTTAAATACATATGTATTTAATTAGAGCCCTCTGATGAGGATGAAAAGGCAGAAGGCCCTTAAGGTCTGTTCGCAGACCCAGGCCTCTAGGTCCACCATTGCATTTTAATTAAGTCTCCCAAACAGTGCTCAATGCAGATTTAATAAAACGTATGTGAAGTCAATTAAGCACACCCACCACTAATTCTATTTAATTTAAGATCCAGAGTATAATTATTAATTATCCTCGTTTTTTCTTATATTTTTCCTAAGAAAAACTCAGGCAGGTTAAGGGTTAATGTCAGGTAAAGGGTTAATGTCAGAAAGGTTCTAAAAGCAGATCCAAGACTTTTCTTCAATGGCTTCCTCTTAATCTGTTTTGATTCATTCAGGTTCAGTCTTTTCAGGTGGCTTTCAATTAAACAGTAGGGCTACTCGGACCATTAGAACAAGGTTTTTGGAAGGCAGCTGCAGCATTGTTGTTGTTTACAAATACCCACCATTAGCAACACCGCTGTGGGGCGACTGGCAGTCAGTGGCCAAGACTTTTAATGAAGTGCTTTCTGTTTAGTTGGAAAGGTAAACACTTCTTGTTTACCCCGTGAAAAAAGAAAGAAAAAGAAAAACGAATTAACGTACACTGTGGTGTGAAAGTTTTTCTATTCCTTCTCTCACCTTATTTCAAATGTCTCCTCAAGCAAAGGTCTATACTGAAGTTTGTCTCATTTGGGAGTCGACGTGAGCGTGTGGGGACGTGGGGTGAATGTACGACATTTCTTTTTTCAAAACCATGACCCTGAGAATGAAAAATGCATGTCTGAAGCTCACGTACAAGTGTTGTGGGTAATCATTTATGCGAGTGTCTCCAATCCTATGTGGACCTGAACGTGCAGCATCTGACGGGAGGCATACTTTGGTTAGACATAGCATTGGTCCGACTGGATTAAGGTTGGTGAGGGGTGCGTTAAAACGACCGGATTAAGGTTGGTGAGGGGTGCGTTAAGACGACCGGATTAAGGTTGGTGAGGGGTGCGTTAAGACGACCGGATTAAGGTTGGTGAGGGGTGCGTTAAGACGACCGGATTAAGGTTGGTGAGGGGTGCGTTAAGACGACCGGATTAAGGTTGGTGAGGGGTGCGTTAAGACGACCGGATTAAGGTTGGTGAGGGGTGCGTTAAAACGACCGGATTAAGGTTGGTGAGGGGTGCGTTAAAACGACCGGATTAAGGTTGGTGAGGGGTGCGTTAAAACGACCGGATTAAGGTTGGTGAGGGGTGCGTTAAGACGACCGGATTAAGGTTGGTGAGGGGTACGTTAAAACGACCGTATTAAGGTTGGTGAGGGGTGCGTTAAAATGACCGGATTAAGGTTGGTGAGGGGTGCGTTAAAACGACCGGATTAAGGTTGGTGAGGGGTGCGTTAAAACGACCGGATTAAGGTTGGTGAGGGGTGCGTTAAAACGACCGGATTAAGGTTGGTGAGGGGTGCGTTAAAACGACCGGATTAAGGTTGGTGAGGGGTACGTGCGTTAAGTGTTGGGAGAAGGTTAAGGTTAGGTTTAGGTGTGCTGCCCCGTGGGAGGTGATAGGGTTAGGGTGAGGGTTTGAGATATCAGACCAATGGTATGTCTAACCAAAAGCATGCACCCGCATCTGACAGATGATGCATGATACTTCACTCTGCCCTCCTTCGTCCCCCACCCTGCCACCCCCGTCCACACCAATCCCCCAGGTCTGATGAGCACCTGTGGGCTTCAAACAACCACCTGCACTTGTCTCTACCGTCACAACAATCAGGTCTGTTTCACTTTGCTTTCCACTTTCACAACTTAAATCTTCATCACTTATTGTTACTCCACCATCCATTTCACATACAGATATCTACCTCTTTGTCATTATGCAAAGAACCCAAACTAATTTGATTCACACACAAGCTAAATGTTGTCTCACAAGCAAAAGCATCTTCCCATTCCTCATTCAAATAATGAGATATATCATCTAACGTTTTGATGAACGGGGCAAAAAGTTACATAAATTGCCTCCCTGGCACGCTTGCTGTTATCAGGTCTGTGGGAAGATAAGGCTTGGCTTCTGGCCAAGCCTGAGGCACTGTTGAGAAAAATCTACAGACTCTACGGTGGTGGGCAGGAACTTCACCCTTACAGCTCAGCAGCTTTGTGTTTAGGGTGTACAAAATTATTTATAAAGGGGATCCAATGCCTCCCTGCTTGAAGCAAGCCATCCAGGCTCCTGGTGAATCGTAACCACTAGTCCATATCCGCCCGGAGATTTGCTCACTCAAAGTGTTTGGAGACTTTGGGTGATGCCCTGTGTACATGCATTGCATTTCTATTGCTGAAGATCCCTAACGAAAGTAGCAGTAGCAACTATTAGCACCATTCAGGTGAATTAATTGTTTCTGTATTCACAGAGAGAAGCTTAGGTTACACGCACGCGCACGCACACACACACACACACACACACACACACACACACACTCTCGCCCTCCCTCCACACACAGACCCGTCTGTTGCTGGCTTGCTGGAAGTTGATGTCTCTCTCACACTCTCTCTCACACACTCTCACAATTATAATGTACCCCTACTGTCTGTAACTACTGTGAAATTAGTTTTTAAATGTGTTTACACATTATTCTCCTCAGAGAACATGGGGAGGAAAGTGGCTGTTGGAGTTTGAGCATTGGGTGTAAGTATAAGGTATTATTAATGTCACATACGCAGACCCAGGTTTCTGTCTGGCTCCATCACGGCACGCACAGTTGTCATCAACAGAGTTGGTATCAACTGTATCCTGATACTAGGTATAAATCACACACAAGATAATGGATAACAATCTGGGCTGTCTCTTAAAGACAAACTGCGTGCGTGTGTGCTTGCGTGCATGCGTGCGCACATGTGTATCCACATACAAGACTCGTCCTGAAGTTTCAAAGCTGTATCCTCTGACAAGGTTTTAAAATGGAAGAGATACACATTGTTAATGTATCCTTTTCTGTTGGTGATTATTATGTTGGAGAGAAGCATCCCTATCTTATGTTTCTTTCCCTTGCCTGAATCACTTTACTCAGTGATTCTGCGTCGGTGTCTACTCTGCATATAGGGGTCCACCTGCATCGCTACTCTGTAATGAGGAGGAGGAGGAAAGATCAATACTTGGCTAAGATGCATTTGTTTTTATATATTTTTCCCTAGCTCCGGTGTTCAATGTTCTAACCCTTCTGAGCAAAGAATTAGTGAAGCGAAGAAAAGAAAGAATAAAGAAAGAGTAACATCGTGCTCTTGAGAGAAAGGCAAGAACAAGAGGGGCACGATGTACAACACAATGCCATGCACTATGCACTGAGTGGAGCTGGTGGTTTGATGGAATGCATTTAAGTCTTATCACATGATGTTCAATGTGTGATGTAATGGAATACACCCGAGAAGCACCCCTACAAAGATACACAAGATCACAAAGATAAACTATACTTTGACATGACACAGTGCACTACTGACAATATTGCAGGTGCATTTTCAATTATGTTGTCAACACGGTTGAAGGGCATGAAGCTGGTCATTTAAAAGTTGGTTTACATTTAAAATCCATAGAGCTTTAGCATAAAGACAGAACGCTGAAGGTAGACAGAATGCTGTGTCAGGCCTTTGGGCTGTGGCCAGCTGTGTGTGTGTAAGTGCGTGTGTATGTGCGTGCGTGCGGTGTGTGGTGTGTACGTGTGTGTGTGTGTGTGTGCGTGTGTTTTTTAACCCAGAATTTAGTGCTCCTTATTAACCCTCTTAACCTTGCTACTCAGAGGCCTAGACTGGCTCATAATCTTTGCAGCCTTTGAGAGATGAGCAATGTCAAGATATATTGTAGCCTCATCCCTGCCTCAAACTGCAGAGGTGGAACTTGGCCAAGCCTTTCTACCTGCTTAATTTGCATAATTATGCAGGAAGGATAATTCACAAGCCGTGCACTTCAATTAGACATCTCTGTGTAGTGTGTACAGGAGGAAATATCCAGCTGGACAACAATATGTTGAAAGAGGAAGATGAAATGACATTGTTTAACCACATGAACTACTGTAGTATCACTATTCTGCAGTGAGCATTCACCAAAAATAGCAGATCAACAAGCTCACAATGTGACACAAAGTGATTTGGTGTAGAGAGGAAAAAGCTTGATTGTGTACCTGATGGTCTGTGGCATCTGCAGCCTGTCGGGGTCGGAGGCAGAGAACGTTGTCAGGCTGGTGCCAGCAGGGACACCCTCCTCAAAGCGGATGTGCTTGGGGTTGGTGGGGAAGTAAGGTGGCTCGTTAACGTCCTGGACGGAGATGGTGACTCCCGCTGTGGACTGGAGCGAGGACTGGATGCCGCTGGCCAGGTGGGCCTGGTTGGATACCACCACCGTCAGCATGAAGGCACGGTTCATCTCAAAGTCCACCGGCTAGAGGTAATGAGAGGGAGGAGACACAGTAAGACTCAGGTTGTTATGGTCAGTTCTTCTGTAAACAAAACACTGGAAGTTCGGATATACAGTTTATGCCCATATATATGGGCTAAAAAGGGACACGGGTAAATGGACAGTTAAAGAGATCTCCATAATATGGGCACAAAAGGGACACGGACAGACAGGTATAGTAGGGACATAGACAAAGACGCCGACTCAGACATTATTGGTTCCGATCGGCGTCCCAAACCTCTAGTTCATTATAATACCAGATGTAAGCTCATCTAAATCATCCACAGATTAAACCTCTTATCTTTAAACTTCTCTAAACCTTTGCCTCCTCCTCCTCCAACAGTCAACCCCCAAAACCGCCGCCCACCATTTCAACCCTCCATACCTGTAATTACCACCCCTGCGTTGAGTGGTGCGGGCCAGGCTCTTAGGCTCATAGGCTCTTGTATTGTCACTTCCATGTGTGTGTGTGTGTGTGTGTGTGTGTGTGTGTGTGTGTGTGTGTGCGCGTGCATCTACAGGGAGAGGGGAAGAGAGAGGGGGGGGGGGGGGGGGGGGGGGGTAGCTGCTCAATGAAATACACTGCTTGTAGGTGATGCTCAGACATTTTTACATAAGTTTGCTGACTATCGACTCCAGGGCTCATGTGTGTTGCTTTTACGATAAATGATTAAAGGAGCTCATATGTATGTTGTGATGAGAAACAAAATATTTCTAATACTAATTATTTCTAATTTGTCTTAATATTATTTGACATTGATAATATAACTTACTATAAGTATTTATTCTAATTTAAGCTGTAGTCTTTGTGTGGATGTGTGCACATACATTGAGCCTGTCAGAAATAGCAACAAAAAAAGTGTTTTTTCTAATACGTTTTAGTGGTAGATCTTGGCTTACAATTGGGAATAAAATGGGCTCTTGGGCTTGAAAAGGTTGGTTACCACTGCCTTATAGTGTTATCAGTGGACGGCGTGTGACAGTCCGATATAAGGAAGCATCCGTCGTCATAGATATAGCTCTGTGGCCTAGAGTGCCAGCTGGAGCCATGTCTTATGTGGGAAGGTGACAGGTGAAGGTGACAGGTGCCAGCAAAAAGTGCCTCAACTCGCCAGAACGAAATGGTCTAAATGGTCAAAATAAAATCGTTTTTTTTTTTATGTGTTTTTTTTTTTTTTTTCATATGAAGACAGTTTGAATGTTGAAGAAGGTTTTTATTCCAACAGATTGTTCATTTGGGCAAATTAAACATATACATTTATATGTCAAAGTAGGCTTGTTTTTTAACAATGTTTTGGGACCGGAGAAGCGCAGTTCTGAGATTTGCATGTTGTTTTCGATTGGTCCTGGGATCTCTTTGTCCTGAGGTTTCACGCTCTGGTCACCGCCCATTAGCGTGCTTGTGTTTGTAAACAAATAATTATTCTACATGGCTATAGTATGGAGGAGCTTTTGGGTTATACTTTACAGGAAAATAAACAAAACCACGTAGCTACTCGCTCAAATACGCTTCCCAGCCTGGAAGCTATTTCTACCGTACTTCCACCATCACACAACAACAGGCTAAAAGCTAGCTAGCCTAGTTAGCTAGCTGTCGTGTGTTAACAGAGGGACATTGTCTTAACTGCTGAGATGTTGTCATAAGCATCTAAACACATGTTTTCACTCCTAAAATGTATAAAACTAATAATACATGTGAAACGTTGCCCGTTAGTGCTATATTGCTTCATAGCCATGGAAGTTATTGCTTGTTGCTGCTTGTTCCTCCTCCACCCGCGGCGCAAATAGCCAAGAACACTCGTCTTTTCTTTAAATTATAACTCGCTCATTTTTTGCTCATTTAAAAAAAATCAAAATACTATATAAACTACGAAATTCGGGCTTTCATTTGGTATACAGATCGTTTGTGTAGGCCGTCTCTACGAAACGGTATCAAGTGAAAAGGAAATGTCGGGAATTCGTTTTGTGTAAAAGATTATCGTCAAATATATGGCCGTTAGTACTGTTAATTCAACATCCGGTGAGGGGAGGATACGGATTGTGTATGGAAATCAGCGCATACAGTGGGTGGGCTTTAGACCGGATGTAAGCCTTGCACACTAAATAGAAACCATGCAGGCATGTGAACGGATGTTTATTAAAAAAATAAGTAGGAGTTCCCTTTCCTTTATACCATAGCAAGGAATGGGGGTGTGGCTATATAAAAAAGGGCAAAACTGTTTTTGCTTGAATGCAAAGCGTGGGCGTGAGCGTTGACGATTGACAGGACAGAGGATGTCGGCAGGCCTTAAAAGGGCTTTCATGCTAAGTGTGGGGGTGTGAGCTTTGAGAGAGAGAGAGAGAGAGAGAGAGTTTTTATATTGCTGACAACGCTTAGTGTTAGTTTAAGATTAAGCTTATAAATAAATGAACGAAAACTAAGGGGATTTTGTCTGTCATTTCAGTTACAGACACACAATACAGTTTCAGTTAGTGGTTTTTCTTTTCCTTTTCTAGTATTTATTTAGTTCAGAAAATGTTTTTTAACTTTAGTTTTAGATAACTATACAATAACCTTAATAGACACTCGACCACATCGGATGCACGAGGTTGTATTCAAACCTCTAGACTCCACAGAGGTAAGCATGCAGGTATTTTACCACAAACACCCATGTTGTGTAACAACGGGAGTCTATCAACGTGCCTCAAGCCTGGAACGGCCGGTCCGGTGCGTCACAGGAACAAGGACACGCAATGCAGAAGGATGAGAGGAACCTAGAGCAGCACGGACATTTTATATTAAGCCTTTTATTAGGTGCTAGTGTACAAAAACGACTAATGTTTCGACCTATGCAGTCTTCATCAGAGTCAGAGTCAGAGTCAGACGACGTTAGTCGTTTTTGTATACTAGCACCCAATAAAAGGCTTAAAATGTCTGTGCTGCTCCAGTGTCCTCTCCTCCTTCTGCACCCATGTTGTGTACTTTTGTGTAGTTTGTGTGCTGTTGTGCAGCGGCGAAGTGTGGCGAGGTGAATACTGTTGTTTAGTGTTGTGTGAAGTGTGGCGAAGTGTACTGTTGTTTAGTGTTGTGTAATGTTATGTATACGACTATACGCTATAGCCCATGAGTAGTACACCCTGTGGTGTATCCTCAGGCAGCCAATCAACAAGCTGCTCCAAGCTCAAGAATCACTGATAAACAACAACTATTCAGAGCACAGGGGTGACACACGCGCACGCGCACACACACTCACCCACCCTGAGGGAGGGATGCGGATGAGGGATGAGAGTTCAATAACATAATGGCCTCAACCTGTTGCCCATTGCTACGAGCAAACAAATGTGCCATCACCCTATCTAATTTGTTGCAACTGGCCAGTGGTGGAAAAAGTACAAAAATATTTTACTTAAGTAGAAGTACTGATTCTCTACTTGAAAATTACTTAAGTAAAAGTACAAAGTACCCATTAAGAAAGTTACTTAAGTAAAAGTATAAAAGTACCTCAAATTAAATGTACTTAAGTACAAAAAGTACCCGGTGTAAAAATGTACTTAAGTATAAAAGTAAAAATTACAAAGTACAAGTAAAAAGTACAACATGCTTTTCAAAATGCCTACAAAGAAATGAAGTCCAAAAGTGGCTTTATTTCAACACTCGTCTCGAAACTGGCCATTCATTATCAATGGCATTTATATGTTTGTGTTGGGATAAACACTAGAAACTAAACTGGCCACTCATTATCATTACAAACAACTCAGGGTGCAAGCAAGCTCACACAAAAATATATTTCAGATTGGGGTCCACAGTAATTTAGGGGAGAATGTGGAGAGCCATTGCAATTTGCAAAACAGACATTATAATTGCGTGAATTCACGCATTATAATTAGCCCTTCACTAATTAAGCCCCACCCACTCCACTTTGCAGGGCAAACTGTCTCCCATTGAGATGCATGTAAATGTGTATTACATTATTGGGGGATAAAGTTGAAACCGATATCAACTTTAACGACCATCCCGTTCGACAGACATGCAATGCACGGTAATACAGAAACTAAAATTTGACTGTCACAAAACAGTCATATCTAGGGACCTCAAAACCTACTCTAGTGAGGCCTTTAACCTAGAACTGGAGAGACTGGATTGGTCCGATGTGCTCAGGAGCTCACTAGTCGAAGAAGCATGGCTTGGCTTTAAAACCAAATTTACAACAGTACTAAACAACATGGCTCCTCTGAGAACCATCAGGGTCAAAACCCGCTCGGAGCCATGGATGAATTCGGACATACTGACTGCAATGAAAGCCAGAGACAACAAATGCTCTGAACTTCTTAAATGCAAGTCCAAGCTAGCTAAGCGCTTCGACAGTGATCTCCAAACCAAACTGTGCATCCTTAAAACCCAATGTAACAAGCTAAGAAACGGTGTAATTGCCATGACCAAATCAGCCAAAAGTAACTTTATCAATGATAAAGCCGAGGAAATCAAAAACAATCCTCGGGAGCTCTGGAAGCTACTAAACAACCAACTAGGCTGTGGTCAGAAACTTAAAACCAGGTTTACTAACATAAACATCAAATCAAATAACACCCTCATCACTGACAAGGTTGATGTAGCCAATCACTTGAACATCTTCTTTACAAACATTGCAACAATGCTGGTTAACAAACTGCCCTCCCACTCTGGGCGTTTTGGTGTAGAGCACATCAAAGGCTTCTACAAAAACCTAGGTGTTTGTAAAGATGATTTTAAAATGACAATGGTAACAACTGAGGAGGTACTTAAGAAACTGAGTGCCCTCCAACCCCACAAGGCCACTGGCCATGACAATATTCCCTCCAAATTTCTCAGAGACTCAGCCATTTCCATAGCTCCAGTCATCACCCACATAGTTAACCTCTCCATCAAACAAGGACAGGTCCCCAGAGATTTTAAACTGGCCAAAGTAACCCCCCTGTACAAAAAAGGGAGCAAATTAGAACCCGGCAACTACCGCCCTATTTCTATTCTAAGCTCCATCTCGAAAGTGATGGAAAAAATAGTCTATGAACAGGTTGAAAAGTATCTTGCCACTAATAAATTGTTGTACGAGTTCCAATCTGGTTTCAGAACATCCCACTCCACTGACACATGCCTTCTCTATTTGAGCGACCACATCAAACACGAGGTGGATGCTGGAAAATACTGCGGCATGGTCATGCTGGACCTCCAAAAGGCTTTTGACACCGTGAACCACTCCATACTGGTTAACAAGCTTAAAGCTATTGGTTTTGATAGCACATCAGTGAGCTGGATGCAATCCTACCTGGAGGGGAGAGAACAGATGGTGGAAGTGAACGGAACACTGTCCCCCCCCCTCCCTGTGAGCTGTGGCGTCCCACAAGGAAGCATACTAGGGCCTTTACTGTTCCTAATATATGTAAACGACATGACTTCAGCTTGTGACTGCAACTTGTTCCTGTTCGCAGACGACTCAGCACTGCTGGTCTCGGACAGGAACAAACTGCAGGTTGAAAAGACCCTCAGCTCTGAACTCGGTAGAATCTGCACCTGGCTCGCTGATAACAAACTATCCTTACACCTGGGAAAAACTGAATCCATTCTCTTCGGATCAAATAGTAATCTCAAAAAGGCAGATGGCTTCTTGGTTAGAGTTGGTGATGATATTATCACACGGAAGGATCAAATTACCTACCTAGGTTCCATCCTGGAGGCCAATCTTTCCGGTGATAAGATGGCCACCAACGTAATCAAAAAAGTCAATCAAAGAACAAGATTCCTCTACAGGATCTCCTCACTGGTCGACAAAAACACCTTGAAGACCTTAACAGGAGCCCTTGTACAAGGTTTCTTTGACTATGCATCCACCTCCTGGTACCACAGCACCTCAAAGGCCCTTAAAACAAGGCTCCAGACCTCCCAAAACAAACTGGTCAGGCTCCTACTTGGCCTCACCCCCCGAACCCACCTCACCCCTGCCCACTTTGACAGGCTGGGATGGCTTAGGGTCGACGACAGAGTACAGCATCTTGCAATGGGTCTGGTCCACAAGATTAGATACACCACCAAGATACCCATGTACCTGTCTAAATACTTCCTTAATGTAAACGAAGTCCACACCCACAACACCAGAGGGAGTGCAACAAACCATGTACAACCCAGATTCGGCACAAACAAGGGACTAAATTCTTTTCGCTCCTATGCGACCAAAATGTGGAACGCCCTACCAACAGTCATTAAGACATGTGAATCCCTTGGCTCCTTCAAAACTGCTCTCAAAGGGCACCTACGGATGGCTGCAATTCGAAACTGGCCTCTGTAAAAGCTGAATTTGTATCTGGATTGTACTATGTTTTTGTATGGACGTGGTGTTGGGTGCCTGCACATATGCACACATGGCATCAACGCATGGTGTTGTGTGCAGGCGCCCTACACTCTGTCTTTGTACTATGGATTGTACTATGTTTTTGTATGGACGTGGTGTTGGGTGCCTGCACATATGCACACATGGCATCAACGCATGGTGTTGTGTGCAGGCGCCCTACACTCTGTCTTTCGTTTTCTTTTCTTTTATCCCCCTGTTCCCCTCACTGTATATATACTTTTTTTCCCTTTTCGCTTCCTATATGATGAATTCCTGTTCTGTTCTTTAACTACATAGAAGTGTCTATTTGTTTGTCTCTAAATGTTTTGATGAATTGAACAATGTGGACCCTGTTGTAAACAAGTGTAAGGCTTAATTGGGTCGTCCACTCACAGTTAACAGTCTTTGTATTGAGTTTGTGCTTGAAATGTACTGTAATTCTGCAAACTGTTAATAAAGATTTCAATCAATCAATCAATCAATGATGCAAAGGGAGACGGAGCCACATTAGAAAACACATTTTTGGACTGTGTTCAGAACGCATTGATGTTTCAACATGTAATGGAGCCAACAAGGTGGAGAGGGGACGACACACCACATGTATTGGACCTTATACTTACGAACGAGGAGAATATGGTTGAGGATGTTCAGTATTTGGGCCCACTAGGGAAAAGTGACCACTGTGTTTTGTTGTTTAAGGTAATATGTTGTACAAAAATGAGAAAAAACGAAAAAATAAGAAAGAATTACAACAAAGGAAACTTTGAGGCAGCAATCAGAGAGCTGGAAATATTTAACTGGGGGGAATACTTCTCTGACTATGATGTCAATTCTATTTGGAGATTATTAAAATTAAAGTTGAAAGAAATAGAGGATAAATATGTCCCAAATAGCAAGAGCAGGACATGGAATAGGAAGCACACTTTCCCCTTGGATAGTATTACAAAAAATAAAATAAAGGAGAAAAACGCTCTTGCGAAAAAGGCCAGGAAAAGTAAAGATCCAGAGATACAAAAAGATTACCGTAGAGTGAGAAACTGTGTGAGAACGAGAACAAGAAATCTGAGAATTCAATATGAAGAAGAGTTAGCAAGACAATCTAAACTGAAACCGAAGGTTATTTGGGACTACATTAATAAAAGGACAAAAATTAAAACAACAGTAGGAGATCTATATGTCAATCAAGACAATAAGAACTCCCCAAAAACAGAGAAGGACTCGGATAAGGCAGAAATACTTTCAGACTATTTTAGTAGTGTATTTGTGAATGAACCTGAAGGGCATATTATACCTGAACTGCCAAGAGTGGAAGTTCAGCATGCAGAACAGTTTATAATAACAACTGAGGACACAAAAAAACTGCTACAGAGCATGAATATTTACAAATCACCCGGGCCAGACGCAATACACCCTAGGATAGTAAAAGAACTAGCCTGTGTGATTGCTGAACCAGTAACATTGCTATTTAACAAAACTCTGGAGGAAGCAACTTTACCAAGTGGTTGGAAAGAGGCACAAATCAGTGCAATATTTAAAAAAGGAAGTAAGGCACTGGCAGGGAACTACAGACCTGTCAGCCTGACATCTGTTATATGTAAAACAATGGAAAAACTAATCAGGACACACATTGTAGAGCATATGAAGTCCAACAAACTCTTTAGTAACAGCCAGTACGGCTTTATGTCTGGAAGATCAACCACACTTCAACTTCTTACAGTTCTTGATAAATGGTCAGCATCTTTAGATAGAGGACAGTCGGTTGACTGCATTTATATGGATTTCCAAAAAGCTTTTGATAAAGTTCCCCATAAGAGACTGGTGTCAAAATTAAGGTCTTACTTTATAGACAACAGAGTTATAGGTTGGGTACAGGACTTTCTCAGTAACAGGAAACAAAAGGTGGTGGTTAATGGAGCCACTTCAGATTGGAAGTCAGTGACCTCTGGAGTCCCACAGGGATCTGTATTGGGACCTGTACTTTTTGTTATTTATATAAACGATCTACCAAGTGAGATACAATCCGACGTCTACCTTTTTGCGGACGACACAAAAATATTTAGAAAATAGCAAATCTACAAGCGCACAACGCATCATAGCCTGATGCGTCGGTTTTATTTATCTAAAATACTGGGTCAATTGTCTGACTTTGATTGCTGCCTTAAAGTACTGTAGACCTGCATAAAATAGTGTAGCCTACTGCAGCTATTTACAACACAATGTAAAAGCATTGGTCTAAAACTACATAGCCTATATCCATTGAAAACTCAGTTAGCCTACTGGTTACTTTTTAGATTGTATTATTACAAAACATACACTAAACAACTTCAGTCCTACATTTCTTTACTTTAACTCAAGTAAAACAGTGTGTCCACTCAACTGTCATTGACAGGTAACCTAGTGGGGGAGTGGTTAGTGGGTGGGGGAGTGATTATGCAAGACATTGGGGTGTGGACAAGCATCTATTGTCACACCCATTCCAGAGGTGCTAAAATCTGAAGAATCTTTGAAGGGAAATTTCTCTACTTTGCATTTGTATCTGTTATCTGTTTCAACAAGTTTTAGATGGTCATATCTCCTTCAGTTATTGTCCAATTTCATTGAATGATACATCATATGAAAGCTTACATTCTGTACTTTAATAATCTGTAATAATCTGTAAAAATCGAGTTGAGGACCAAAGTGCTGGCCTGTGTCACAATTATGTGTACTGTTGTAGAATGTATATTTTTTTAAATGTTTTACTTAAAGGGAGATAAGACATGCACATCTGCACACCCACAGTAGGGCAGGTGTTAAGCGAACATCACATATAATCTGAAAACTAAAAGAGAACACTCGCACACCGTGGGCTCCGTTGAATAATTTTGCACTGCGTGTAAACCCTCAGTTCTACAGACGAGGCAATAAGTAGGAGTTCCCTTTCCTTTATACCATAGCAAGGAATGGGGGTGTGGCTATATAAAAAAGGGCAAAACTGTTTTTGCTTGAATGCAAAGCGTGGGCGTGAGCGTTGACGATTGACAGGACAGAGGATGTCGGCAGGCCTTAAAAGGGCTTTCATGCTAAGTGTGGGGGTGTGAGCTTTGAGAGAGAGAGAGAGAGAGAGAGAGTTTTTATATTGCTGACAACGCTTAGTGTTAGTTTAAGATTAAGCTTATAAATAAATGAACGAAAACTAAGGGGATTTTGTCTGTCATTTCAGTTACAGACACACAATACAGTTTCAGTTAGTGGTTTTTCTTTTCCTTTTCTAGTATTTATTTAGTTCAGAAAATGTTTTTTAACTTTAGTTTTAGATAACTATACAATAACCTTAATAGACACTCGACCACATCGGATGCACGAGGTTGTATTCAAACCTCTAGACTCCACAGAGGTAAGCATGCAGGTATTTTACCACAAACACCCATGTTGTGTAACAACGGGAGTCTATCAACGTGCCTCAAGCCTGGAACGGCCGGTCCGGTGCGTCACAGGAACAAGGACACGCAATGCAGAAGGATGAGAGGAACCTAGAGCAGCACGGACATTTTATATTAAGCCTTTTATTAGGTGCTAGTGTACAAAAACGACTAATGTTTCGACCTATGCAGTCTTCATCAGAGTCAGAGTCAGAGTCAGACGACGTTAGTCGTTTTTGTATACTAGCACCCAATAAAAGGCTTAAAATGTCTGTGCTGCTCCAGTGTCCTCTCCTCCTTCTGCACCCATGTTGTGTACTTTTGTGTAGTTTGTGTGCTGTTGTGCAGCGGCGAAGTGTGGCGAGGTGAATACTGTTGTTTAGTGTTGTGTGAAGTGTGGCGAAGTGTACTGTTGTTTAGTGTTGTGTAATGTTATGTATACGACTATACGCTATAGCCCATGAGTAGTACACCCTGTGGTGTATCCTCAGGCAGCCAATCAACAAGCTGCTCCAAGCTCAAGAATCACTGATAAACAACAACTATTCAGAGCACAGGGGTGACACACGCGCACGCGCACACACACTCACCCACCCTGAGGGAGGGATGCGGATGAGGGATGAGAGTTCAATAACATAATGGCCTCAACCTGTTGCCCATTGCTACGAGCAAACAAATGTGCCATCACCCTATCTAATTTGTTGCAACTGGCCAGTGGTGGAAAAAGTACAAAAATATTTTACTTAAGTAGAAGTACTGATTCTCTACTTGAAAATTACTTAAGTAAAAGTACAAAGTACCCATTAAGAAAGTTACTTAAGTAAAAGTATAAAAGTACCTCAAATTAAATGTACTTAAGTACAAAAAGTACCCGGTGTAAAAATGTACTTAAGTATAAAAGTAAAAATTACAAAGTACAAGTAAAAAGTACAACATGCTTTTCAAAATGCCTACAAAGAAATGAAGTCCAAAAGTGGCTTTATTTCAACACTCGTCTCGAAACTGGCCATTCATTATCAATGGCATTTATATGTTTGTGTTGGGATAAACACTAGAAACTAAACTGGCCACTCATTATCATTACAAACAACTCAGGGTGCAAGCAAGCTCACACAAAAATATATTTCAGATTGGGGTCCACAGTAATTTAGGGGAGAATGTGGAGAGCCATTGCAATTTGCAAAACAGACATTATAATTGCGTGAATTCACGCATTATAATTAGCCCTTCACTAATTAAGCCCCACCCACTCCACTTTGCAGGGCAAACTGTCTCCCATTGAGATGCATGTAAATGTGTATTACATTATTGGGGGATAAAGTTGAAACCGATATCAACTTTAACGACCATCCCGTTCGACAGACATGCAATGCACGGTAAAGACTAGGCCTACAGTGATTATTATTGCAATCACCTGGATGGGTGAGTCGTGTAACATTCCTGACGTTAAGATGTGTATGTGAGTCCCATACACATGCGCTGCATCTGCTGGTTATTGCAGTTCTGTTTTCGTCACATAATGTGACGAAAACAGCAGATGCAGCGCACGTCAGACACACACACACACGCACGCACGCACACACACACACACACACACACACACACACAGCGCGGCTCGCTGTTATTTATTCACCGCACCAGAGAGAGACAGAGAGAGAGAGAGAGAGACGGGCGCTTCTTGTCCAGCTTTTTCAACGCACCGCACCACCATGCTTCTGTGTGAATGTGAATTAACGAATGAGTGAGGCGATGACTTTATAAACTTTATGTGGAAAATGCGGAGATTGCGCATATTTCGCGTGGAAATGTGTAGCGAGTAACGAAAGGTGTCCAATTTTAATGTAGCGGATTAAAAGTACGATTTTTTACTTGTAAATGTAACGAAGTAAAAGTAAAAATACAGAAAAATAAAAATAGTAAATAAAAGTACAAATTCTCAAAATGTGTACTTAAGTACAGTAACGAAGTAATTGTACTTCGTTATTTTCCACCACTGCAACTGGCTCTGACTTATCCCTGTTCTCCTTGAGGTATACGCTCACTACTCGCTCCTCCCTATTCTGCTCACTCGTCCCCTCATCTTTACTTGAGCTGTCATCCTCATGTGTTCGTCATAATCTGTGATTTACATATCTTATTCTTAATGAGTCATTTGAGCCGAGGCGGATGATGTTTGTGTGTTTACGTGAACACTTGTTTGTGTGGCGATGCCATTACCAGTGAGGACGCTCCCCAGAGTGTAAATGTGTGACATGTTCTGGTTGAGACCTCAGCCAAGAGGAGCCGGGGTCCCTGGTGGGAGATTGCAACAAACGTAGATGCAGTGATGTATCTCTGCCAGCAGCAACAGAGGCCCTATAGTAAACACTCACAGTAAAAATACCAACGCAGAGCGCCTTCCAGTGACTTCTCGTCTGCCTATCCCAGGTTGTTTGATATGAAGCCGATTAGTGTCGGTAGCCATTCCAGCTCCTGGTCCCCAGAGAGAGTTAAAGCCTTTTTTTGTTTATTCTCTGAGACAGTCACTGTTCCCTTGGGAGTCCTGTCTCTTATTTTATGATTTCCTGATAACTTCCCATGGGGTCACTACGGAAGCTTACAGCTGCCCAGCTGCCTGCATGCTGAATTTTACATTAGGGAGCGAGTGGAGAGGAAACGATTATAAAAGGCAGTCATCTAGGGATAATGAAGAGAAGCAACATTCCAGTGTTCTGTGCTCTGGGCGCTGTGGGAATTAGAGAGGTGTTATTGTGTTACTGTTTTTTTTTACAGTATGAGAATCACATAATTTGCAGGAGCCTTGAACACAGGAAGAATACCCCAGGATCGTCAGGTTCATGGGCAATAATTAGTTATTTACATGAAGGACTTGCTATAATTTCATTCATAAAGTACATTCAAAGACAGACAGACAGACAGACATACCTGTTCTTATACTTAGATTTTACCTGCATGTAAAATATAGACAACTGGCAACAACAACTATTTGAAACTAGGCAAGTGTACACATACTGTACAGTACAGTAATGTGTATGTCTATAAACAGTATATAGTGTACATTTAAAGCATTCAAGACCAGTCTAGTTTCAAGACGACGTACAGCCTCAGATCCTCAGATAGTTCCACCTCGTTAACTCACCTTGTCACCCGAGGTGACCCGAGGCTGGCTATACCGCATCGTAACATTATGCAAGTATACACAGCCTAGGAGTAAAATACGACTTATTTTGGTGGATTAACCCTTCGTAGTGGCCGGTGCTATGACCCGTTTCGGAACACGTCTGGCCTCACGCAGAATTCTTGGTGGTCAGACCTTTCCTGCTAAATCCTCAGTCAGCTACCTTGGTTGCTTGCTAGATCACAGTCTGGTTGATGATACTACATGACACCAAGCACCATGAGAAAGGTGAACAGCAGAACAATATTGGTAACACTTTAAAGGTCGGGTCTACAATGCATTATAATCACATTTATTATGCATTATATAATGTGCTTATAATAAATTATAAAACGTTGTATTACTTACTTACTTAATCCTCTTCGTGCTAGGTAGCACATAAGGTCTTCACCAACGAACGCCAATGCAGTCTGTCTTCCGCCCAATGTTGCAGTTGGCCCCAGGTCCACCCCAACTCCTTCATTTCTCTCTCCACAGATCTTCTCCAGGTCTCTTTGGGCCTGCCTCTCTTCCTTTTCCCAGGTGGTGTCCACCTCATAGCTACCCTTGGGATGGCACTTGGGTCCATTCTGCAGACATGTCCAATCCACGTCCACCTTTTGAACTTGATGACACCTGACAGTGGGGTCAGGCCTGTTCTCCTGTAGAGGTCTTCGTTGGAGACTGTCGTGGGCCAAAATATCCTCAGTATCCTCCTAAGGCATCTCCTTTGGAATACATCCAGCTTGTGACAGATGGCCTGTGTCACTTTCCACGACTCTGCCCCATAAAAAAACTTTGTATAACCGTTTATAATCATGTATGACAACTAATATGCATTATAACAACAGTGGAACAGCACATACCTTAACTTAGTTATACAGTGTCAAAGTTGTTATGCATACTTTTTTACGACTGTAGTACTGTCAAAAATGTGTTTAGCAAAGATCTGCTGGTCAGACAGACACACGGATACACACTGTGCAAAACATAGTCTCTGCCACGCCTTCGGACTGGTGGAGACACAAATCTATGAAATAAGTAATAAAAGTAAAAGTGTAAATGGGTATGAAGCATTAGACAGTGTGTCAGAGTTTAACTCTACCAGCGCAACTGTGTTGTTGCAGCCATTTTACCACAGTACATTATGGCTACATAAAAAAACCACTGCATTGTAAATGAAAAATCAATACCTAATTTCCTACAATGGGCTCAACAGCTATTGTGTTGCAAGTCTGCACGCCTGTGTGTTGGCTGTGAAGGACACAGGTCTCCAATCCCTCATTTGGACATAAAGGGGTTTTCTTCAGAGGCAAATGACCACAATCTGTCCTCAGCGGACTCCCTGGACTATTGCCGTTAATAACCATCCTGATGGCAAAACACCCATCTGATACCACATGGCGATATGACACCACATTGTGTGTGTGCAATACAACATTAACATTTATGGGATGAGAGGCGTGTTACATGCTCATTGGTTGGCATTTTACTTTGAAAAATGATTTAAAAAAAAGACAGGTGGTGAATTCGATTCCGATGTAGAGCGTTGCTGCTCAAAATGTCATTACCTTTGAAGATTGGAAATCATTTTAAAGACAACTAGGTGTGCAGATTTTAACTCTGCACATACCTTCACCACGATGACCTGCATGCCGTCATTGGAGACGGGGTCAGTGCGAAAAGTGTCCGGCGGAGTCTCCACTCATGATCCGGTAGACGGCGTTCCAGTTGGGCGAGTGAGGCTGGTCGGCATCGATCACAGTCAGGTTAGCCACTGCCACGTCCACCCTGTTCTCTGGAACCTCACCGGCAAACTTAAAGAGAGAGAGAGAGAGAGAGAGGAGAATGTTAGCACTGTGCTTCAATCCGTCTATATCTTGGCTAAGTTGGCTGGAGCTGCAGCCTTCTGGGATCTTTCACTTTCTGTTCCAGTGTCAATGGCTCCACTTTCCCTTCCATTCCCAATTGCCATCCTAGCCTAGAGAGCAATAATATCCCGTGGATGGAACGTGTAGAGACAGACAGAGGGCTGCAGTGACAGAGGCTCAAGCAGCCGTAAGTCTGTATATGAGAGGTTTGAAGATGTCCTCCTGCTCTACAAATGTGCTTTGTCCTGATAAGCCTAATGAAGAGTGAAGCTTTGTCTGTCATCTGTATGTTCTGCTGGGATTGATCAAAGCTATATCCAGACTCGGGGGATTAAAGCAGAGAGAGAAAGATAGAGATGGATGTACCATGTACCGTACAATAGTGACATGTACCCATCCAGATATACGTCCAATGTCGTCCATCAAAAAACATCGTCCATCCTATTCGTCACATCTCACCGTAACAGGCTTGTGTGTTGGGAACAGGCAACAAGAGTTACTGAGCTGCTTATGAGTGTAGGATAACAAATGTGTCAGGAGAGCTGTTTCACGCTCTTAAATGACTTACTTAAGTCAAAACACGTCTGGGTTGTCTCAACACATTGCACTGAATAAGGAGGCATGCATTGGGACATTTATGTAGTGTGTACTAGTTATGTACAAGAGCTTGGAAGCAGCAGGCTATATTTGTACATCTCCAAATGTTATGATGAATTGAAAATGTTGGACCCCCTTGTAAACAAGTGCAATGCTTTATGGTTAACAGTTTTTGTATTGAGTTGTGCTTGAAATGTACTGTAATTCTGTAAATGTACTGTTAATAAATACTTCTATCAATCAAAATGGAATTTTCAGTGAAGACCTTTTCACGCTAAAGCTCTTCCCACAATGTGCCTGTCGAAAAAGGTTCCCTGCGCCTTCATTGAAATTTCTTGTGGCGTTTGCAACAAAACTAACTTTACGTCAACAGGCTTTTCATAGTAACGGAGGAAAGCTTTACTGTTCAGTGCTCAGATCCGGTCACCTACTAAAGCCGTCATCACAAATGTGATGATGTCCGCACATTGGGCTAGTGCTACGGCCATTTTTAGTGTTTTTTTGTTTTTTTTGCTAAACTAATGCTTGGAATGGATTCAGCATCATGAAAACCTTTTTTTGCCTTCTATAGGTTGTTAATGGTATGGTCACATATTATGCCAATTATGAAAATTGCTCAACATAATGCAAGTTAGCATCCGGCAGTTTCTAAACCCATACTCAACATTTCTAACAAAAAACCTTGGTGTACTCAACATTCACAATGGGGCTCTATGGGCTGGCAAGTAGACTATAATGCGTTATAAATGTTTTAAGTTTCCTATAACTTTGAAACATAGATTATTTACGTCACCAACAATAGACTCCAGGACCACAGACAACTCCTACACAAGCTGTGTTGTAGACAGTATAGCGGCACGGAGAGCTCCTACACAAGCTGGTATGTGTTGACAACAGCACCACGGAGAGCTCCCACACAAACTGCTGTTGAGCGGTGCTTGTGTGTGCCCCCCATACACTATGACGTAGTGGGTGGCAGCCAAGTCTATGGACTTTTTACAGAACTTTGATGACTTCATCATGATGAAAGCCACCGCTCACTTCACACAAGTGTTTTGATTTTCCCCAACCCTGTTGAATGGTCTCTATTATGCACATTGTTACCACATACCAATGACACTAATGAAGGCTCTGTTCCATTTAGTGTAGCACAGTGGTTCTCTGACCTTTTTCAATTAAATGACCCCCATAACAAATGGAACCAAATGGGCCCGTAAAATGTGGTTCCACTCATACCCCCTCAAGGAACCATGAGTGTTTCACACTGTTCAGCAGTGTAGACTCTGTAAAGTGAGTGTAGATCACTGGTGTAGCAGAGTAAGCCAACATGCACAATGTCAGCAGTGCACCCTGACTCTGTTTGACCAGAATGGAAGAGAGCCTTGATTAGAATCATTGGTAACACCTGTGTGAAAGGGAGAGGCCCATTTTCTGTCCGACATCGTTGCTCTGCTATTCAGGTTCATGGCTGTAGACTGATCGGGTGGGTAGCAGCCAAGCCTGCTGTTTTTTGCTGCTGATGGATCACATGGTGCTTCCTCTGTTCTCCTTCTCTCCCACAGAAAGCGTCCCAGTAACACCCACCTTATCGTGCAGGCGACGGACATGGAGGGCAACCTGAACTTTGGTCTCTCCAACACGGCTACAGCCATCATAATGGTCTCCGACGTCAACGACAATCACCCCATGCTCACCTCCAGAACCGTGAGTGATGGGAAGGAAAGGGAGGAGCCTAAAGAGAGATAGAGGGAAGGAAAGTGTGAATGATGGAGGGAATGATGGGGAGGGGGGTCGACAAATGAAGATAGGAGTAACTGAGGAAGTAAAAATAGAAGTGATGGAATATAGAGAAACAAAATATACGAATATATATACGTAGCTAGCAGATAACGTCCCATATAGCAGGAGTGTACGAATATGTAGCTGGCAGAAAAATTATTAAGAATGAGATGCATGAGATTAGTTGAATTTTTGAGGGGCCCTATAGCCTCTCCTATATTCAGATATTAGTGTAGATTTTCGTTCTACACAAACATTAAATTCCCATTGACAATGAATGGAGAGTTTTATATCATATCATGTCTGAGCAAATATAGGCATAGTGTCAGACTGACCTCATGCTTCCTTCTATGCATGAGGAGTCCAAGCTGCTTATTTTCACCTGACAGGAGAGAGTTTCCCCGGCCGGACGTAGCACGTGGAAGGAACACGTTATTCCGACCAGTTCCTTTCCCCTCTATCAGGCGCCCCGGCTGGCCAGGGGGAGGTAGTTTTTGTGAGGGTACCTACCCTATAGGGGACACGGAGAGAACATGAAAATTCCAGGCAGAAAGGCCCTTATGGGCACTGATGACGTGGAGGAGAGAACACGCCTCCAGCGCCCACAGCGGGAATCGATACCCGGACCTTCTAGCTGTGAGGCGACTCCTCATGGTGTCCATTTTACGTCATGATGATGTCCGATGATAAGAGCGCCCCTCACTTCACACCGGTGTGATTTTTTTAGCTTTTGACCCCACACTTCTCAATATTTGCCATTGACAATAAAAGGAGAAATTAGGTCAAATGTCCGCCAAATATGACGTAAATTTGTGGCAACAGGCAACAGCCAGACAAAACCATTCCTTGAAGAAGACCTACTAGGTCGAAATGTTGGATTCTTGTCAATAAATATACAGCATCGTGGGTACGAGTGTGCAGCCTTTTTCTTATTTTAACAGGCAACAGCCAGGCATTCTAAATGGCCAGTATGAGATGATGCATGATGATGTACGATGATAAGAGCGCCCCTCATTTCACAGGTGTGATTTTTTTTATACAGATAATGCACATGCACCCCATCTCTCTCTCACACACATGCACGCACACAGACACACAAAGACACGTAGGCCTAAGTAATCTATCGACCATCCCGATGTTAACAGGAGTGATTACATTACAAAAGGTCATTGTGAAGACAAAGGTAAGAATCAAATAGGAAAGGAAGTGCAACAGTGAACACTGAAGGAATTAGCCCTAGTATCTATACTGTCTGTGATGCCAGGATAAATAGCTTAATGGTATGATGAAGAGTCTCTATACATCCAGGTGTCTTCAGGCTTAGCTTCGTGTGTGTGTGTGTGTGTGTGTGTGTGTGTGTGTGTGTGTGTGTAAGGATAGATCTCTGATACTGTAAGGTGCTTAGCACTGCAACTGTAATCACAGCAGCTGTGGCAGTACCTACCTGCAACAGGCCTATAGCTCTAGGAAGGCGCTAACAGATTAGCATTATCATTCACCCTGGGGCCATTAAGACCCACACAGTGATGAGCATGGCAGCGCGGGTGTGTCAGCGTGTGTCAGCCAAAGCGTACATCACAGAAAACTGCTAGCGTACATCTCACACAGCAGGGGAGACGCAGGGAGCAGGAGAGAATATGACAGGAGAAGGAGAAAAGTGAGGAGGTGAGCACTCCAAAGGGAATTATAAAACAGTAAATGCAACTCTGGATTCAACAAACAAAGACCCACAGGAAAAGAATACAATTAAAAGAAAGTAACATAATGAATGGGACACATCCAAATGCTTAGGCACATCAAGCAAGAGCAAGCTCATGGATGCAAACCATTGGGTACACTGAAGGGTATATTCTACTCATTGTTACTCACTTAATGAAGTAGATTGAGGGCAGGTGAATAGAGTTGTCTATTTGACAGTTTATATATTCTTTCCACATTTAACATATTTCCTGATTCAACCACACATTAACCACTGAAGGTGTAAATTCATAGGATAAATTGATTGGATGAGCACCACCAAGTGATTGTGAAGAAGAAGAAGAAGAGAATGATTTATACAGTAGCAGTGAATCACAGACATGGATCGTTGTGAATTAAGTCTTTCTTGACATCCCCAACCCGCACCCCTCGTCTCCATTAGGATTCTTGTGTCAGAATAATGGCTAAAAGGTGGAGTGCCATGATTCTTTTGTCCGCTAAAACATGATCATCAGGTATATGATTATACTAGGAGAAAGATGATTTTCAAAAAGGTGTACAACATTGTTAAAATGACATTTTTATGTGGACATGCCAAGTGCCAACCAGTTAATTAAGAATACATGCCTGGTTTGCCTGGTGGGTGGTGATGGGTGGTGATCCACCTGAACTGAAGCCACAGCTGTTAATAATAATCCCCCATGATAATTGGGAAGGGGTTAGGGGAGGGGATGATATCGTGATGTCACCATATCACTGTCATTTCGATTGGGCCTTTTGACCTGGGCCTCGATTGGGCCTTTTGAGAAACCAAAAAATACACAGGGAAGACATGTGCCAATATTCTAACCACACCTGGGGTCTATTAGAGTAATGTTAACTCCATAGACGCATACAAAACAGAAAAAGTACAAAAACCACGGCACTCCATCAGCAATAGATTAGTATTATCTAACTGTATTTCAACGTGTTTAAGTGCATTTCCATCATCGCCACAGAAACAAGTTAATACTATCATGGATATTGATGATGAATTAACTTCAGTGGACGACTTGGAGCTGTGAGGAGCTGAGCACTTTTCACCCCATAAATCATCCAGTTTATCAGTGGGGTAACACTGACAAGATGGCGGCCGGGAGGTTTTTCGGCTGAGTACTGAGATTGTTTGTGTGATTGTTTCAGTTTAATTGTGATATAAATTGATACAAGTGCAGTTGAAGGACTCGCATAATGGCAGATAAAGCCAAAACAAAAGGAAATGGCAACCATAATGGAAAGAGATCAAACAATGCGGAGAATGGCGTGGGGGAGAAGCCACCCGACGGCTGTGGATTGCAGGTGGACGGGGCCTGCCAACTTTGCCATACAGGTGGACTGGGCAAAAAAACACTGGTCTGTAAACGATGTAAGAAAAACTACTGCATTACGTGCTTGAAGAAGGACGAGGTGGAGTATGTGATTCTGCAGAAACAAGACACAGGCATAATGTGGTTTTGCCAATGTTGTGAGGACAGCGTGGAAAAGAGCATTGCTGTGGAACAGCTGATCGAAGAAAAATGCCAACTTATTACCCAACGGTTTGAGGAGCGGCTGCTCGAGTTGGAGTCAAGATTGGAGAATAAAGTTGCCGAAATGATTCGGGAGCGACTGAACGACGTGGAAAAGGCCGCACCAAGCTGGGCTGATGTGGTGAAGAATGCCGATCCGAAGGAGAAATCACTTGCCTTTAACAGTGTCCTGACTGAATTAGACGAACGTAAATCAAGGGAAAGAAATATCGTCGTGTTTGGAATAAAAGAGCCAAGCCTGGACAGCGGAGAGGAGAGACAACAGAGGGACTTGGATACTGTAAAAGACGTATTCAAAACGTGCAAAGTCCGCACGAATGCCGATTCATTTGTGAGAGTGACCCGGCTCGGGAAATACAACAGCGAAACCACGGAGGATCCAGAGAGAGGGGGGAGGCCAGTTCTGGTCACACTGCAGAGCATGGAACTAAAAACGAGCTTGTTCAAGAAGATCGCAGCGTTACATCAAACGGATAAACACGAAAACATAAGAATTGCTAACGACCTTACAAGGACGGAGAGAGAAAAGGAGAAGGAGCTGTATGAAGAGGCAAAGGAAAAGCGACGAAATTCGACGGGGGAATTCACCTACAAAGTCCGGGGCCCTCCCTGGGCTAGGAGAGTGGTGAGAATCCCAAAGACACCGTGACTTGACTATGACCATGATCTTGCACCCCAGACATATCAGGGCAGTAATTCTTCCCCCCTAGATAGCGTATTATGTCTATATACAAACGCGGACCAACTCCACAACAAAATGCATGAATTTACTGCTCGTTTGAAAATGCACCCACTCATACAGATTATTGGTATTACGGAAGTTAAAGCAAAGCAATCGAAGCATAACATGAACCCAATGGATTTTAATTTAGATGAAGTTGACGGCTACAATATGTTTTCCAAGAATGTTGACAATGATGTAGGGAGAGGCTTACTGCTTTATATTCATAGATCACTAGAAGCTAAAGAAGTTACACTGGCGACAGAGTTTCAAGAGAATATTTTTGTGGAGATCAAATGTAGCAACAATGAGAAATTGATTGTGGGTTTAGTTTATAGGTCACCGACAGATAGAGGTACAGAGACCAATAATGAAAATCTTTTGGTTTTAATCGAGGAGTTGTCATCTATGAAATATTCACATGAATTAATTATGGGAGATTTTAACTTGCCAAATATAAATTGGAATCTACTTGAACGGTAAGGCAAACATCCTGTGTTTTTCTGAAACTAAGCTTGACGAGTCCACTAAGGACCCAGAGATAGAAATAGAAAACTATACTGTCATTAGGAACGACAGAAACAGGCATGGTGGTGGCGTGTGCATGTATATTCACAAAGACACTGAATATGTTACTCGTACTGAATTACAGCATGATGAAATTGAAACTGTGTGGGTTGAATTAATTTTCAAAAATGCTAAATCAGTACTAGTTGGCACCGTCTATAGACCGCCTGATCAGCACGGGTTCTATGATATTCTTGAGGGGTGCTTAGCTGGGGAGGAATCTGTAGAGAAAATCCTGATTGGCGACTGGAATACGGACATGCATCGTAAGGAAGTGCCTGTGTTTAAATCGTTTAGTCGGCTCTGTGATCTGCATGGTTTCAGCCAGCTAATTACCCAACCCACAAGAGTGTGTGATTCTACTCAAACTGTCATTGATCTCATTCTGACCTCGGACAAATCCAGAATCTCCAAGAAAGGGGTTATTGTATGTGGGCTCAGTGATCATTTTATGATTTTCTGTACCCGCAAAATACAGAAACTAAAATTTGACTGTCACAAAACAGTCATATCTAGGGACCTCAAAACCTACTCTAGTGAGGCCTTTAACCTAGAACTGGAGAGACTGGATTGGTCCGATGTGCTCAGGAGCTCACTAGTCGAAGAAGCATGGCTTGGCTTTAAAACCAAATTTACAACAGTACTAAACAACATGGCTCCTCTGAGAACCATCAGGGTCAAAACCCGCTCGGAGCCATGGATGAATTCGGACATACTGACTGCAATGAAAGCCAGAGACAACAAATGCTCTGAACTTCTTAAATGCAAGTCCAAGCTAGCTAAGCGCTTCGACAGTGATCTCCAAACCAAACTGTGCATCCTTAAAACCCAATGTAACAAGCTAAGAAACGGTGTAATTGCCATGACCAAATCAGCCAAAAGTAACTTTATCAATGATAAAGCCGAGGAAATCAAAAACAATCCTCGGGAGCTCTGGAAGCTACTAAACAACCAACTAGGCTGTGGTCAGAAACTTAAAACCAGGTTTACTAACATAAACATCAAATCAAATAACACCCTCATCACTGACAAGGTTGATGTAGCCAATCACTTGAACATCTTCTTTACAAACATTGCAACAATGCTGGTTAACAAACTGCCCTCCCACTCTGGGCGTTTTGGTGTAGAGCACATCAAAGGCTTCTACAAAAACCTAGGTGTTTGTAAAGATGATTTTAAAATGACAATGGTAACAACTGAGGAGGTACTTAAGAAACTGAGTGCCCTCCAACCCCACAAGGCCACTGGCCATGACAATATTCCCTCCAAATTTCTCAGAGACTCAGCCATTTCCATAGCTCCAGTCATCACCCACATAGTTAACCTCTCCATCAAACAAGGACAGGTCCCCAGAGATTTTAAACTGGCCAAAGTAACCCCCCTGTACAAAAAAGGGAGCAAATTAGAACCCGGCAACTACCGCCCTATTTCTATTCTAAGCTCCATCTCGAAAGTGATGGAAAAAATAGTCTATGAACAGGTTGAAAAGTATCTTGCCACTAATAAATTGTTGTACGAGTTCCAATCTGGTTTCAGAACATCCCACTCCACTGACACATGCCTTCTCTATTTGAGCGACCACATCAAACACGAGGTGGATGCTGGAAAATACTGCGGCATGGTCATGCTGGACCTCCAAAAGGCTTTTGACACCGTGAACCACTCCATACTGGTTAACAAGCTTAAAGCTATTGGTTTTGATAGCACATCAGTGAGCTGGATGCAATCCTACCTGGAGGGGAGAGAACAGATGGTGGAAGTGAACGGAACACTGTCCCCCCCCCTCCCTGTGAGCTGTGGCGTCCCACAAGGAAGCATACTAGGGCCTTTACTGTTCCTAATATATGTAAACGACATGACTTCAGCTTGTGACTGCAACTTGTTCCTGTTCGCAGACGACTCAGCACTGCTGGTCTCGGACAGGAACAAACTGCAGGTTGAAAAGACCCTCAGCTCTGAACTCGGTAGAATCTGCACCTGGCTCGCTGATAACAAACTATCCTTACACCTGGGAAAAACTGAATCCATTCTCTTCGGATCAAATAGTAATCTCAAAAAGGCAGATGGCTTCTTGGTTAGAGTTGGTGATGATATTATCACACGGAAGGATCAAATTACCTACCTAGGTTCCATCCTGGAGGCCAATCTTTCCGGTGATAAGATGGCCACCAACGTAATCAAAAAAGTCAATCAAAGAACAAGATTCCTCTACAGGATCTCCTCACTGGTCGACAAAAACACCTTGAAGACCTTAACAGGAGCCCTTGTACAAGGTTTCTTTGACTATGCATCCACCTCCTGGTACCACAGCACCTCAAAGGCCCTTAAAACAAGGCTCCAGACCTCCCAAAACAAACTGGTCAGGCTCCTACTTGGCCTCACCCCCCGAACCCACCTCACCCCTGCCCACTTTGACAGGCTGGGATGGCTTAGGGTCGACGACAGAGTACAGCATCTTGCAATGGGTCTGGTCCACAAGATTAGATACACCACCAAGATACCCATGTACCTGTCTAAATACTTCCTTAATGTAAACGAAGTCCACACCCACAACACCAGAGGGAGTGCAACAAACCATGTACAACCCAGATTCGGCACAAACAAGGGACTAAATTCTTTTCGCTCCTATGCGACCAAAATGTGGAACGCCCTACCAACAGTCATTAAGACATGTGAATCCCTTGGCTCCTTCAAAACTGCTCTCAAAGGGCACCTACGGATGGCTGCAATTCGAAACTGGCCTCTGTAAAAGCTGAATTTGTATCTGGATTGTACTATGTTTTTGTATGGACGTGGTGTTGGGTGCCTGCACATATGCACACATGGCATCAACGCATGGTGTTGTGTGCAGGCGCCCTACACTCTGTCTTTGTACTATGGATTGTACTATGTTTTTGTATGGACGTGGTGTTGGGTGCCTGCACATATGCACACATGGCATCAACGCATGGTGTTGTGTGCAGGCGCCCTACACTCTGTCTTTCGTTTTCTTTTCTTTTATCCCCCTGTTCCCCTCACTGTATATATACTTTTTTTCCCTTTTCGCTTCCTATATGATGAATTCCTGTTCTGTTCTTTAACTACATAGAAGTGTCTATTTGTTTGTCTCTAAATGTTTTGATGAATTGAACAATGTGGACCCTGTTGTAAACAAGTGTAAGGCTTAATTGGGTCGTCCACTCACAGTTAACAGTCTTTGTATTGAGTTTGTGCTTGAAATGTACTGTAATTCTGCAAACTGTTAATAAAGATTTCAATCAATCAATCAATCAATGATGCAAAGGGAGACGGAGCCACATTAGAAAACACATTTTTGGACTGTGTTCAGAACGCATTGATGTTTCAACATGTAATGGAGCCAACAAGGTGGAGAGGGGACGACACACCACATGTATTGGACCTTATACTTACGAACGAGGAGAATATGGTTGAGGATGTTCAGTATTTGGGCCCACTAGGGAAAAGTGACCACTGTGTTTTGTTGTTTAAGGTAATATGTTGTACAAAAATGAGAAAAAACGAAAAAATAAGAAAGAATTACAACAAAGGAAACTTTGAGGCAGCAATCAGAGAGCTGGAAATATTTAACTGGGGGGAATACTTCTCTGACTATGATGTCAATTCTATTTGGAGATTATTAAAATTAAAGTTGAAAGAAATAGAGGATAAATATGTCCCAAATAGCAAGAGCAGGACATGGAATAGGAAGCACACTTTCCCCTTGGATAGTATTACAAAAAATAAAATAAAGGAGAAAAACGCTCTTGCGAAAAAGGCCAGGAAAAGTAAAGATCCAGAGATACAAAAAGATTACCGTAGAGTGAGAAACTGTGTGAGAACGAGAACAAGAAATCTGAGAATTCAATATGAAGAAGAGTTAGCAAGACAATCTAAACTGAAACCGAAGGTTATTTGGGACTACATTAATAAAAGGACAAAAATTAAAACAACAGTAGGAGATCTATATGTCAATCAAGACAATAAGAACTCCCCAAAAACAGAGAAGGACTCGGATAAGGCAGAAATACTTTCAGACTATTTTAGTAGTGTATTTGTGAATGAACCTGAAGGGCATATTATACCTGAACTGCCAAGAGTGGAAGTTCAGCATGCAGAACAGTTTATAATAACAACTGAGGACACAAAAAAACTGCTACAGAGCATGAATATTTACAAATCACCCGGGCCAGACGCAATACACCCTAGGATAGTAAAAGAACTAGCCTGTGTGATTGCTGAACCAGTAACATTGCTATTTAACAAAACTCTGGAGGAAGCAACTTTACCAAGTGGTTGGAAAGAGGCACAAATCAGTGCAATATTTAAAAAAGGAAGTAAGGCACTGGCAGGGAACTACAGACCTGTCAGCCTGACATCTGTTATATGTAAAACAATGGAAAAACTAATCAGGACACACATTGTAGAGCATATGAAGTCCAACAAACTCTTTAGTAACAGCCAGTACGGCTTTATGTCTGGAAGATCAACCACACTTCAACTTCTTACAGTTCTTGATAAATGGTCAGCATCTTTAGATAGAGGACAGTCGGTTGACTGCATTTATATGGATTTCCAAAAAGCTTTTGATAAAGTTCCCCATAAGAGACTGGTGTCAAAATTAAGGTCTTACTTTATAGACAACAGAGTTATAGGTTGGGTACAGGACTTTCTCAGTAACAGGAAACAAAAGGTGGTGGTTAATGGAGCCACTTCAGATTGGAAGTCAGTGACCTCTGGAGTCCCACAGGGATCTGTATTGGGACCTGTACTTTTTGTTATTTATATAAACGATCTACCAAGTGAGATACAATCCGACGTCTACCTTTTTGCGGACGACACAAAAATATTTAGAACTATAGTCAATGACACAGACACAGCACAACTCCAAGCAGACCTCCAAAGTACCAGCAATTGGTGTGACAGGTGGCTACTGAAATTAAATCCAGATAAATGCAAACAGTTGCACATTGGGAGAAGAACTGACAACTTGGCTAATTATACAGTTGGAGATCTAGTGATTCATCAAGTAGAGGAAGAAAAGGATATAGGGGTGGTGGTTGATAGTTCACTAGAATTTGAAATACACATCTCTGAAAAAGTAAAAAAGGCAAACTCCATGTTGGCGATAATAAGAAGAACCTTTTTAAATTTACGAAAAGAACTATTTATTCCGTTATATAAATCCTTGGTGAGATCACATCTTGAATTTGCAAGCTCAGTCTGGTGCCCCTACAAAATCAAATACATAGAGAAAATAGAGAAGGTTCAGAGAAGGGCTACTAAACTAATACCAGGGTTGAAAGAAAGGTCATATGAAGAAAGGTTAAGACACTTACAGTTACCAACGTTAGTGTACAGGAGGCATAGAGGAGATATGATCGAGGTCTATAAACTTGTTCACCAGATATATGACTTTACAGCCGAGCCTGTTGTCCATTTTTGGGACAGCAGGTATGAGTTGAGAGGGAATTCTCTTAAACTCTTACCACTAAATTGTCACTCAGAAAAGAGAAAGAATTTCTTTACACTTAGAGCTGTCAGAGCATGGAATACACTTCCGGAGGAAGTGGTCCAGGCTCCTTCAGTCAATACTTTTAAGAATAGACTTGACAAATTTTGGTCAACAAAAGGTTTTTTGTATAACTATAGGGCTGGCTTGTAAGGTCATAGACTGGTAAATAGTAAATACAGGACTTGAAAGAGTATTATGTATAACTAAGATATAAAAAAAAAAAACCAAAGAGGGCGGGTCCACATGAACTTGGTTGTTTTTAAAGTGTAAAAAAGAAAAAGAAAAAAGAAAAAAAAAGGAATACGAAAGTATTTATGTATGTATGTACTTGTGAATTTTAAATATGTATTTATGTCTGTTGTGAGTCTGGCGTAGAGGATTTCATCCTGTGCTGGAAATCTTTTCAATAAATTTCAATAAATTTCAATAAAAACATTTTGTTGAGAATTCAGGGCCATTATCTACTGTTTACAGTAAACCCCATACATCTAAGTGTCCCATACAAATAGAAAGTTTCAGGGATTTGTCTTTAATGTTGATGATTAATATTTCATGCCTATCAGAGGCTGCCCTATTTTCCAAGGCGGCTGTGTGCGGCGTGCGTGCGTGCACACTCCCTGGATGCTTATTCAGATCATCATACATACATGTATGCATTATTTGCACGTTAGATAGACCATAGCCAGATTCTATAGGCACTCTCTTGTCACCTGCCGTCTCTGGAATACTGTAATTCAATTCCCTTCTTTTTGGTCTCCCCCACAAACTCCTCCATAAACTCCAACTAGTCCAGAACGCTGCTGCCCGTATCGTCACCAGAACCCCCTGTCATCAGCCACTGGCTCCGCCCTGAGAAACGGACTCCATCACCATTTTCCAAACTCGCCTCATAACCCACCTGTTTAGGCAAGCATATGGCTGACCTTTGTTGTCTTCTGCTGCAAGCTGTGCCTTAGTTTTGTTTTGTGTCCCCCAAGTGCCTCCCCAGGCAGTGCCCCCCCCCCCCCCCCCCCAAGTGGGCACTGTCCTGGTATTATAGTAATCATTCTTTATTAATCCTGGTGGGAAATGTGTTAATATTGGACAATGACAAATGCGGCTTCATCTTTGGGGACAACACAGCATCACTTTGGTGGGGCCGCTGAAATTCTGTTTGCTGCTCTGATACTGGATTTGTGCCCCCCTTCCCCCCTCCATCTCTCCCTCTCTCCCTCTGTCCACGAGTGTGGTTAATGGGCAGCAAGAAGGACAAGGCTCAGAAGCTGCCTTTCGGGATAATGCATCACGTCACTAGGATTCTCAATTACACCCCCAGCATCTCTCTCACCTGCTAATTACTGAGTAAATATCCCAATTAGACCGTGACTCCACATCAGGAGAATCAGACAGCCCTCCTCTTGGCTCCGTCTCACCAAGACGCACGACTCCAGCCCCACATGCATGTG
The DNA here is from genome assembly GCF_963924005.1 of Protomyctophum bolini. Lineage (NCBI taxonomy): Eukaryota > Metazoa > Chordata > Actinopteri > Myctophiformes > Myctophidae > Protomyctophum > Protomyctophum bolini. The sequence continues at coordinate 42,709,036 of NC_137866.1, forward strand.
CACCCTCATTAACACCCCCACTCAGCAAGTATAGACAATGACACACACACACACACACACACACACACACTTTCTCATGTGTCTGGCCGTCTGTCCCATCAGTGCATTATATGCACATTGCTCTCTCTCACTAATTAAACAAGGGAGTTATATATAGAGCTCTTCTGCGGTGACAATTAACACCACAACATCCTACACCTTCCTCTGGAGGACTGCCATCGTCAAAGCTGTCACAAGTCCAGCAAGGAGCCTCGCGGTCCTTCAGCAGCAAAAGTACCACAGTATGTTAGGAGACCGAGGGAGAGACAGGGATGTGGATGAAGTCAAGGACAGTGCCGACAAGAGCAGGCCCAACGGCAATGGACATAAGTGTTAATAGGAACTTCAATTTCAGCACCGCGGGAGTTTGCCCCATGGTGTAGATATGATTATATTTGCTTTTGTATTTGCCTGAGTGTTAAGTGTTAAGGGATTTTTTTTCTTATCGTCCCTCTATTGTTTTCACGCACGCACACACACACACACACACACACACACACACACACACACACACACACACACACGATGTGTTGTTAATAGGTCTGTCAGTGGAGACAGTTTAGGGAGATGATCTGTCAGAGAGATTTCCTTACAGAGTCGTTGTTGGCACATCCGTGTGGACCATGTCATATGAGAATAAACACATTTGGATCTTGTCATAACTTATACAGCGCTATAAACAAGGTGACCACAGAGGGAGGCAATTTAATTAAGAAAAAGGTTGAGCTGTGTTTGACAAATGGCCACCGAGCGTCACATCTCTAAAGAATAAACAATGCATTCGGTTTGGCTGTTCCTGCACAATAATGTGTACAAATATCTGTACTTTTGCTGCCAGTGCACCAGATATTGAATTCACATTAAATAAGATTGATTTATTCCCATTATCTAATTCCATTTTAAGTTTTCTTTTACCTTTATTGATAGATATGCAGTAGACTGACAGGAAATGAAGAGCAATCGTTGTCGGGATTGGGATGGTCATTCATGTGATGCTGCTGCACAACCTTTACTGTGAAGAGATTTTATTTAGTTTTTATCTTGCAAGTCATAGTGCAAAACAAGTTTCCCTTCAGATACAAAATAGAGTTAAACTTAAAGTCGGACTTGAGCATCCATTAGCAAACAACATCTCAGCTTTGATATGATGTTATTTACAACAACACACAACCTCAAGTGTTCTATTGGTTATATAGACCACAGACGAGAACAGCAGTAGGAGCACTGACCTCACGATCGAGACCTGCCGCCTCAGTCACGATGTCTCCGGTCTCTCTGTTGATGGTGAACATGTTGGGGATAGGGCTGTGTGGCGTCTGGGACAGAATCCGGTAGCGCACCATGCCATTGGCCGTGGTGTTGTCATCAGCATCGACCACAGACATGTGCATCACATATGGAAGAAGAAGCCATCTGTCAAAATGGCTATACTGTACTGTACAAGCAGGCTAATGTGATGATATCTTTGCAAGTAGTGTGTCTTCGAACACTGGAACGACCTGCCTGAAGATATTGGAGAAGCAACAGTGTCAGGTTTGACGTAAATCACTTCTGAAAGCACATTTTTACAGACTATAGCTTTTAATTGAAATTAATGCTATTGTCGATTCCTTTATTGTGTGAAACGTGTGTTTATTATTGTATTATTGCAACTGACTATCATAAGTACACAGATAAAAAAAAGAAAAAAAAAAACTTGATCCGTTTCTTTTTGCAGTAACTCAAATCTCTCTGTTATACATAAATACTATGTCTGTCTCAGTCTCTCTCTCCGCCCACTGGGTTGGAGGCCAGTCTAATTGCCAGAGATAGTGATATCATGCCAGTGACAGCCTCTGTCTAAGGATAAACGCGGTGCCCATTTCAAACTTCATTACATTTCAAAGCAACATTTGTCAACGACTCGGCCAAAGGAAGTTATCTAATGGACTCTGTGAAGTTGCCCGAACGGCCAAGGCTCCAAGAACAGTCAGAAATGTTTGTTAAGGGCTTTTATTTTCCCCAAACTCCTCCACCAACCTCCAGACAGTTTTCTTCAGTGCAATTCACATACACAAACTAAATACTGGCCAACAATAGACCAACAGAACAAATACTTAGGCAAACACAATTGAACAAAATCACATAGGATGAGAACTCTCTTCAGGTTAAACCTTGGTCACCCAAGGCCCTGTAGCTCTCCCTCAGGACTGTTACCTGTGTTAAAGCCCACAACCAACTAACCCACTTGTCCCTGCAGCCTCCCTTAAATAGGGGTGGATCATACCACAGGACACAGCGCAATTAGCAACCTTTCTTCTCAATAAATACTTATAAATAAATACTGCCATAAATAATCCCTTGTATAAAAGTAACCTAAACATACTAAAGATGCGTTACCATTAAACAAATATAAATAAGCATGAACACTCAATGACAAATACTCAAAGCATAAGAAGTACCCCCCCCTCCCCTGCATAGCACTTGGCCCCTTCCTAAATCAAGGGCAATGCCACCAGCAGTGCAGGAGAGACAATTAGCAAACAATCAGTGAACACACAGTTTTCCATACACAAGTTTAAAACATTAGTCCTTGCATGTTATAGAAAGCAGTTTCAAGTGTCTTTGTATATAGGGCACGGGTTGCCCCGTGACATTTCCCCCCCCTTCAGAAGACGCCCCCTGTGGCGTCCTCAAAAGAAGGTCCGCTGTACAGTTCTGGCCCGTTCTGTAGACGACCCAGAGTTGGAAAACACAAATGAAAGTCACCATTCGTCTCCATGCCTCACCACTGGCCCCAGTGCTGCCGCCGCCCTGTCGCTGCCACCGGCCGGTTCTGCTGCTCTGCAGGCGCCATCGGCTGAACCCTGGTTGCCTCAGTGTCCACTGGAGCTGGGTGATTTGAGGGTTGACTCTGTTGAGCTGGGGGTTGACCATGTTGAGCTGGGGGTTGACCATGTTGAGCTGGGGGTTGACCATGTTGAGCTGGGGGTTGACCATGTTGAGCTGGGCTCGTGCCTCTCCTCCGGACTCCTCTGGAACCATCTGAAGGTCTTAAACTGCCTGGCACTGTTAACAAACACTGCCTCTTGGGAAGTGGTTGTGTCCACCTTGGGCTGGAAGTCTTCCTCGATGACTCCCCCTGTGGCACCCTCTTCCTTTGAGGCTGTGGCTTGCTGCTGATGGTGGTTCTTGGGAGGCATCCTGACTGTTCACTTTTCCGCTGCCACCACATGTGAAGTTGCCCGAACGGCCAAGGCTCCAAGAACAGTCAGAAATGTTCGTTAAGGGCTTTTATTTTCCCCAAACTCCTCCACCAACCTCCAGACAGTTTTCTTCAGTGCAATTCACATACACAAACTAAATACTGGCCAACAATAGACCAACAGAACAAATACTTAGGCAAACACAATTGAACAAAATCACATAGGATGAGAACTCTCTTCAGGTTAAACCTTGGTCACCCAAGGCCCTGTAGCTCTCCCTCAGGACTGTTACCTGTGTTAAAGCCCACAACCAACTAACCCACTTGTCCCTGCAGCCTCCCTTAAATAGGGGTGGATCATACCACAGGACACAGCGCAATTAGCAACCTTTCTTCTCAATAAATACTTATAAATAAATACTGCCATAAATAATCCCTTGTATAAAAGTAACCTAAACATACTAAAGATGCGTTACCATTAAACAAATATAAATAAGCATGAACACTCAATGACAAATACTCAAAGCATAAGAAGTACCCCCCCCTCCCCTGCATAGCACTTGGCCCCTTCCTAAATCAAGGGCAATGCCACCAGCAGTGCAGGAGAGACAATTAGCAAACAATCAGTGAACACACAGTTTTCCATACACAAGTTTAAAACATTAGTCCTTGCATGTTATAGAAAGCAGTTTCAAGTGTCTTTGTATATAGGGCACGGGTTGCCCCGTGACATTTCCCCCCCCTTCAGAAGACGCCCCCTGTGGCGTCCTCAAAAGAAGGTCCGCTGTACAGTTCTGGCCCGTTCTGTAGACGACCCAGAGTTGGAAAACACAAATGAAAGTCACCATTCGTCTCCATGCCTCACCACTGGCCCCAGTGCTGCCGCCGCCCTGTCGCTGCCACCGGCCGGTTCTGCTGCTCTGCAGGCGCCATCGGCTGAACCCTGGTTGCCTCAGTGTCCACTGGAGCTGGGTGATTTGAGGGTTGACTCTGTTGAGCTGGGGGTTGACCATGTTGAGCTGGGGGTTGACCATGTTGAGCTGGGGGTTGACCATGTTGAGCTGGGGGTTGACCATGTTGAGCTGGGCTCGTGCCTCTCCTCCGGACTCCTCTGGAACCATCTGAAGGTCTTAAACTGCCTGGCACTGTTAACAAACACTGCCTCTTGGGAAGTGGTTGTGTCCACCTTGGGCTGGAAGTCTTCCTCGATGACTCCCCCTGTGGCACCCTCTTCCTTTGAGGCTGTGGCTTGCTGCTGATGGTGGTTCTTGGGAGGCATCCTGACTGTTCACTTTTCCGCTGCCACCACATGTGAAGTTGCCCGAACGGCCAAGGCTCCAAGAACAGTCAGAAATGTTCGTTAAGGGCTTTTATTTTCCCCAAACTCCTCCACCAACCTCCAGACAGTTTTCTTCAGTGCAATTCACATACACAAACTAAATACTGGCCAACAATAGACCAACAGAACAAATACTTAGGCAAACACAATTGAACAAAATCACATAGGATGAGAACTCTCTTCAGGTTAAACCTTGGTCACCCAAGGCCCTGTAGCTCTCCCTCAGGACTGTTACCTGTGTTAAAGCCCACAACCAACTAACCCACTTGTCCCTGCAGCCTCCCTTAAATAGGGGTGGATCATACCACAGGACACAGAGCAATTAGCAACCTTTCTTCTCAATAAATACTTATAAATAAATACTGCCATAAATAATCCCTTGTATAAAAGTAACCTAAACATACTAAAGATGCGTTACCATTAAACAAATATAAATAAGCATGAACACTCAATGACAAATACTCAAAGCATAAGAAGTACCCCCCCCCTCCCCTGCATAGCACTTGGCCCCTTCCTAAATCAAGGGCAATGCCACCAGCAGTGCAGGAGAGACAATTAGCAAACAATCAGTGAACACACAGTTTTCCATACACAAGTTTAAAACATTAGTCCTTGCATGTTATAGAAAGCAGTTTCAAGTGTCTTTGTATATAGGGCACGGGTTGCCCCGTGACAGACTCTCTGGGACAACAGGGATGTCGGATATGAAGTGGCGGATCCGAGAAAAGAGAGCTGGAGCTGCACATTTGGTTTGATTCCAAGTTGAAACACTATGAATCTCCTATCCATCTCTTTTCCTAAAGATAGACACATCGCCTGGGTAATTTCATTAAACTGCACTCTTTGGGGGTTTAAAGTGGACCCTTTGTACAGCCGTCCTGCGCTGTGCCTGATGGGATTATGTCGGGTTAATGACTCTACAGTCTACAATATAAATTTTAGTTCAGTTCATATTTCAAAACCTTGGATACAATCTTCACAACAGCTAATCAAAAGTTCCATTATTTCAAAACTCTACTAGATTTTTGTTATTTATTTTTAATTGCTTGGATTTAATGAACATCCATTCACTGAATCAAATAACAAGTTCATTTTGGCACAACGTGCCATCAAATTTGGTCAAGGTTTCAGATTGATCCGAGACCACTTTTATTATCAAATGAAAGTTTATATTGTATTGAAAGAAAGTAAAAATGCTCACTCAGAGCCAGAGCGAGAGAGAGCACTATGAGGTTAGATATAAAATAAGTCAGTGGTGCTGCACTGTGGTACATTTAAAACTCAATCTCCTTCCCCTCCCCACATCCCTCTCTTCTTTATGAACACTAATAGCTGGATAAATGAACATCCAACACAGGACATTGAGGACAAGATCCTCCAACTCTGCCTTGTAGCCCCGAACCCCTTTAACACAACCTTATATAATATTAGCTGACCTGAGACAGCCTTTCTTAAACTTAATTCCTTCTTTTAATGTTTTGTTGATTCATTATTTAGCCATCTGTGATAATGCTGGCCGTTGGCCGGAGGCTCCAGGGAGTAGACAGGTCCACAAGTACTTTTTTAGGCTGTTGTTTTACCTTGAAAGTGCAGTGCGAATCAGCGACAAAGTACAAAAATAAATAATACTGGCCAAAACAACGTTCCAATAAAACAAAACAAACTTGAAAAACTATATACAATCAAGAGACAAGCAGGAACTGGTACAGGCTTTTCCCTGGCTGGCAGTTCTCCCCTGTTGTCTCTTACCTAGCCTCAAGTAAGACTGAACCCACTCCACCTGCAGCAATCCTGCTCTTAAACAGGTGGGGCAAACCATCCTCTAATTAAGTAAGTGGTCATTAATCAACTCGCTACACGGCTAACTAAGCCTATGAGTAATTATTCCACAGTACTAGATACATTAAAAAGGAATACTAGATATACAAACACTCAACTATTTCACAGTTCCAATTCATTTAGAGAACCTAACATAAATAAGACCAAACAGAATACAGACAGAAACAAACACCCCTCCTCCTCTACAGTACTTGGCACCCTCCAATCTAGAGAGGAATGCCAGCACTGCAGAGTGCCGTGTCAATAAATACAAATAAACATTTAAAACTCTTTCAACCAGTGTTAATTAGTAAAAATGTCATTTGTACAATATATATAAAACCGTTACTTCCAGTTTTTACTTACTTTGTCAATTGATCAAGTTGACTTATCTGTGTGGTCTGTTTGCAAGGTCCTTGATATTGTCTAAGGGCATGGCCTGCCCCGTGACACCATCATCCATTCATCCTGTGACTACCTGGCTTGGAGCCTTCTTCCACGTATCCGTTGTAGACCAGGTTCTTGAACTCTGGTCTGTTGTCGTTCATGTCAATGACATAGATGTATAGGTCTATGGGGTTCTCCACCTGGTTCCCATTCATGTCCACAGCATGGACACACACACACACACACACACACACACATAGGAGAGTGTCTGTTAGGCAGGCATGTCGCGCGTAATTGTAGAACGCAGGGCATGCACTGTGAAGAGTGCGGGCGCAGACACCACAAAACAGTTTGCAATCAAACAGCCAGTCAATATTCAGCGCATGATAGACCACGGCAACGACAGACAGGCTGACCACAGTGTTGCAGATCACTGCAGTTTAGTGTAGCAAGCAACTCTGACAATAGTATTATTATTATTATTATTCAAATCAGCCTCATGGTGGCTACAACAGCCCATGTTGCGTCTCACACACACACACACACACACACACACACACACACACACACACACACACACACACACAGCTATGTAATGCATTATTATTATATACTAGATATAAAGTATCATTGGTAATTTGGTATGATGATTTTGACAGTGTGTTGAAACCTGCCGTTTTGCCATCTGTTCCCTGCCCTGCCCAGATTATAGGATATGCAGGCCTTAGGAATCTGGAGGCCAGTTTCAATATCAAATATACCTATAATTATTCTGTTGATACAGGTTTATTGATATAAATAGTTTTGACTGTTCAATAACACGCACAGCCATTACTCTCAACTACGTAGCAACAACACCTCTCCTCATCCTGCCGTCCCTTCACAATAAAGTTGGGCACATTTGTGCACAGTTGTGCACATTTTACCCAGGTTATTAACAGGAAATAAGTGTAACTTAACATTGTGGGAGAGAGCAAGGCAGCGATTGAGTGAGAGAGTGAGGGCCAAGGGTGACGGGGGGGTTGACTGACGCCTGGTGAAACATAGCAAGGCCTTCTATGAGGATATGACACAGAGTTTGTCCACTGCAGCACTAGTTTTCATGTTATATGTCTTTGCTTAGCACCTGCCCAACTTTGTTTGTGGAGCTGAAATACTTTTCTTTCTTCTTAAAGAGGAAGAAATCTGTTGCATTTTCTGTGAAATGTTTCAATTCAATAAACATGTTTTTTTGTATAACCAAGAGCAATGATGTAATAAAGATTACAAAGACATTAACTTTATTCTCTCCGGAAGTAGTATACCTTACCAATTATTATAACCCCAAAGCATTAGATGGGGATGAAAAAGGAAAGTGAAAACATGTACAGTATGTGGAAGGTGTCTTATGTGTCTCATGAGAGGACCACAACCTGGGCACCGCCGACCATGACAGCTAGATAACTGAAATAGCCTTCAGCCATAAACGAGGCATGTTTCCTTGTGGCAGGAAATATAATAAGGAGCATTTTCAATCGTCTTCCTCTCCTCAGACAGGTTGAAGTTACTTTCCAATTTGCGCCTCTCTGCCTGCTATCCTATGCCATCCTCTTCTCCACTGCCTCACCCTCCACCTCACTGCAATTCAGGTCTCTAAGGTTAATTTTACTTTACTTTTCTCCGTGTGCATTGTCTGACTGTCCTTCACCCAATATCTGCACATCACATCACACCATAACTGTGTAGCCAGGAAGTTACTTACCCTCTATCTAAAATTCAAACATCCATGACTTCTTAATAGCAATGCAATTATGAACTGTAGAAGCAGATCATTTGAAAGTAGATCCATCACTTGAAAGCCTAAATTAAAACTAGTAAATAGTAATCTAAGACCTGTGCCTGTCGGCCACCGGCCTACTTGGGAACGATGCAATTTGGGAACGTAGTATGCAATACCCAATTACCCATAGCACCCGCTTTAACCGTCTGTCTTTTGTGCCCATACTGTACTTGTATACTTGCATACTTACTTAACATATACTGTATATATGGAGATATCTGTATCTGTCTGCCTCTATATAATATATATATATATATATATAGATAGATAATATATATCATGAATCTGAGTTTCTGGGAACAGGACATGGGTATGCCATCTTCTGAATTCACAATATCATGTGTGTTTTTCATAAACCAAAAAGTGGAAGAGCCAGCCGATCAGCATCTGTGCTCAGGGCCCTGTGATTGACAGACGCTGATTGGCTCTTTCACTTTTTGGTTCGTGCAAAACGCCCAACTAGCGATTGGGCTGCAAAAAACGCGTGATAATGTGAATTCAGGCGACCGGGATTGTTTACCAGGCTAGAACACTCCTTCAGTGGTTGGGGTTTTACAAGTGAGTTTTGTACATTTGCAACATTGACATTCCAGTTTGGATTGGAGCCTTTAGAGCGACAGAGTGAGGCAGAAAGACGTATAGACATAACTCACATCATATGGTACAACGAGCACTGCTCTTGATCCAGAGGTTTGGTGACAAACAACTTGCTAGCAAGGGGGTCGATTCTGAACACCTCTGGTGGCTGGTCTGCCTGTGATGCTGTAACAGATCGACATGTCCCTGTCTGAACGGAGAGAGGAGAGAGAGAGAGAGAGAGAGAGAGAGAGAGAGAGAGAGAGAGAGAGAGAGAGAGAGAGAGAGAGAGAGAGAGACCACACTGTGAAAACGCAGAAAGTGGTAAATGGTGCAAATATAAAAAGCGGTTCACAATGAAAATATTAATCATAGCTCGCTATTCCTCACATATAATATTATACAGATTTCATTAGTGCTGCCATGATGTGTGATACAACCCAGGCTAGGGGTCTCTAGGTGTAACATAAAAAGTGGACTTCCCAGTCCCCAAACAGCCAGGCCACACAGGTTCACAATCCCAAAGAATTGGACTGGACTTCTTCCTAAAAAAAAGAGAAATGTAATATTTCTTGAAAGGACATTTTTACTCAACACATATTATTTGTTGCTTTTGTTAGGTGAAAGCAACATTGCTGGATAGAGTTTTGGCCATTTTATCCGGATCTAAAAACAAGAGCTGGCAGCCATGAAATTAGTGCTGTAGGAACCAACCAACACACGGACACCGGTCATGAGGATGTCCCACGGGCTAGCAGGAACGCTGCTAGCCCGATGTATGGAGAACCAGGATGACTTGAAGCGCCTATGGAGGGCTCGTCTGAGCACGACCTATAGAGAAAACCTAACCTAACCTAACCCAAACCCTGAACCCTAACCCTCACTACTATAGACCAAGAGGCTCCAACCTAGAATCTTTCACTAATTGTTACCGTACCCCTAAGACATTTCTTAGCTGTGAAAATGACTCCTGAAAATCTTTCTTAACAAGGTTAATTTGGACAGATTTTACTATCCCTCATGGAATATTTCATCCCCAAAAGCAGACAATCGCACGCACACGCACACGCACACACACACACACACACACACACACACACACACACACACACACACACACACACACACACACACACACACACACACACACACACACACACACACACACACACACACACACACACACACACACACACACACACACACACACACCTAAACAAACATACAATAACAGAGGCCTGTCATAACTGTGCCAATTACAGTGTGTACTGTACTGGTGGTTCAGGGAGTGACTTTTCTGCAGTAGTAACTAAGCCCAGACACTGCCACTTGCAGCAGACAGCAAAGTCACAGCAAACACCTAAAGATCTGAAATAGCTGGGCCCACCACATCTTGAGAGCCATAAACAAACGGAGGTGTTCCAAATAAGAGTAGAGAGAGTTCCTTTAACACTATGGTAAGGCTGTACAGGCAAGCAGAGATACAGAAGTGCTGGCCAACAGGTCATAACCTGAACTAGTTAGCTTTGCAGAAAGATCTTCGACGACAGGCAGATGAAGACGAGGCTGCGATCTGCCGTTAGATCTTATAAAGCAGAAATAAAACAAAATAAGTAAAGGACGTCCATTTCTGTAAAATCAACTAGACATAAGTTAACCGAGTCATGTTATTTGTGAATTGGCTTGAAAAGTGTAGCCGGAAATTATCTCTGGCGAAAGTATTCATGAACAAAATTGTAATGTCCATGACTTACTGTATAAACCATGCAATGATGTGTAGCCACAACTGACTCCATGGTTTGGTAATGTTTCAATTATTTAGTATAGAAACACAAACTCGACTATCGAAAATAAATCGACTATCAGAAAAATCTATCTATAGAATATCCTATATGGTGGAAACTACTGTATTAGAACCGACAATGACATGTACTGTACTGACGGCAGGGTCGGCGGCATGGGCATTTAAGATTTAAAACTCGCACTGAATGAACAGCAAGTCTGATAAGGATGCACGTGTGCATGCAGCTGACCTACACACTATGCATGGGTCTGAAACAATGTGCACGTGTGCATGTTGACCTACACACTATATATGCATGGGTCTGAAACAATGTGCACGTGTGCAAGTGAGAGAACGAAAGAGAGGCAATGGAAGATGGGAGAAAAAGAGATTGCCTAAAACTAAGAAGAAAGTCAGAGGCTGTGTACTCTGTACTGCTATTATTTTTTAACATGCTTTATTTTGACAGCAGGGAGACAGTAGTACACTGAGGGCAGAGGAGGGGGAATCATGCCAGGAACATTATTAGTACAGTACGTATGTGGCCGACACACTATCTGGTCATCCAGCCTGTAAGTGTAATTTGGCAGCTGAGACTGACTTAAAAATACATTCTATCCACTTTACTGCAGAACCCATATGGAAGCTAAGCTGTGAATGACTTTTTCCAATTATTGCCTGTTGTGGGGAAGAAAGGCCCTGGTCTTTGAAAAGGCAGGCTTATTGCAAAATTAGGGATGCTTTTCTCCCTGAAGTATTGGAACAATTCTCTCTTGCTCAATCTCAGTCCACGGCAGACAAAAGAGGCAACACCCCTTAATTTTTGACTTCACTTGTGTTTATTGATAGTACAGACCCCCCGCGCCCATGCCTCCGCCTCTCAGTTTCTTCTGCATGTGTAGTGTCCACCTGTCCCACAGATGACAGATCAAAATTTAAAAAAATGTGAAAAGGACCGCATTTGTTGAAGAGAGATCCTATACATTTTTCAAATTATCGCTTTGGCTAAAAACGCTGAATCCCGCTGATAAAGTAGGCTATCTATGTACATATAATACAGGCATTTCATAACTAGACATTAATATAGCCTACCGAATAGGATTGTAGGCCTATACAATTGTATAGCCTACATTTAACAAACAAGCTTGAATTGACATTTGTAAATAGGTCAATACAAAAAACTGCTACGAGGATAAAAACCAGAAAAAAAGCACTATGACTTGTTTACCTCGGGTATAAAGTAAAAGGAAAATGTGACAAACCGTATGGAAAAAGGGGCAGAAGAAACTGGGAGGTGGGAGGCGCGGGGTGCGCTGCCGGAGCAGTGTTGCCTGCTTTACTTGTAGAGAGACTCTGGGTACCTTGAAAAAGCGCTATATAAATTGTATGTATTATTATTATTATTATTATTTAGGTCTTCGCCCCTCTCCCGCTTCCTGGGTTCCCTCCCTTCATGTGCTCAAATTCAAGATCCAGCACTCTGCAGCCAAGGTGAGAAATGCAGACTAGAGAGAATATATGAGTTTAAAAAAAAGAGTGAGAGGAGAAAGAGAGGAGGGGGAGAAGCAACGTGGCTTTTACATTGACTGCCTCAGAACTCTGTAATGGGATGTGAGCATAGAGTATAAAGAAGGATATAGAGACTGAACTGGCGCGAACCTAACCTGGTTTAATAAACCAGACCGAATCAACCGAAATGCCTGCCGGCGGATTACGGTCTGGAGAGGCTCAAATTGTACGCCCATTTCCTACACCAGAGAACTGGGGCGGCCAATCGGGACACGGTATGCAATATGGGCGGGCTTTGATACAGTGACTTTCAATGCTTGAGACCTTTGACTGACAGTAGCTCTGACCAATTGCGTCAAAGAGAAAATGTTTTCAACCCGCCCCCCGGGAAACAAGATCCATACACAGCCTCTCCAGACTCAAATACCACACGACCGTGTGATTTGAGGTCCTGGCTTATTAGCCAGGCTAGCGCGAAACCTCAGTACCTCAGTACCAGTTCTGAGTGTTTTCCACTGAAAATTAATTGGTTCAGAAACCTAAAAGTCCTCCCACCCCCAGGGCGGGCAAACCTGTCATTTCTTGACTGATATGGTTCAGCAGAACCTGGATCAGAGCCATGCTTCATGGGGGCTAGTGTCCACAAAACCTCGTTTAAGTCTCGGGAGAGGTTATGGGGGAAAAAAGGTTTGACAAATCCAGACATGCACCAGGCCAAACTCCAGTGCACAGCCAGTGGACATTGGAGACTGAACCAACCTCAAGGAGCAAACGTTCTGTAATGAAGTACTTGGCCCTCAAATGCCACCGCTGACTGCTATCCCCTGTGTACCGTTTGGAGAGTGGGTTCAGGGTTTTGAGTTTAGGATTAGGTTTGCCCTATATTTTGTTAGTCTGTTGCCTGAAATCTATTTATTCTGCCATGAGCAACGCTTGTACATAACTATTTAAGTGCTCATAGTAATTAAAAATCTTTTAAATAAGTGACATCAGTCCCTCGTCCTTCCAAGTTTTGCCCCTAGAGT
>NC_137866.1:42722714-43000214 GCF_963924005.1 Protomyctophum bolini
TCTTCGCCCCTCTCCCGCTTCCTGGGTTCCCTCCCTTCATGTGCTCAAATTCAAGATCCAGCACTCTGCAGCCAAGGTGAGAAATGCAGACTAGAGAGAATATATGAGTTTAAAAAAAAGAGTGAGAGGAGAAAGAGAGGAGGGGGAGAAGCAACGTGGCTTTACATTGACTGCCTCAGAACTCTGTAATGGGATGTGAGCATAGAGTATAAAGAAGGATATAGAGACTGAACTGGCGGGAACCTAACCTGGTTAATAAACCAGACCGAATCAACCGAAATGCCTGCCGGCGGATTACGGTCTGGAGAGGCTCAATTGTACGCCCATTTCCTACACCAGAGAACTGGGGCGGCCAATCGGGACACGGTATGCAATATGGGCGGGGCTTTGGTACAGTGACTTTCAATGCTTGAGACCTTTGACTGACAGTAGCTCTGACCAATTGCGTCAAAGAGAAAATGTTTCAACCCGCCCCCCGGGGAAACAAGATCCATACACAGCCTCTCCAGACTCAAATACCACACGACCGTGTGATTTGAGTCTGGCTTATTAGCCAGGCTAGCGCGAACCTCAGTACCTCAGTACCAGTTCTGAGTGTTTCCACTGAAAATTAATTGGTTCAGAAACCTAAAAGTCCTCCCACCCCCAGGCGGCAAACCTGTCATTTCTTGACTGATATGGTTCAGCAGAACCTGGATCAGAGCCATGCTTCATGGGGCTAGTGTCCACAAACCTCGTTTAAGTCTCGGGAGAGGTTATGGGGGAAAAAGGTTGACAATCCAGACATGCACCAGCAACTCCAGTGCACAGCCAGTGACATTGGAGACTGAACCAACCTCAAGGAGCAACGTTCTGTAATGAAGTACTTGGCCTCAAATGCACCGCTGACTGCTATCCCCTGTGTACCGTTTGGAGAGTGGGTTCAGGGTTTTTGAGTTAGGATTAGGTTTGTCCTATATTTTGCTTAGTCTGTTGCCTGAAATCTATTTATTCTGCCATGAGCAACGCTTGTACATAACTATTTAAGTGCTCATAGTATTAAAATCTTTTAAATAAGTGACATCAGTCTCGTCCTTCCAAGTTTGCCCCTAGAGTGGTTCGTAACACCAAAATACCAACTTTAGTGGGGGAACACCCCTTCCCCGCTCTGCTAAATCCCCCAAATAGTTTATTTAGAATGCTCGAACGAAAATGGAGCCCCTGCCTTGCGCCCAGAGGGGCTGCTTTTGTTAGGTCACTGCCACGAGCAGATGCATGCAATCATTATGGAGAGAGATTTTGAGCTGTGTAAGTATACCTGCCAATCTCTGTTTTTGACTCTGTCTGCCTGATTCATCATCATAACCTTTATTGCAGCTACAGTTGAGTGGCAGGCCTTCATTTTCAATGTAGCCGAGATACGGAACACAATAATCAATAGCAAATTAGCAATGACATCACACACAGCAACATCAAAATACATGAATCAGACGACATAGAAAACACTCTGCTTTCTGTGCTGATCTGCCTGCCTGCATGCATGTCTGCATCTCTCTGTCATATTTGTCAATCTTTCGGTCCACCCGTTTGGCTGCCAACATCATCTGTCATCACTCTGTTAGAACAGCCTCATCTCATAACACCAACTCATTCTCTCTCTCCACCACCAATCCCCACCTCCCAGAGTCCCTCAGTCCCCTGCCAAATATATGTTGTCCAATTGCAGTGAGCAGATCATTTTGTATGTCTTTGATGAATTTTGTTTCTCTTTCATCCTTATGATCCACAGGGTCACCCGGGCCACCCTCCAGGGGTCCAGCCAAAGGCTGTTGGTAAAGCTCTTATTAATCTCCCTCATAAAGTCCCTCTCGTCTCCTATTAAAGAGCCTGGGACTGCTGCCCTTGCCCCAGACGTAACTCTTGTGTCTTTTGGTAAGATGATTTACAGTTTAATTTAATGCTGATCCAAACCCAGGGGGAGCCTGCCAAAGAGTGGTGTGTGTGTGTGTGTGCGCGTGCGCAGGGGTGTAGGTGCAGACTGGGGGAATTGTAATAAAATCATATCTCTGGGCCACGGTGTGTAGCAGGAGTCTAGGAAGCATAGACACATTAATCTTTCTCACCTTTATTTATCTGAGCTCTAAACTTTGAAAAAACAAACAGTAACACTATCCAATATATGCCTTTCTCATTTTGTTTATATTATATTGCATTGTTGACTCCACCCTGACGAAGTTTGTGTTTTGCGCCTCTGTCCGTCCGTGCATCTGTGTGTGTGCTCAGTGTGTGTGTGCTCAGTGTGTGTGTGTGTGTGTGTGTGTGTGCATGCATATGTGTGCATGAGGCGGGGGAGCGCACGACACAGGGAGTAATTACCTCCCAATGGTCATTTTCAATTATTGTTAATTTCCTACTTTAGGAGCTACACATGTGTTTTGTTTTGTTGTGTTGTCTTGGCATGTAATAAATAATGTATAAAGTTACATTTTAATGGATTTAGCAGTATCAATGTATTAACAATTATCAGATCCAAGCCGCTTAGAATACCCTGGTATTGCCATGGAACATACACTGTACACCTCATTTATATTGTATCAACAGCAATTGTTGACAATTGTCATATTTTAATTTATAAAGCCATTCTGGGTGATCTGCCGTCTTACATTTCCTCCAAATTCGACTTGGTCCAAAATGGTCTCAACCTCAGGTCAAATGCTTGGCTACGGTGTGTAGTACCAGCATTCAAATATGAGGGTGTTAAAAAATGTCTGGCCTTCTTTGGCCCTTGGTCATGGAACGAACTGCAGTCCAGACTAAAATTAGCTTTGAAAGTTCTTTCATCTGCACATGTTTGGATATGTACTAGCCTATTGTTCATGCCTGATATATGTATTATTTGGGTTTAGATTTTGAATTATGTATCTTCTTGCCCTGCTACTAAAAGATTAGCACTTTGGTGATTTGTTGTATTTATTTTATAGGTACTTTGAGGTTTATTATGGATGTTTTATTTGTTGTTCCAAAATGTTTATTTCTGCCTTTTGGCTAGTTCCTACTATGGTTCCTATAGTATGGTTTAAAAGCATATCCTTACAATCTACTGCACACTGGATTGGATTGCTTTGTGAATTAAATACTTCCCATCATGGGTTTTTCCCTCGTCGAGGTTTATCTCATGGCCTACATTAAAAAAAAACAAGATGGAGGCCCGTACTTGGCTAAGCTCAGTCCTCTCTTTGTTCATGGATAAAGCAGAAAAGGCAAACAAACGAAAAACCCAAACAATACATGAACAAAGGCAATGGTGCGGCACACGCACGGCAGGCCACAATATGTGTAGCACAAGCTATTGCTGTGTGTGTACATACATGCTTGCATGCGTGCATACACATCCAAGGACTCAGTACATAACCAAGTAATGAAGTACATTTTATTCATAAAGCACCTTTCGAAACAAGGTTATAAAGTGCTGTACAGTAGACAATATAAAAACAATCAGGTTAAAGCAAGCATAATAGTATAATAATGCAAACAATACACTGCGTGAAAAGAGGAGTTAACGGGCAATTATAGGAACTGTATTTTGCCCGTAAACCTCAAGTTTAGCGGGCATATACAGTTAATATACGGTAATATACAGGCGTGATGGTACAATTCGGGAGTTTATGGGAGTTTGTTGGAACTTCGACTTACAGTACATTCCCCGACATATTCATGCCGGGGGACACGCTCTCTAAAATATGTGTAAAATAAAGTGTAACGGGCTGAATGTGAATGTTTTTAAACAGCGTTTCAATGTTCAAAGTGTCAGCTTTGCTGTATGAGAGAGAAAGATCAGTATCATAAGTTTGCTGGAGCTAGAAAATGAAATGAGGCGCAAATTAAGCTTGTTTTGATGCAAAAATAAGAATCCAAGATATTACGATTCTAAAAACTGCAGTGACCAAACAGGTTAAAATCCGGCTTAAAATCGTGTAGTGCATACAGGCCTTAATGCTCCGTTTAGATTGCCAGCCCTAATATGATTTCCTATCCAGACTGAAGTCTCAGTCGCATTCGTTTTATGAACTAGTTTCCTGAACAAGCTGAATGAATGTGATTGAAGTATGATTTGCAAAAATCTATTTGTGGTTCTTCGCTATCCAAACAATGCGGCTCCAATCTGGATAGGTCACATATCAGATTTGGGCCGGCAGTCTCAATCTTCTTGCATATACGCACGCACGCACACACACACGCACTCCCCTCTTTGTCCCAATCAAATTCTTCAAATGCAATAGGCTCTAACTCAGCTGGTGTGTACAGTTGCTCTGTGCTTTTGGACTTTCTCTGTGTCTCTCATGTCCCTGTGTTGTTGTTGTGGTTGTGTTTGTCAGCAGAGCGCAGCAGTCATTAATTACCGGTAAACGTACACACAGGAAAAAGCAGATAACCTCGGCTAGGCGGCGGAGAAGGTTTTTCACTCCGTTTGGAAACTGCTTTTTTGAACACGAGAGAGAGATGTAAACTGGAGCACAGGTGCTGTACGTGTGCGCACATGCACATTATGTACGCATGCACGGCTGCACGCACACACACACACACACACACACACACACAGCAAGACGCACAATAGGTAAATAAATACACCTTCGTACAATATTTATGGCACAAGCTCATAAGTATGCAAGGCATCATTAATGAGGGTCACGCTTGGTACAGACATGCACAGAGCAATGTGCAGTTGCTGCTCAGCTCCATGCTTCTATTCTCAAACAATCACAGTTTCATAATAGAGCTCCGTATTTAATGGAGAATTCTGGACTAACTGTTTTCTTACCTTAATCTGATTATTAAGAACGAGTGGTACAGGTGGATCCCAAGACGTTCCAAGGCCAGTGAGTCGATATATTTCCTCCAAACTCGTTCTCTTAAAGTGGACCCGGATGGTGGCACTGGGACATGGGATTTATGCTAATAGCTAGCAGCATAGAAATAATTAAATGGGGAAGTTGCATTGCTCATTCCTTGCTTGCTGTTTGCCTCTGCCTACTGCCGTCTGTTCTGCTGCTACTTTAACACTTCACTTACTGTAGCTTGCTGCTCACTAGGGCTGCCGTAATTGTCCAAAAATTGGATTCGGATATTCGTTTTAAAAACCCACGTGGATTCGAACAATTCGAGCCATTCGGATTTCGGATTTCAATTCGAGCCAATCGGATTTTTTTATAATTATATTTACACCAATACAACCTGAGACATAACATTTAAGATCGCATTGCTGGCGCAACTCTCTCTCTCTCTCCGCGCATTGGTGTTGCTGAAAACTGAGATGGAACACAACGCGCATACATTCTCCCTTCTCCAGTAAAACATTTTTCTTAAATGAGCAATCCTACCACACAGCCTTATCAAAACGAGGCACGGAGGCAGTATTAATTTACAGAACACTGCATTGCTGGCGCTGCTGCTGCTGCCGGGGCACCACATTTCATCCTTACGCATTTTATTTATCTTTTTATAATTTCCTGAAGGATAAAGTCGCTTCATGATTGAAGATTGATGAGTGATAGATCTGTGTGTTGTCTAACAAGCCCAAATTTATTAAATCAATTAATTACCAGCAGCCAGCTGCATTATTATTATCTGTGGACTGTGGGTCTGCTGCCGACGTTATGAAACTTTTTAGCTGGCTAGCTGCTCCGCTGTTATGCTCAAATTAGTGACCCTAAAGAATTCTGAGGCAACATGCTGGAGACGAGGCAGCCAATCAGAACTGCGCTGCGCTGTATTCTGTGTTTAGGAAGAGTGCGAGGCAGTTGATTTATTCTTCAATGTATGCCGTTGTCGGCGTGTCGCGTGGCAAATATAACTAATCTACAAGCTCACAAGTCACAACGCTTACCCATGGCACCGAAAACTAATAATAATAATAAATAAAAATATATATTTTATTATTATTTTTAATTCGAACCTTAATTTTATATATTCGGTTATTAATAAAAAAAATTGATTCGAATCTATATTCGGATATAGAATATTCGTTGGCAGCACTACTGCTCACCCTCCACCACCCCAGCTACCACCTGTCATTTTGGATCTGCTATGACAATGCATGAATATTATCTTTATCATTTACTATTAAAACACAGTTACATTTCCTAAATATATTTCATTTACCATCAATGTGTTTATTGAGGTCATTATACAGTCAGATCAAGTTCCAAGTTCCAAGCTCAACACTAAGCTGAGGGATCTGGGCCTGTACCCAACCATGTCAGCACTACGTCCAAACCTCTGACCCAGAACATGGGTTTCCCTCAGGCCTGTATGCCGAGTCCTATCCTTTACACAAAGTGTAAACAGACGACTGTGTGGCCGCACACAGCTCGTGCAAACATAACTACAGTAACCACAGATGCATTATTGGGAATTTGGAGAATCCAGAATCTGAAATTCCAAGCTTTGATGTCAGGCATCAAAATCAGAACATTTGAAACAAAGGTTCAACAAACAATGAGCATGGTGCAGCTACGTAACTGGGAAGTGAATGGCTGGAGGAAGCAAGTATGAAGGAAAGAAAGATGTCTAACTTCCCATGTCACCAGACAGGCACACACAAGACCCTGTGAAAACAAAACAAAGCAGCTGTCCCACTTCCAGGGCTGTGTTCCACATGGGACCCCCGGCTGCACTGAGGATTAATTAATATAATGACACACACACACACACACACACACACACACACACACACACACACACACAACTAATGATACTACGGCCACAACTACAGGTCCAATAACCATGGCGAAAATGCAGATAATAGGGTATAGAGCGCCAAAGTCCTGACGTCACTCGCTCATCCCCTTGTTCACAGAAGTCATTTCTCTATGAGCTATTACCAACATGGGCTCATCTTAAAATCGTCTTATATAAGAATTGTGGTCCAAAAATGAACAAACTGTCTCGGCAAAATTGTCAGGGAGGTGTCTCTGTATCGTTTACGACCGTCAGTCAGTCATATTTGATACAGTTTGTTTCTAGCGAATATTTTTCTAATTCAGCAGCAGTAACATTAGAGTTTTCTCTCAGTCAATTGATTCTTCATATCCATATGAGTGAAGCGGCCTGGATGATTTGTTTATTATGACCATGAGCAATTTCAGAGGAAATTGCACATGGTCTGCCAGAGTAGAAAAATGGATGAGGATGGATTGACAGAATTGTGTTATATTAATTTAATAGTAGAATAGAATGTGATGAGCACAGTATGGGAAAATGTTTCAAAAAATATAAACAACCAAAAAAAACTATAGAAAACCCTATATAGAATGTGTAAGGTCCAGCATTAAGGTCTTATCCTACTTGCCCATCTAAACTTGTACTTGCCCTAAGGTTACATTGAGTCTTTATTTACCCGAGCAAAAATAAATCGATGGCGCTCTGCCGGAGGAGAAGTGTGTGGATCAATGGAAGGTTTCAAAAAAGCCTCTGTGATAAATCAATGCCTCTGATATGCTATCGACGGCTGCTTGGCAACAGAAGAAAGACAACGATAAAGAGCACCTGTTTATTCCGAACAATCCTCCCACTACTTTTTCTTTTTTCATCTTTCTGATGTTCATGCACTCTTTTTTTCTCTCCGGAACTGGCTTTCAAGTCTGTTCCGCCTTCCATCAATCTTTGGTCTCCAGGATGTTAAACTTCTGCTCCACTCATCCCCATCTGTCGAGGCAGATGGGCAGAAGTTTTCCTCCATGCACTCGGACAGACTACAGTCTGCCGGAGTAGAGGCAGTAGAACACCAGACCTATTGCATAGCAAATCTGTAGCACATACAAACAGAAGCTAATGTCAAAGGAATAGTCCAGGGCCTAGCAGTCCACGTACTCACAATTGATGCGTGTCACTTCTGTTCTCTCTCTCTCTCTCTCTCTCTCTCTCCCGTCTACATACTGTAAAGTGTATACTATATCAATAAAGGAAGAAAAAGAAAAAGGAATAGTCCTTAGAAAGTGGTGTGAGTGTGGTTCTAACAACTTAGTCAAACCCCCCTCACCTGAGGGGGGAGTTTCCCCCGGGAGGACATGGAAGGCATGGAAGGAACACATTATTCCAAACAGTTTATTTCCCCTCAAGCAGGCGCTCCACCACAGTTGACCAGGGGGAGGCAGTATAGAGATCAGGATTACTGCATGTTTTTTTGTGAGGGTAGGCCTACCTACCCTAGGGGACACGGGGAGAACTCCACACAGAAGCCCTTTCACCAACCACACCTATAGGGTATGGGTGCTGATGGTGCGGAGGAGAGAACACGCACCCAGCATCACCGGCAGGAATAGAACCTGGGACCTTCTACCTGTGAGGCGACAGTGCTACCGACTGTGCCACACTTCCCCTTGAGACATGCCAGGCTCTGGGCTATACAGGGGCCAGCCGGTGGGGTCTCTGTCATCACACCTGCCCCATCCTGTGCTAAGCTGATCAAAGTGACAGTACTGTGGACCTGCAGAGATGTTGGTGAGGTGATGCTGTCACGCTGTCTGTCCCACTGACAGAAACTCAGTCCAGGAAGGTATAGAGAAACGGTGGGATGGCGGAGCAGACGTGTCAGTCAGCGCTGCGCTGGATGACAGAATAGCCCATTAGGACTCGGACCGACTTCACAGACCATTAGGGTAGGCATCACACAGCCATACCACACAGAACACTGAGTAATGACACAGTAGGAGAGAAACACAGGGGGGGGGAACAAAGACAGGCACAGACAGACAGTGAGAGAGCAAAAGAGGAAAGCACCATTTGCCATTTTAATTAATAATGTTTGACATTAAGAGTCAAGTCTGAATGAAAGAAATAAGCATATCTCATGCCGTTAGACCCGATCAGGTCTTCACAGCGATGAGAACACGTTTAAGTCTTAAGTGTAATAATTCAAGCAAACAAGAATGCTTATGAAACAAAATTAATGTGAGTTTCGATCCACAACGCAAAGTTCAAAAGAAAGGGAAATGCAACAGTACTTCAGCAACAGTATACAGCGCCCATCAGCAGTCTCCCTCCCTCCCTCTCTCCTCGTTAAAGTCTCTCCTCTGTATCTCTGTGGCCCAGCCTGCCCTCCTCCAGTCATTATTAAATGACCTGAGAACGCAACAGTGGCATCAACATGCATCACATCCTCTCTGCTTTGTCCCAGCCCTCCCCGAGCTACTAACGGACCTATTTACAGCACAAAGTGGACAGTGTTTGGCTGTTTGTGTTAGACTTCCAAATGCCTTCAATCTCTTTATCTCCGTCTCTCTACCTCGGTACTCTGGATGACTGGATTTGTTCAGCCCACAGACAAAGCAGGACCGTCTGGTCCATAGAGTGGTTTTAGCCATGTTGTGTGACTGCAATGCTGGGATGAGAGAGAGAGAGAGAGAGAGAGAGAGAGAGAGAGAAAATCCCAGCTGAAAACGTGCTTCTTTTGCACAAATGAAAACCCTAAAATTGGGAACTTCTGTAAGCAGCGAGGAAAAGCTGATGGCAAGATCCTCCAGATAAAGATATGTGGGAGGAAGGAGGGTGCATGAAATGCAGCGCCAGTCTCTCTCATGATTTTGATGAATTATAGCACACACTGTGAGCCAGATTCTCAAGGTTCTCTGTGAGACAAACTGAGCCTTCTGTTGTGACAGAATCTCTGAATTTTAAGCACAGAACCACGTAGAGCCTCTGCGCTGCATCAACGCATTCACACATTTATTTATTCATGTTATTTTCTTTTCTGCAAGAATTGTAAGATCTCTTGCCTCTGCTCTGACCCCCTTCCCTGTTTTTATTTTATTTCATGAATCATGACTGAGGCTAACAGTTGTTGCGGACATTTCATTTGTTGATGGCAGTCACACGTGTTTTTGACATACTGTATCTCCAATTCTAAAGGAGAAAAGCATTGGTGTGCAGTGCGCGCGCTCGCGCACACACACACACACACACACACACACACACACACACACACACACAAATGTCATGGCAAAAACTATTACAATGGTAATATCCAGTGTGTCCCTTAAGGCAAGACTCCAGAGTGGCGTTGGGCTCTCAGGTTCATGTACATGACTTATAGATTGACATATTTATCAAGGTTATATTGTAGGCCTCAAGTCTCAAGGCTGCTCTGTAACCATCTGCTGGGTGTCCCAGGGGCTGTGGAGGATGTGTGCTGGATATCTAACTGATCCAAAGGTTACATCTGAATTGACATGCTGTGACGATATATACTGTACTCCGCATAGACTAAGTTTACCAACACACCTCAGGGTTACAAAGCAGTAAAAACATCAAGAAACCAGCCGCGACTGCCATAGCTCTGGCTGTACATCAGCTGTTGCCCTGCTCCCCATCTGCATTGCACTTCTCTCACAGTGTTATTGTTTCCAAAGCTCATTCATCAAGTGCTGGGATGTGTTCGCTGAATGGAGACTATACAGCACTGAGCTTTATGTCCAACACACACTTCCCCCAACAGGTTCCACCATATCTCTCTCTCTCTCTCTCTCTCTCCCCCACTTCCTCTCTCTCAGGCAAGGCAGCAGGAGAGAACAGCAATCAGATCAACTGTTCTTTAGAGTCAAGAGAGATATAGATTTGCTTGCAGTGAGAATGTAGTAGGGATGACAAAAATGTTTAGCCACTAATCCACAGAGTGAAAACGTCAGTGCTCACTCACATGTAATTCATCCGCCTAGCAAAAACCCCAGGTGTCTCTCTTGCACGCACGCACGCACACACGCATATTCTCCGTTTAGGGCCAGATAGCATTCTAGTCTACTCTGCTTTTGTGTTGCTTCTTTCCAATGTGTCAGATAGTTTTCCTTTTGCCGTTTTATAATTTGGCCTTGTCCAATAGGTTTTCTATCTGGTGACTGTTTGTGTGCAAAGTTCCAGGTCCAGCTGGCTGAGGGGGCATCTCTCTAGAGTTTTGCTGTGTGTGAGTGCCTTGTTATGGAGTGCATCTGGGTCACTTTCTTTCTTTTAATTTAAATCTTTTTTATTTTGATTATGAGTGGATATCGTCCTAATTCTGCCCTGCATGCATTATTTGGTGTTTTTGCATACACTGG
The DNA here is from genome assembly GCF_963924005.1 of Protomyctophum bolini. NCBI lineage: Eukaryota > Metazoa > Chordata > Actinopteri > Myctophiformes > Myctophidae > Protomyctophum > Protomyctophum bolini. Next base: position 42,733,781 of record NC_137866.1, read on the forward strand.
GCTCTCTTTCAATATGCATGGGCATGTGTTTTTCTGTGTGCGTGCACGCTTTTAATGCCTCTTTCAATATTTAATTTATACCATATAGCCCTGCTCCTTCTCTGTAAGAATGTATAGCCTTGTGGTGCCTCTGCAGCAGTTAACATGCAAGGCCAAAAACAACAACAAAGACTAAAACAAAAGAAAAGGACTGTTTGAATACAGTCCAGAGGTCCTGTGCGCTGTCTGCTTTGATCCATGAGGTGCAGAATAGAATGCGTTTCTTCTTTTGTCTCTCTTTGTTGGTGCCCTCTCGGAGCATGGGTTGTACCTACCAGTATACAAACACTTCTAAAGACTGGAGTTTTTAGATGGCCTTCAGAGAGAAAGGCTTCTACAGCTACTCATAAATGGTAAATGGTGCATTTATATAGCTTTACATAGATTGTGCATTACATTCACCCATTCACACACACATTCATCACCAATGGCGGAGGAAACCATACAAGGCACCAACTTCAAGAGCAATTAGTGGTTGAGAGACTTGCTCAAGGACACTTGGACACTACCCCTGTCCATGTTTGAACTGGGAAATTTGTGGTTGTCATCCGGCCACTCTACCGCTGAGCCACTGAGCCTTTGTGTCACACTTTGTGCACAGCTTTGTGCAATGTGTGTGCTCAAAGCTCTGTGTTTCAGACAGTTTCAGTTCCAGGTAGTTATGCTACATGAAACAGTGAGCCTTGAGTATCTCCTGGAGACTATAGTTAATTTACCAGTAAGACGCGCAAACGCGGGAAGCGAACGCAGCTCGTACATATTTGGGTTTTTTAAAGATTTATTTTTAAGTTATTATTTTTTTAAGTCAAGTTATTTTTAAGTTTTTAACTTAGCCATAACCATATAAGGAGTCCCCAAAGCAGCTATACGTCCAAATATGGAGTGTGTTGCATCAATCACAAACAAATCACTCAGCTCCATATATGGGCACAAAGGGGGGACACACAGACACACAGACAGACAGACATGATATGCTAGGTCTCATAGTAAGTGCTCACTGGGTTCGCAATAACCTGTGAGAAAAAGAACGATTTGGGACATATGGGTTAACATAACAAGATGTTAACATGCATTGCTAACTAACCCCTGTTATGATGTGGGTTCTATTATAGATTGAGACAGCGTCGTATCCTCAGGTGCTGTTAATGAAAAAGCACGTCCGCACGTATACAGTATGTAGCCTACAAGAACACCATGGTTCTTCCCATGGGGCAGAGGGGCTTTGCTCACCCCCCACCAACCAGCTGTATAGTACCAGCCCCGTGCCGACCAGCCAACCAAACACATGTTGCCATGCCACGCTTCATGTGCCATGTACCTCCGTGACGGGTTCACTCGAACGTGAACACGATCCGATCCATATGATCCACGTTCAAGTAACCCCTCGTTCAGTTGAGCACACCGTGCCACTTAACCCCACATTCACACGGTTTCTGTCAGATGGCGCAGGGAGGAGGCAGATGTTCAGTTTAATCTGGACAATGATTTTTGTTTTCGTTGGGTTATTTTTTTTACAGAGAAGAGGGGCTTCGTAGCATTCCCTGCAGGCTGTCCCACTTCTTACTACAGGTGGTGGGATTAGGGTGAGCGAGGTGAAGAGAGTTATGTACGGGTGGAGTGAGGGGGTGGAATGATGATCAGGGCTGTCAGAAGCAGATGTGACGACCCCCCCTCCGAATGTCTCCTTGTCTAAATAAGTCATGCTCCACATCCTTTCATCTGCACATACTAATAGATACTAGTGGGTTCCCTGAGGGCGGAGAGAGAGAGAGAGAGAGAGAGAGAGAGAGAGAGAGAGAGAGAGAGAGAGAGAGAGAGAGAGAGAGAGAGAGAGAGAGAGAGAAAGAGAGAGAGAGACCTGAGCCTACTGCTGCCTGAGGGGGTTGGGGTCTGGGCTTTTCACCAACCCTGGTGCTGCTATACTGGAATTCTGATCAAAGCCAACCACTCTCTCCGTTTCTCACTTTCTCTTTCACTATGTCTCACACACACGTCGATTGTGATCATGCATGTGAGTGTGTTGAGAGAAAAAGTGAAAGTGAAACAAACTGAACACACGTGGACATTATTAATAATGTATTAATTGATAAAATAGATAAAGTGCCCTGCTTTGTCTCCAGGTTGTGGCCTCCTGGTGGCGCTATAATAGGCCAATGTGAAAAGGGTGCCATTTGTTATACGCCTTGGATGGCAATTGGATGATTTGAGACATTTTGTTCCAAAAATGTGTTTTGCAAAAAAATCCACCTGTTGGTGGCGCTATAACAGGCCAATTTGAAAAGGGTGGGATATATTCCTCAGCTTAGTAGGAGAAACATTGCACGTAAATTGCACGCTGCGTTCATGATTTGAGGCTTTGTGTTCAAAACGGGCCAGTCCTCCCAACTTCGAAAGCCAATGTTAGCCAATTAGAATGGAATATGGAATATGAAATATCGGACAGATCTGTCTTGAACACATGACTATAGAGATAGATAGTGTGTAACAATTTGTGGGATTTTTGGACAGAATCTGGAGGAGTAATATAATATATTGTGTACATAATATGTGTTTTTCAAAAGTCGGCCTCCTGGTGGCGCTATAAGAGGCCGTTCTGGAAATTTTGGGGCAGAGGTTCATCGATGGCATCCAGGGAGTGTGTGTGTGCAAAATTTGGCATCGACCGGATTAATGGTGCTGGAGATTAGCTGTACACAGACGGACACACACACGGACAGAGTGCAAAACATACTCTCGCCCCATGCCTTCGGCCTGGTGGAGACAATAACACTCACTGAGGATGAGTTCCAGGCCCAGACATTGTCGCGCAAACATGTGCGGCATGAATGCACACAAGCAGTCTCCCTCAGCACATGTGGAATCCAGACAGGCTTCTAAGTTTACGTTTTTACATTCAGCCAAGACACAACCACACACAGTGACGGACATCAACATGTACTTACAAATTAAAGACATTGCACATCACTCAACACACACACACACACACACACACACACACACACACACACACACACACCAGGAGTCAGTGAGTGTGAAATAGATGCGGCCCACAGCTCTGGTGCCATATCAGCCTCAGCCAGCTGGCTCTAGTCCCGGTTCTTTCCCTCCCCGTCACAGACTCCCCAAACCCCTCAACGCTTTGATATCAGCCAGGACCTGGCAACCCAGACATCTGGAAGTTATGATTCAACAGAGCACGCAACACAAAACGCAATTTCCATAATGAAACATCAAATTGTGTTTCAGCATCCTGATTTCATCTCTCTCTATCTATCTCTCTCTGTCCTTCCATCTGAACAGCTAATCTCCAGCATTGTTGGCTTGATGACAGCAAAACTGTGCACAGTGCACATCACACACTCCCTGGATGCCAGAGCAGAACCTCTGCCCCAAATGTTTCACATGGGCCTGCTATAGCGCCACCAGGAGGTAGATCTTTGCAAAACACATTTTGGCATGCAGTACTTAAAGATGTTGTCCTAACATCACGCAAATCGGTACACAGTATCTCTTTGATCATAAAGCAAAACAGGCCTTTCAGATTTTTCATATTCTATCCTGATTGGCTTCTAAGGTTTGCAGAAGAGCTCTGTTTTGAAATAAAATCATGCACAGTCTCATTTTTCATATTCTATAATCCATCCTGATTGGCAAATTCCAAACATTGCCTATAATGACTTTTTCTAGTCTATCAGTGTATTTGCCTCCTCAGCATCTATTCGGCTTCACTCACTGTCTGTCTGCCAGGGTTGACAAAAACATCCTCCATACCATGTAATACAACTGCTTTGGACTGGAGCTTTACTAGCTTTCTGAAATTCTGAGGTCTATAGGTTGCACACTGTAAAATCACGAGAACTCTGTGGAACCCTGCATGGTCCACAACGTCTGTCTGTCTGTCCGTCTAAAACGAATACAATATTTAAAGTGTTTTTAAATGTACATTTTAGTTATAGAGGGCAATTATAACGTACAGTATTAAGACATATTTGTTATAAGTTGTTGATTTATAATATATAATTTATGATTTATAAAAGTATAAGGAGCATTAGACCAGGCATTTCAGTAAAGTATTATCTGGTATTATAATGGGCTGTTCCGCTGAGTTTGTAATGCATTATGCATTACCAGCACTTATACAATATATTATTATACGTTTTAACACTTCATAAAGCTTTTTATAAGTTGTTGTGCATAAATATAAACTTATATGTGCATTATAATACATTATAAATGTGGTTATAACACATTATAGACCTAAACTTTATATAAAGTCTCACCCTATTTAATTTAATTAACACGGCTTTACTGTGGGACACTTTCAATTCATAGTAACAATACACAAAAACTCCAGGGAGTATAAACCTGAATGCAACCTGCTGGAAAACACTCAATTGATCCTTCCACCAAACAAATTATTGGGCTATCCTCCAACTCTACCTCCAACGTGTTTCTCTGTACAAGGCTGGCTGATGTACAAGCCAGTAATGAAGTTTACTCGCCACACTAACCACTTTGTAATGACCATCTGTTGTTTTTTTTTGCCCATGGATACTGCACATGAATTTAACAGAAACATACTGTACCTAATTGTCTAGCACAACTGCACAAACGCTTCCACTGTTTCAATATTGTCCGACAAACCAAACTGCATAACTTCATATATAATCTCTGTCAGTTACCTTCCAGATGGCAGATGGCAGTACAGTTGAGAAGTCTAAAATCAATCAATATCTGTCTTGGTTTTATCTGGTGTGACTTCAATGATGTATTTAACAACAACCGATCTTCTGAAAATGAAAACGGAGCTACCAGATATTCAAAACTTTCCGCGATTCTGCCAATAATTTCTTAATTGAGACACATCAACGTTTTTGTGGGGTCAATGTTGATCCCCTTCCCCTATTCTCTCATACTATGACATGACATTATGTGTAGGAAGTATAATTATTATCATTATTATTCTTTAATTACTTACAAGCTTTAAACTACTAACTACTGTACTAAGCTGTACAACACTATAAACTTAACTTTTGTCAAACCATCACTAAACCTGGGTATATTTACTGAAGTACAGCAATACATGCAATTTGGCAATTTGGTACTCATGACTTTTCACAAAAAAACGAAAAAGAAAAAAGTTTGTTAAAAAAAAAATTCAATCACATTCAATAGATCTTTTGTGGCGAGATGTAATTTCCTGGGATCTAGTAGGACTATAGTTAAAATAAATTAAGAAACCGCTGTAAAACTCCAATCCCCTGTCAAATCACTGTACACTATATATATATATATATATATATATATATATATAATATATATCACAAAAAAATTGCTAAAACGAAAGAAAGCAGGACATTTTGAAATAATTAACCCTCATATATTACTTTCTCAAAGTACCTTAACATGAACCTTGATTGAGAAAAAACTAAAGTAGTCCTTTTAGCGTGTTCATGCACAAAACAGATTATTTGAGCGATATATTTGCTGAATGATTGTTATAAATGTTTGCTTAACAGTGGTTGAAATAGATTTGGGATGAGCTTCATGGTGCAAAAGTGTTGAGATTCAGGTTTTCTGGTTGTTAAGGGTCATATGCAAGCGTGAATGCGTGTGTGTGTGTGTGTGTGTGTGTGTGTGTGTGTGTGTGTGTGTGTGTGTGTGTGTGTGTGAACTTATCCCACCTCATTGCCATTCTGTCAAGGTAAAGCCAGCTGAACCACAGTCTTGTGCACGTGTGCTCGCCCGTGTGTGGACTGCTGGTGGTCAGCTTGAACTGTACAGGTTCATCCAGGCTGTCGGCGTCTAGCTGAGTAAAGATAGATCCGTCCGTACGCACGCTGAAGCTGGGATCACTGCTCTTGAACACCACTCCATTGTTCCCCATGCAGTCATCAAACTTCACTGCAGAGAGAGAGAGAGAGAGAGAGAGAGAGAGAGAGAGAGAGAGAGAGAGAGAGAGATTCAGGAACTATAATGAAAAATAACCATATAGACAAGTGAATTAAATGTATAAGCACAATACCACATTAACACACACACACACACACACACACACACACACACACACACACACACACACACACACACACACACACACACACACACGCCCTCTCATTGCATCGAGTAAGATTAACATTTTAATTCAATATGATGTGAAATGACCCATAACGGTGGGTCCTACAAGATCCTGATGATAACGATTATCTCTATTCAATAAGCACTCTTCATTCCCTGGGGAAAAGCATCGCTCTCCACTCTGTATGAATAAATATATCAATATCTACGTCCATTAATTATACAGAACCATTAAAGTGGATGTCATGGAACCTCCATCATGGATATACAGTACAAACACTGACTCCAACCATGGATAATATGAACCTCCAATGATACATCCTACGCATCATCTGCTGGGGAATTCGTTAAAAATCATGAATCAAGCTAAAAATGTGGCATGGTGTTAGGGCCATCTGTGGTAAAGCCAGATAGCGAGAGACAGTGAGTGCATTCTCCGGCACCGGCAGCAGCCACGGCACTGCCGCACACCTCCCGGCACGTGCCGCACACCTCCCGGCACGTGCCGGCACCTTCCGGCACTTCCGGCACGTGCCGGCACATGCCGGTACCTTCCGACACGTGCCGGCACTTCCTGGCACATGCCGGCACATGCCGGCACCCCTGCCGCCCTGCCACTGTCTTTGGGGGTCTCAAGGTTCGGGGACCCCCAGGGACCCCCCGAGACCCCCCAAGGACCCCCGTCTTTGGGGGTCTCAAGGTTCGGGGACCCACAGGGACCCCCCCGCCACCCACCGGCACGTGCCGGCACTTCCCGGCACGTGCCGACACCTTCCGGCACGTGCCGGCACTTCCCGGCACGTGCCGGCACCTCCCGGCACGTGCCGGCACCTTCCGGCACGTGCCGACACTTCCCGGCACTTCCCGGCACTTCCCGGCACGTGCCGGCACCTCCCGGCACGTGCCGGCACTTCCCGGCACCTTCCGGCACACATGCCGGCACCGTCCGGCACATGCCGGCACCCCTGCCGCCCCGCCACCGTCTTTGGGGGTCTCAAAGTTCGGGGACCCCCGAGACCCTCCAGGGACCCTCAAATGGTAACTGTGTCATTTCTCAACCGTTTTGGATGGGGGTGGTCTCATTTTAATCGTGTCGCGTCCCCGGGGGAGTCTTTGGGGGTCTCAAGGTTGGGAGGCCCCCAGGGACCCCCAAATTGTAACTCTGTTATTTCTCTACCGTTTTGGATGGGGGTGGTCTCATTTGAATCGTGTCGCGTCCCCGGGGGTGTCTTTGGGGGTCTCAAGGTTGGGGGGCCCCCAGGGACCCCCAAATTGTAACTCTGTCATTTCTCTACCGTTTTGGATGGGGGTGGTCTCATTTGAATCGTGTCGCGTCCCCGGGGGTGTCTTTGGGGGTCTCAAGGTTGGGGGGCCCCCAGGGACCCCCAAATTGTAACTCTGTCATTTCTCTACCATTTTGGATGGGGGTGGTCTCATTTGAATCGTGTCGCGTCCCCGGGGGTGTCTTTGGGGGTCTCAAGGTTGGGGGGCCCCCAGGGACCCCCAAATTGTAACTCTGTCATTTCTCTACCGTTTTGGATGGGGGTGGTCTCATTTGAATCGTGTCGCGTCCCCGGGGGAGTCTTTGGGGGTCCCAAGGTTGGGGGGCCCCCAGGGACCCCCAGGGAACCCCAAATTGTAACTCTGTCATTTCTCTACCGTTTTGGATGGGGGTGGTCTCATTTGAATCATGTAGCGTCCCCGGGGGAGTCTTTGGGGGTCTCAAGGTTGGGGGCCCCCCAGGGACCCCCAGGGACCCCCAAATTGTAACTCTGTTATTTCTCTACCGTTTTGGATGGGGGTGGTCTCATTTGAATCGTGTCGCGTCCCCGGGGGAGTCTTTGGGGGTCCCAAGGTTGGGGGGCCCCCAGGGACCCCCAGGGAACCCCAAATTGTAACTCTGTCATTTCTCTACCGTTTTGGATGGGGGTGGTCTCATTTGAATCATGTAGCGTCCCCGGGGGAGTCTTTGGGGGTCTCAAGGTTCGGTGAATGGGAGGTACAGTTACTATGGGACTGTCACTCCCATTCACTCCCATTCAACAATTTACAATTTAGGCATTTAGCAGACGCTCTTAATCCAGAGCGATTTACATTAAGCAAGAACAAAAAGCATGGGAATACATCACATAAAAACATTTATCATGAAACATACGTAAGCTAAGAAAGTAACAGTGGAATATCTATTTAATGAAACTATACGTACATATAAACTTTGTCTGCCATATTTTCTATATTATCTATTTACTATGCATTATATTATCTATTTACTACGTTTCTATATTATCTATTTACTATGCATTATATTATCTATTTACTACGTTTCTATATTATCTATTTACTATGTACACTGTCGTTATAATGACCAGGCTTTAAGAGTTCAAGTTCACTTATTTGACGCCCATTTCCGTTACGTCAACATATAGGGCGTAGACTCACAGCCTCACAGAACAATCATGGCGTTTCCGCCTGTCAGACACTTTAGTGTTTGAGACGGAGCAGTCGCTTGTTAGCGTGCGGAGCGTGTCACAATGAAAGGTTCGTTTTGTTTATTTTGGTGTCATGTCATTCAGTTATTTGTCAACATTTGAGTTCCTCATTGCAAAACATTACAAGGTTTATTGATCGTTTTTGTTTATTATGTATCTTTGCAGTCCTGGTTATTATGATGCAGTTGTATGGTTCCCTTCCTCATGCCCTTTGAGCTATGGGCAGCCAGTGAGGTAAATAGCGTTTGTTTGAGCATTTGTTTGTTACGCTATGATTTATTTCGTTATGTGTTTAATTTGGTACTCATGTTAATCATGATTTATTCTTTGTGTTTTCGTCAGTTTGACGTAGGCTTTGGGCCATCCATATCGGCATAAAATAAAGCCTCCAGTATCCAGAAACACTGTCTCGTTCATCGTTCATTTCATGGTCAAAGGGTGTGACATAAACTATACATATATACTACTACTTCAGCCCCATTCACTCCCATAGTATCAGTCCCATAGTAACAGTACCTCCCATTCACTCCCATAGTAACAGTACCTCCCATTCAGTCCCATTCACTCCCATAGTATCAGTCCCATAGTAACAGTACCTCCCATTCACTCCCATTCACTCCAAATTCACTCTCATTCACTCCTTTGTCAAATGTCTTTGTGCTCTGATATTATTTTTAACACTGTGGCTAACCCTAAACCATGGTCTATTAAAAATAATTGGAATAAAAACATTTTGCCTAAGTCACTTACTGCAGAAGTAATTTGGTCTAAATAAGGTTTATAATTGCCTAAGTTAAAATGGCATGTTCAGATATTGGCCTAAGTCATTTTATGCTTACATGTTACATGATTGACATACACCTTTATTTGTATAAATAATATTTTTTGGAATTGAAATAATTAAGAAATATAATATATTCTACATTTGGCACAGTTTTGTGTGTTTCCTGAAAACCTTGCAAAAATGACTTAGGCAATTTGTTTAATAAGGTGACGATATACAGTATGGGCACAAAAGGGGCACGGACAGATAAAACAGGTGCTATGACGGGTATTATTAGGTATGCTCTGAAATTATTAGGTAGCCTACCCAAGTTGCATCGTTCCCAAGTAGGCCGGTGGCCAGCGGGCACTTCTAGTTTTTTGAGGGCACTAGCCCCTCCTATACACAGGTTTAATGTTTGTCTTTAATTCAATGTTTGTTTTGTAAACGCCATTGACAATGAAGGGAAAATTTACTCATAATGTGCCTCATTACATAATATTGTCTCTTCATTGTTAATGGCGTTTAATGTTTGTTTTACATCACCTAATCCACATGAGTTAGACTTTAATATATTAGCGCCCCTCACTTCACACAGGTGTGATTTTACTTTTTATTTATGCATGTGCCGGTGGCAAGCGGCAGTTGCCGGGAGGTGCCGAATCTCTGGACTCTTGGAACAAGTTTTGACCTTTAACCCTGATAAAAGTAATTAAAATAACTTTGATCATCAGAATGTCTAGAACATGTTTTATTATTGTGAAAGATATCCCAAAAATGTAAATTTATTTTAATTATTATAAATGTGCATACGGTTTGCAAATATTTTTTGTTTTTACATTTTCCTCAAAGTCCTAGTAGTAAAAGTAAGGTTGAAATCTCTTTTATACAGCTTTAATGTTGACACAAACATCAGGTCATCAGGACCATGCAATGGGCCCACAGAGCGCCCCTCACTTCACACAGGTGTGATTTTACTTATTATTTATGCATGTGCCGGTGGCAAGCGGCAGTTGCCGGGAGGTGCCGAAAGGTGCCGGCATGTGCCGGTGGGTGGTGGGGGGTCCCTGAACCTTGAGACCCCCAAAGACACCCCCCGGGGGGGCGACACAATCATAACGAGCCCACCCCCATCCAAAACAGTTGAGAAATGACAGAGTTACCATTTGGGGGTCTCGGGGGGGTCCCTGGGGGTCCCCGAACCTTGAGACCCCCAAAGACACCCCCGGGGACGCGACACGATTCAAATGAGACCACCCCCATCCAAAACGGTAGAGAAATGACAGTTACAATTTGGGGGTCCCTGGGGGCCCCCCAACCTTGAGACCCCCAAAGACACCCCCGGGGACGCGACACGATTCAAATGAGACCACCCCCATCCAAAACGGTAGAGAAATGACAGAGTTACAATTTGGGGGTCCCTGGGGGCCCCCCAACCTTGAGACCCCCAAAGACACCCCCGGGGACGCGACACGATTCAAATGAGACCACCCCCATCCAAAACGGTAGAGAAATGACAGAGTTAAAATTTGGGGGTCCCTGGGGGCCCCCCAACCTTGAGACCCCCAAAGACTCCCCCGGGGACGCGACACGATTCAAATGAGACCACCCCCATCCAAAACGGTAGAGAAATGACAGAGTTACAATTTGGGGGTCCCTGGGGGTCCCCCAACCTTGAGACCCCCAAAGACTCCCCCGGGGACGATACATGATTCAAATGAGACCACCCCCATCCAAAACGGTAGAGAAATGACAGAGTTACAATTTGGGGGTCCCTGGGGGCCCCCCAACCTTGAGACCCCCAAAGACTCCCCCGGGGACGCGACACGATTCAAATGAGACCACCCCCATCCAAAACGGTAGAGAAATGACAGTTACAATTTGGGGGTCCCTGGGGGTCCCCCAACCTTGAGACCCCCAAAGACTCCCCCGGGGACGCTACATGATTCAAATGAGACCACCCCCATCCAAAACGGTAGAGAAATGACAGAGTTACAATTTGGGGTTCCCTGGGGGTCCCTGGGGGCCCCCCAACCTTGGGACCCCCAAAGACTCCCCCGGGGACGCGACACGATTCAAATGAGACCACCCCCATCCAAAACGGTAGAGAAATAACAGAGTTACAATTTGGGGGTCCCTGGGGGCCCCCCAACCTTGAGACCCCCAAAGACTCCCCCGGGGACGCTACATGATTCAAATGAGACCACCCCCATCCAAAACGGTAGAGAAATGACAGAGACGGTGGCGGGGCGGCAGGGGTGCCGGAAGGTGCCGGCACGTGCCGGAAGGTGCCGGCACGTGCCGGGAAGTGCCGGCACGTGCCGGAAGGTGCCGGCACGTGCCGGGAAGTCCCGGCACGTGCCGGGAAGGCCCGGCACGTGCCGGGAAGTGCCGGAAGGTGCCGGCACATGCCGGTGGGTGGCGGGGGGGTCCCTGTGGGTCCCCGAACCTTGAGACCCCCCAAAAGCCCCAGGGGGGCTACACAATCACAACGAGCCCATCCCCGTCCAAAACGGTTGAAAAATGACAGTTACCATTTGGGGGTCCCTGGGGGGTCCCTGGGGGTCCCCGAACCTTGAGACCCCCAAAGACGGGGGTCCTTGGGGGGTCTCGGGGGGTCCCTGGGGGTCCCCGAACCTTGAGACCCCAAAGACTGGGGTCCCTGGAGGGTCTCGGGGGGTCCCCGAACCTTGAGACCCCCAAAGACGGTGGCGGGGCCGCAGGGGTGCCGGCATGTGCCGGACGGTGCCGGCATGTGCCGCCACGTGCCGGAAGGTGCCGGCACGTGCCGGAAGGTGCCGGCACATGCCGGTGGGTGGCGGGGGGGTCCCTGTGGGTCCCCGAACCTTGAGACCCCCCAAAAGCCCCAGGGGGGCTACACAATCACAACGAGCCCACCCCTGTCCAAAACGGTTGAAAAATGACAGTTACCATTAGGGGGTCCCTGGTGGGTCTTGGGGGGTCCCTGGGGGTCCCCGAACCTTGAGACCCCCAAAGACGGGGGTCCTTGGGGGGTCTCGGGGGGTCCCTGGGGGTCCCCGAACCTTGAGACCCCCAAAGACAGTGGCAGGGCGGCAGGGGTGCCGGCATGTGCCAGGCAGGGGTGCCGGCATGTGCCGGCACGTGCCGGGAAGTGCCGGCATGTGCCGGGAAGTGCCGGCACGTGCCGGAAGTTGCCCGCACGTGCCGGAAGGTGCCGGCACGTGCCGGGAGGTGTGCGGCACGTGCCGGGAGGTGTGCGGCAGTGCCGTGGCTGCTGCCGGTGCCGGAGAATGCACTCACTCTTACTGGAGATAGCATTTCCCACTTTACTTTTATATCCTCACCCGTTTAATTATGATTCTCATTCACAGGTTTACATATTAATTATTTTCTATTTACCATCTCATTTCATGCTGCAGCATGTATATTCACCATTCCCATATTATATTATTATAATATATTCACCATAACCTTTTCTTACAGATCTCCATTACCTTTTCTCACAGCCCACATGGTCAGCATCAAACACAATGCTATACGATGGTAATCAGAGAGTTGGTATTCACATCTTGGCCCAGTTCAATATATTTTAACATGCATTCCATACTTACAAACAAAGATACTGAAACATGACACCTTTATTAACCCATTTTGACCTGAGATCAGATTCTAAAAATGTCTTCTACATCCTGACAGTTTTCTGAAAAAGCTATGTTTCTATGTCAGTCGATTTTTCAAAAATAGCAGACCTACAAGCTCATAGCGCGCCACCGAGTGGCGCGCTATGAGCTTGTAGATCTGCTTAAAGGACCACTTCACCTTAAAGGACCACTTCACCACTTTTCATACTGATCATGATAACATTGAACCAAAGCTCCAAAAGTGGTCTTAGGTATACCACTCTACAAAAAGTGTATACCACTGTTAAAAGTGGTATATACCACTTTTATAAGTGGTATTTACCACTTGTGAGCCAGCCACAAAAATACTTGTCTCGTGAGGTTGCATTAGGTGCTTTCTACTATTAACCGTCCATGTCTAAATTACATCTCTCTCTGGAAGATCAGTTATGTGGTCAAACACACTCAAAGCTACTCTTGAAATCCCCCATCCCCTCTCTCTTTTAATTAGAGTTCTCAACTCCCTCCAACTTGACTAGGGCAAGAAGGCTGGCAGTGGCTGGACGAGTGGTGACCTTCTTGGGTCCAACTTGACAGTAGGTATAGTTGAAAGGACTGCATGCGAGAAAAGGTATATGATGTGGAGTGGATGAAAGTTGAGTGCATGGTTGACAGAATGATGGTAAGGAGGAGTGAGAAAGAGGATGAGAACAGATGGATGAGGACAGTGTGTGGGTGTGTGTGTAGTACAGCTCACAGAAGCTAAAATAAATAGGCAGAGCACTTAGGCTATAATTGTGTGTAATTGTGCTTTTTCTGAGTTTGTCTGGGATGCTTTACATGGGCGGCATGGGAAAACACAAAATAAAAACAGCTTTATTAGGGGACAAAACACTAAGACTAAGGAATGAGAGAGAGAGAGAGAGAGAGAGAGAGAGAGGTGGTGGGTATCTGGACTATCTAGAGCGGACAGGCTATTCACTGACGCTTCCTCCTGGAAGTGTCAGTGAATCCACGGTTTGAGTCTGGCCAAAGTCAGGCTAGGTTAATGGGCTGGCCTCCTGAGAGACTGACACAGATTGAGAGATGGATGGATGGATGGACGGATGGCATGAGATAAGTGGGAGAGAAACAGCAACAGAGAGATAGGTAACTGCAGAACGATGGCAAGAGTAGAGGAGCATGGCCTGCACTGGTTGCATGCAATGCAGTCTAATCAGATTTCGTACTGTGGGTTGGATGGTTGGTGACTGAGTGAACGTTGCCAGCAGCATCACTTGTCCAGCATGGATGGATCACAGACTGTGTGTGCTAGCTAATCTCAGTGCTCTACACTGCTCCATCTTTCCCTGGGGGCCATGGATGCACTTTGACATCCATTCCTACAACAAAAAAATCTAAAATGCACAATGAGTCAGTTAGAACCACCGATCCAACCAATATTTCCATAGGGCTTGTAGTCATATATTGAGATCTATTTGTCCAGAACAGTGACCGATATGCCCATATAATGTCCATTTAGGAATAAAAAAGGACAAACGGGCCTGGGCCATGGCTCAGTGGTCCAGGCACCTTGGCTGGCAATCCAGTCTGGCAGTGTGCCGCGGGTTCGACCCCCGTTCCCGACGGCCTTTACTGCATGTCGTCCCCCCATCTCTCTTCCCATTTCCTTTCAGCCTACTGTCTGTCCCTCCATAAAATATATAAAATAAAGACGAAAGCCATAAAAAAAAGAAAAGGACAGATCTCCATAAAATGCTCACATGCAGACAGGCAAGCAAAGAGATCGCCATAAAGGGTGCACAGACAGAAAGACATGAGGCCCAACAGGTACTCAGATATCGCTGGGTGGGGCATTACTAACTTGCATCATTTCCGAGTAGGCCGGACACCGGCCTATAGTCTCTCTCATGTCAGATTTGTCTAAACAAGCGTTGGAGCGCTTGTTTAGACAAATCTTCATCAATTCCCTACTATCACCCCATCCTCCCTACCAGTGGTGACTGATCTGGCATCATCACACTTCGAACGATCGCAGTCTTCGTTTCCATCTGTGTCTTAGAATGAGACTAGAGTTAGACTAATTAAAAAGTTGAAAACATATTAGGCACACAACAACATCTAAAGCTTGTATGAATAAACTGCTGTCAAATATAGTACATATATAAGTACATAATCAGAAGAATCTCGTGCCTAATCTTCCTCGCTCCCATAGCGCTTATTAAATCACAATCACAATTAGCCGAGTCATAGACGAATCAAAGATTCAAATGCTTCACACTGTGCAGTTGTAATAATTCATCCTCAGTCTTCGGCATTGGGAGAAATACAAAACAGAATGGGGGAGTCTGAATAGAGCTTTTCCCTGGAAGAGAAAAGCCCCTTTGAAAAAGCAGAACAAAGACGAGAAAGTCATCCTTAACGTTTGTCCACAATAGTTTGTCTTACAGTACGGATGGCTTATGTGAATCACAATAGTGTGGTTGGCTTATGTGAATCAGAATAGTGTGAGTTACAGTATGGATGGTGTATGGGAATCAAACACATTTTCTCACGAGAACATTTCCCATAGTCTATCCGATATATCTGAATTTGGATGTTGGACAATGAGTTTTGCTGCTTTGGGGTTACACAAGCACTGCATAAGGTATAGTTATGTACACGCACGCACACACATACATACCAAGATATCACAGTCCATATCCCCATGCTCCTCTCGTTTCAACATAGCTGTCCAGACTCGTATTTCGTTGTGTGGGGGGTGTGGAGCGGTGGGGAGCACCATGGCAGTTGCCGTTCATCACGTTTTCAGGATCAATGGCCTACAAATTCAATGATGGATTTGATAAGCACCGTATAGGTTAGCTTTCCCACGACCCCTACTCCCCCCCCCCCCCCACCCAGAGATCCCATACAGTCTAACCGCTGCAGGAGAGAGAGAGAGAGAGAGAGAGAGACGTTCTGCTGCTCTCAGCACTTTTCCAGCACGTCTGGACCTCACAGGATTTGGGTTTGTTTCTCACTCGGCCTCACTCTCTCCCCTCCCTCAACCGTATGTGTGTGTGTGTGTGTGTGTGTGTGTGTGTGTGTGTGTGTGTGTGTGTGTGTGTGTGTGTGTTGTGTGTGTGTGTAATGCTCGATAATTTTCATTATCGAGCAGACAACATAAGTGGGCTATGCAGAGGTAATCAATGTTTTTTAAGACTGTCAGGTAAACGTTTCCACAGGCTTGTGGGCATTAACAAAGCAAATCCCTGAGCATGACTGCATGCCTGAGTGTTTTAAGGTAAGATAACCTTTATTGATCCATGGAGGGATATTCAGTTCTCATATCAGCGGCAGCAGTGAGAACTACACACAGGAGAGGTGCAATTAAGATTAAGAGTCATGAACCAATACACAGAATGAATGGTTGAATGAGTGATGGATACCATCACGTAGCCAGTAGCAGGCAAACCTGTCCAGAGATGGAACTTTATTCCAGAAGGCTAACTGGCAGGCATTTGCTGCAGAGACCTAAAAATGTGAACCAGCCATGTCTCCCAGACCAAGAATCTGCTGATGTGGATGCCAGACACGCAAAATACTGTATGGAATCACTAGGTGCCGCAAAGAAAACCATTCGACCCACAACCGGCTTTGTCGGGAGTCTATACACAAACACAATTGGCCCGTGTTCGGGGAGGAAAGCCGAGCGGTGAGGGGGATAATTGTCAACAGGGAGTGTTGGGTGGGAGGAGTAGGACAAAGGCTCTACGTCCTCCTGGTGGAGGCTCCTCACAGGACAGTAGGATACAACAGCAGAGCCAGTAAGATACAACAGAAATGACAACACATAGAAATGTGTGTAGGGAGGTATCAATTTACTAAATTCGGGAGAAAAAGAGTCAACAACAACATTCTTCTCCTCGAGTTTCTAGGGTTCTAAAGTCGCGAAGACCTAGTGCCGCCATGCTTCCGTCGTTGCCCTGCTGAAGATGAAGAAAAAATGCAGGAGACCCCAAGGACTATAGCGGACGTAGAATACGCATCGACAGGCTGGGTGCTGGGCTAAAGAAACTTCAGCAGATGATGGATGGAGCCCGCACACCATCTGTATTGAGAAATCTGACAACATTTCGATCTATTTGATTTCATCAGGTCATGACCTGATGAAGATAAAATAGATTGAAATGTTGTCAGACCCCAAGGACTATAACAATTATCTCCATTAAACCCGTCGGGTAACTCTTGTACATGCACACGCACGCACACACGCATGCACGCACCAACGCACGAGAAGGAATCCCAGCGACATGCAACCGTATAGGGCAGGCAGGCTCCCAGGAAAGCAAATAGTGAAAGGTGCACCATCCATCATCATCACTTCCATCAAAAAAAGCCTCCTCTTACACGCACAGATACATGCACATCCATAAACAAAGGCATACACAGGGATGCATGACTAGACATAATGCAGCTAATTGTTGTGCAGTGTAGCAGGAGTTGACCCTGGAGCTCTCTTGGAGAAGCCATGTGTGGCATGTATGTGGTGCATGTGTGCGTGTGTGTGTGTGTGTTGTCCGCTACCACTTATGTGTTCTGCAAAGGGAGGAATAAATTAGCGGTGCTAGCAGGTTGCTCTGACAAGTCCTGTTAATGAGAACATCCTCTAGAGCCTTTTGGACTGTCTAGATAATCCAAAGGCCACGATCATCTGTTCAGCCTGGAATACGCTGTTGGGAGGAGGGAAAGTTGCACACTAGCAGAATGACTGCACAATTAGACCATACCATCTGCACACAAAGTGCTAATGTGTAGCTGGCCTTCAAACAGAGAGAGAGGGGGGAGGCTTAGGTAAAAGACGATCAATAGAGGCATTACATCGATGCAGCTTTACATCAAGAGGGAGGAAGTGACCAGCAGGTCAGAGGTCAACTGCCATACAGCACAAATGTTGAAAATCGTCTGGCCCCCACCCAGTGACACTTTTATAATGCACAGATATGTTGTATTTCAATTATTGAAAGGCAACACAACAGACTAGACTAGGGTGTATTCTATTCCTTTCATTGATGTCCACTGGCCTATATACGCACCTGTGCATACGCCTGAATTCTAGGTGTGCGAAAGTTTTATATAAGACGGTATGTCTAAAAATCAAATGATCGGAATCGGATCAGGAGCAAAAAAACGTGATCGGAACATCCCTAATAACAACATTGTCATAGATCCCTGCAATGTCAATTTCCGTGCATAAGCTGCAGGCAGGTCTTTGTTTGTGTGGAGGACGCACGCATGCCTTTGATCATGTGCATGTCCGTAATGCCATGCATGTGTGTGCTTGGCAGTGTTTAGTGTGTGTGCGTGCAGCGCTTCCATGTTGCCAATTTGGCTGCAGTTGAGTTACCTCCACCTGGCTTAGTGATGCGATGCCAAATGGCTTCACACGAGTTTGGAAAATCGCAAAACCAATGTACAGAGGCTCAGGAATGCAAGAGACACTCAGCTGTGTAGCATTACCATGAATGATCTTTGCAAAACTGCAAAAGCTCCAGATAATCGCTTTAGCTAATCCTCGTACACATTGAGCATAATGCCATCGGGAGAGTGAAGGAGATCGAGGTTCCCTATGCCTCAAGGGGAGGCGGAACTGGGTGATGGGGCATGCATTTGGTCGTAAGTGTATGGGGGGCGGAATGTCGGGAGTGGAGGTGGTTGAGGTGGATTTGTACTTGTTGGCGGAGGTTACCAGTTCATCTATAATGTTTCATTATAGATATTCCACTGTTACTTTCTTAGCTACGCATGTTTCATGATAAATGTCTTTATGTGATGTATTCCCATGCTTTTGTTCTTGCTTAATGTAAGTCGCTCTGGATTAAGAGCGTCTGCTAAATGCCTAAATTGTAAATTGTAAATTGTAGATCAGTTGAACTCAGACAAAGTCTCTCCACAGACAAACATTGCCAGGGTTTCCCTAAACGATACGTACGTAGCTTACACACGTGGACAGACCTTATTATCAGGCAACCCGTTTTCTGATGGTCGCAGTATAGCGTATTAATTAGATATGTGAATGTGTCTTAACTGACCTTCCACAGACCAACCACAGACCAACCATGGACTTAGTAAGTGTGATTTTCTGCTTAATTGTGATACAGACCCTCCCATTGCTTGAATTGATGATGCAAGATAGGGGTGTGACCACATCAAATGAATGAGTAAACCACTATTGGTTAAATATAGGGAGGGCTGGACTCTGGGAAGTGCCGAAAAACCAGCAAGCAAACAAACAGAAAGAATTGTCTGAAGGCTTTCAAAGTTGTGAGAGACATAGCCGTGGGGGAGCGCACAGAGAAAACAAAGTAATGACTTAAAGCGAGGGGAGTGATAACAGAATGTAGTGTTTGAGGAGAGCTCTCTCAGCCTGTAGCTATAGTGCATTAGGCACAGATCAGGCACCACCACTGAGGCTGGCCATTAGCAGCTCCCACACTGTTAATGTGGCGTGCATTACAACCGCACAGTGACTTATGATTTCCATTAAAGAGCAAATGACTCACACTTCACAGCTGGAAGTAAAGGGCTACATTGCCACCACTGTGCCATGTCCTTTCTTATTTGTGCCCACACACTGCTTTCCTATACCGAATCTCAAACTCCCCACTGGGTTTGTCTCTTGGCGCACGTGCAGCATTATCCCCTCTTAGCACGCGCGCGCACTGACCACATTGCGGGCACAGCCACAGACATTCACATTTGTTGTGCTCATGCACCTATTACTGTCACTCTGCAGGGGCACAGCCATGAGCTGTCAAAGTGATGACAAACTTGTTTTATTAGATACAAGCACCATGTGCATTAAGGTCATTACAGAATCTGCCAACACTATAGGTATGAAATGGAGAGTTGTCTTCCACAGATGGTCAATAATCCATTTATATGTTGACTGGTATATCTGACCTCTGTGGGTTACAGATGCCTGAAACACTCCCGAGGTCTGTAGGATATTCTGCTGTATACTCATGAACTCAATTGTATCTGCTACCTTCATTATGTCATGCTGTGCAATGGGAAGGTAAGACTGTGATTATGCACCTTGTCAGACGGTGCAACTTGCAAGTTGAATCAATTAATCCCGTCACATTTTTCGTCGAGAGTACCATACCTATGCCAGGACAATGTTTTACCTCAAGAAAATAAAACCAAAAAAAGGAAAGGCAGAAAATATGGACCCAGACTTGACCATAGGACAACCTATTTTGGCAATCTACAAAAGGGAGCTATATCCTTTTTTAAGTGTCTCGCATACAAAACATTGATTCCCTGTGATTTAATATGCTAACCGGGAGCTTGAATTAATGTTTTATTAAGCTCCCAACATCGTATTTTACCTCATTCTGAGCCCTAAAGCCATTTCGGCTGTTTCTAACATGGAAGCAAGCGCTGGCTAGCGACGGAAACTAAAATAAGATATTATTAATTCTGGAATAATACTCTATCAAATCTCGTCTTCTTGTGATTGGCAACAGAGGGTTTAAGGGGTGTTGCAGAAAAAAATCTACTTGGCAAGTGAAGAAGGCCAACAATTGACCCCTGTCAATAGTCTGTTCCCATCATCTGATGTGCAACAGCAATAGGATTGTAATGTGTATTAGGCCCGTTTGCATCAATTTATTGACAGGGTTCTATGAACTATTAATTTACTTTCCATCACCTATCTTCCATCTCTTTCTGTCTGTCCAGGAGCTCAAAGAATTTTCCCATATTTAGCACATAAAGTTCTAATCAGGGACCACAGCAGAAATGACATCTTGTATATGGCTGTATTGGATTTTTCATATTGCCTATGGCGTGTGCATTTTAGATAATAAACGTCCTTGATTACAAATTAATCAATTGCTGGATGATCAATGACGTCCCTGCCTCAGTCAATAATTTGAATTCCTCCTTCAGAGACTGATCTGTATTAACCAGTAAGACGCGCAAACGCGGGAAGCGAACTCAGCTCGTACATATTATTTTTTTAAGTTAAGTTATTTTTAAGTTAAGTTTTTAACTTAGCCATAACCATATAAGGAGTCCCCAAAGCAGCTATACGTCCAAATATGGAGTGTGTTGCATAAATCACAAACAAATCACTCAGCTCCATATACTGTATGGGCACAAAGGGGACACACACGGACAGACATGATCTGCTAGGTCTCATAGTAAGTGCTCACTGCTTTCGCAATTAAGTGGTGATATATTAATTTAATGATGAATAATAACTAAATTACCCCTATTTTCACTACATACTGTATGTATGTCGATGCCCATATGGGACCAATCGACTGCATAGTTGCCGTGCATGTCACTGAGGACCTGAGGGAGAAAAACCGGATGGATATTTGTTTGCCTTCATCATTATTTCATATTTTGCATAATTCTAATTAGCAACCGGTGGCTTTCAAATCAATGTCCGATGCTGGTAGATCTTGCCAACCTTGGAAAACTGTTAAGTAGCCTAGATATTTTGCCCCAAAAGGTTGAGAGATGAAGAGCTTCTCTCTCTCTCTCTCTCTCCCCACACACATTCTATCTTTGCCTCATGGGGGCCAGTGGGCAAGCTGTGAAATGAATGAGAGAAGAGGCGTGGGCAGACTATAACGCTAAGATAATGCCGACATTTTGTCAGTCCTCGCCTTGAGCGGTGTCTCTTGGCACATGAAAGACGAGGTGGATAGCAGGGAGCCATGATAGGAGAGAAGAGAAGCGGTTGCAAGCAAACAGGGCAAAACATCATGCGTGCGTGGAGACTGTCGGTGTCCGCAGAGGAAGAAAGAATCCAGTATTGTGCGGTTTGATGTGGTCGTTTAATCCACACAAAGACAAGCAGCTGGCTAACACAGCTCTCACACCATGTCAAAGAGATCACCATTTGTCAGAATCCTCTCTCTTTGCTCTCCATCTATACGCCACACATGCAGGCGAGGAACAGTGAACCGTTACAGAGATCAGAAAAGTTTCCGTCAAAGAACACATAATGAGATGTACTACCCTACCAGTGTTTTCTGTCACCTGCTATTGTTTCATGACATGTGGACGCCAGTGAGATGGTCTCCACCTCTGCACTGCTCACAGACACGAGGAGGAAGAGCTGTATTATTTTCCTGTGTGCTTTTATGCATTTCTCGCTACAGGGCATTAAGTCGACAATAACGTCACAGTTAACGGTTATGATACTAATTACCACCGCTGTTCAACATCAAACAAACAAACAAACAAATAGACAAATGCAAACATTAAAACTCTACTCTCTGGGTAACAATGAGCCTCATTTATTTTGAGTCGTACTGGAATACGATTTGTGACTATGAGCGTGCTCTTGCTGTGCATCAGACACCCGACAGATGCTTAGTTACGACTAAGCCGCTAAAGACGATCCTTAACGTTATGGTTGTGCAAGGAGAGAGAAGAGGGATGGGAGAGTGTGTGCAATAAGCTGGATGAAAAATCATAAAGCGCAAAGCTTTTGACAACAGATAATTAGATCTGTGACAACAGAGCACAATGTGTGTGTCAGCGGGGAAGGGAAGCGCCTGCATAGCTTGAAACAGTGCCACAATGTGCCCGTCTAAGCAAATATAACATGAAATGCAATAACTGAAAACCTGCAAACTGCCAGCACAAATGATGATGCCAGGATGAAGAAGAAAGAAAGTTTATTTCCCACCATCTTCCAGAGTAGTGTGGGCAAAAACAAGTAATAACAGCCATGGTGCGGCTGTCCCCGTCCTATAGACTATCACTTACTGAAACTCAACAGGACAGAGATGAAAGCCTTGTTAGTGGCGGTACAAGCAAGCAACAACAAGTGAATCAAGTTAGTATTGAGTGCGCCGGAATGGCAGTGCGTCGCGCGTCGCCGTCGGAATGCTGGTGTGTAAGTGTGGCAGGATGGGCGTGATTTCCCACGCTGTCACGGCCCATCCTCCACCCATTCATCAGTGACTGATTGATGGCAGTATAAAGGCAACGCGTTTCCTTTGCTCGTCAGCTGTGTTGTCTCTCCTCTTCTCAGTTCAGCTGGCGTGTCCACACGTAATCTGCTGCTAGTAAGTAAGCTGGCATATGGCATTGGCGCAGGTATGTCTCTCCATCTATTGCTATATTGGTTTTGGACTTGAACTTGACCTTTCAGCCCCTGTACGCTATACTACTCGTCTCCTTCTGGAGTCTGGCACCAACGTGACGTGCTGTGCTTGTAACCACGCACTGCAGGTATGACGGTGATCCTCCTTCTCCGCAGTACGATGCATTCGTTTCGTGTCTTTCTGTCACCATTGGAATCTAAATCTTATTGGCTCTCGTTTGTTTCAGTGACAGCTACCTGGTCCCCGGAAGTGGTAGGTTTCGGCTGTTTGTTTCTCTCTGCTCCTGTCTCTTTAAATGTTATACTTATTAATTAGTAACACAAAGCTTTTTTATTTCAGGGCCAGTGATTGATGCCACTGCTGTTTTGTTGGACGTGTGTTCATCATAATGACCAGAGAAATATGCACAATGCTGCTATTGTATATTGTCTGTCTGTTTAAAAAAAACGTTGATGTACTACTGCACTTTTGCCCAAGACAAATTTCCCCTCGTGGGACAATAAAGTATATCTCATCATCTCATCTCAAATCTAATCCTACAAACTGTCAGTTTCCTCTAACTGGTGTGCCTATACCTACACGCCACGGCAACAATCGCTGAATGCAGCGTTCTGTTATTTCTTGATAACAGACCGCTGCCTAACCAAACACTCTGAGAATCAGCTGCACGGTTGCGCCCCGCTTGATTTACTGCCGTTTCCAACATGACAGCCATGTACCTGCAGCTGGGCAGACGCAGCCAGCGTGAGATGTGGAATACCTTTTTTGTTGTTTTTTGGGTCCATTTATTAATTTATGTTAGGTAGCCATGTAATAAGCGGGATAATATCTTTCTAGATGGTCATTGTCGGGAGATAATTCACCTTCAGCGTGATTAACCACCTCGGCTTCGCCTCGGTGATTAAACTCCCTGTCGGTGAATCTCCTGACAATGACCACCTAGCCAGATATTATCCCTTACGTATTGTCGTTTGACTCATTTGTTTATGTTGGAAGTTGGACTTTAAGGCCCACAAATGGCGACGGACTGTTTTTCCCAGTGCAACTTAGTTACATGAACTTATATGTCCTAAGGGCCGATTCATACTCCTGTTTCGGCGCTGTAGTGCCGAAATGATTTCGGCTCGTCAGAAAATTTCAGTAGCACCGAAGAGCCGACTTTAGGACGGTACCCGGCGTACCCGCCCCCCCGAACCTCAAATGACGTCAAATTGTAGGCTCTACAGCGCCGAACCGACTTTTATTCGGCTCTAAAATAGGAGTATGAATCGACCCTTAGACTCCTAACCTTTAACCTGCCCCTTTGAGTGACTAACAAAGTAGTTGGAAATTGATATTCTGGTTAACTCATTGTTCTTAATAATAATAATAACGCCTTTGGGTGCCTTTTATTGATGAAGTGATGATGAATTAAAGATACCACTTATTAACATTTTGTAATTTTGATATATTATAACTTACGTTTCTGCCTTTATTATTCATTATACTTCAACATGTACACGAATATGTGTGGAGAGTCACATAAGTAACTGGTATGGCTATCAGGCGTGTTGGCTATCAGGTTCATTCATACCGCCCTGTTACATAAGCAACAGATAGCGGTGCCATGTTACAGATGTCACGTGGCGTGGTGTGGGCCACGTGACGTGGGCCGCATGGCGTGGGTGTGTGTGGCGTGTGGTGCGTGTGTGTTTTTGTCATTTGTTGCTCTCTCATCGTAGTCGGAGTGATGGCACACTCGCACACAAATAATGAGCATATCTCTGTGCTGTACTGTATGTAACTGTAGGAATCAATGCTATAATATAAAGAGACGAAGATGCACACGTGCACAGCAGATTGTTTTCATACAATCATTGATCTATCCATTCAGTTGCCTCGCAATCTGACGTAAAAAGTATAAAGCATGTTTATGATGCTATAAAATGGTGAGTTTGTGCCTGGAGGGAGGCTGCACTGATAATAGTGAACTGGTTAATTATTTTCTTGTTCATGTACATGATATTGCATGTCTTTCTGAGAGTGTAGACAATAGCCTCTGCATATTATAGTCCCAGGTTTCCCGTAGTAAAGCTGTCTCCTGTTCTGGTTAATTTCCCACAGCTGTTTGTTCTCGGCAACAATCAATCAAATGAGCCAATCAGACAAATCAAAATAATCTACAGTATGTGAAAATACCTGGGACTACAATTATGCACAGAGCCTATATAGCTTTGTACTACTCTGAGGCCTCATACACACGTATCAAACGAAGGTTTGGTCGTTTTGGTCGGGGAGGGGCAGAACACCATTAAACACAAATGTTTGGTAAACCATGTTACTCCCATTGGAAAAGCATTGTGGCGGCGAAAAAACTACCACATTTTTTATGGTGTTTGATGTGTGTATGAGGCCTCACTGAGAGTGACAGATTGGGAGGTGAGTTGCAGTGAATAGTGTTGTAGTCGAGTCCACCTAAAGCGAGATACTTACATAGTGATGTTTATGAATACTTAACCAATAACAACATAAGTTACACAAGAACATTATTGGTGTAACTAAGAGATTTTTTTCTTTTCCTTTTGTGCATATTTTCATATAGGGAAGGGTAGGGCATCCAGTGCACTTGCTAGAGCGATGGTTCTCAAATGACCCACATGTACAGGGGTCCTTGAGGGGTCTCCAGTGGGTCCCCAGCAAAATGACGACCACTTTGACCCTATTTTATATTTCAACTATTTAAAAATAGCCAATCGACAAGCACAATACACATTCATCACAGTCATTTAGAATGGAGTCAACACTGACAAACCTGCTACTCTCTAACGCCTCAGCATCTGATTAATTAACAATGAGCACAGACAGAGACACAGAAGCCATCTCTTGTCAAACTTGGACTTGCGGGAGGGGGAGGGGTTTAGGGGTGAGATGGTGGACTAGAGTCTGGTGGCAATAATACATCTGTCTGCTGAGACACTGTCTGCAATGAGCTGCTCAGTATAGGGACAGAATGAAAATAAAAAGGTGCAATTTGGGGAAATTGCAAGTGTGGTTGCCTCAATCACACTGCCGGGAGAGGAGACGTGTTAGAGGCCAAGCAACATGCAATTCCAATTTGGTGCCGATATGATTTCATTTTGAGAGGATTGATCCCTTCAAAAATCATGTACCGGTATTTGCATTAAACGGCCAATTACTTCATACCCCCTATGCAATTTGGAGGGGATTAATCCCACACAATCAGACTTTTCAGACCACAAAACAGAATTTTGCATCATTATGGAATTGCTTTGGGGTCGATTGAATGTTTTTGGAACAGCATGGACTATCACAAATCTGTGTGGTGCGTTTTCAGCACATGGGTCCAGAGATCATATGTTTGCAAGTTTTTGTGAGATTATTTAGGAAAAGGATAAAAGAAGTCTGATAGTGACACTTGTCAGTATTATGAACACAGGAGATCCCACACACTGTCTTCACTTATATAATAGTAGTTTATTAAGCTGCTGAGTTACAACGTTTCGGAACTTCAGAACAGCGTGCACGATCTCCTTTCTGTCATTATTCACACTGGTGAATTCACACCTACAGGTGCTCCGACGCACCTGTAAGTGTGCAAAGGGACTTTTTTCTACAAAGTTTCATGAACACACAAATTCTGAAGTGTCCATGAGTGCCATTCCAGTATGTGCATAGCTGCATAACTGCGGGGCTGATGTCTCCATGTCTGACTGACTGGCTAGATATCTTTTTCATGTGTGCGTGGGTGTGAATTAAGGTTCACTGGGGTGGAACATATATGTCCACGTTGCTCTCTCTGTTGGGGTGCAGAAGCACTGGTGTCTGGGGGATTCTGGGATATACTGGCCAGCATCTTTTTGTTACCGTCACACACTGCTTCCTGCTGTGCAGCGATCTGGCTGTCTGCCTTTTGAGACTACAACTAGACCTCACAGAAACAGAAAACAACACAACCCCATTTTCACCCTGTATTTTCTGTCGAGGCATGAACATCAAAATACTCTAAATGAGCTCAGCGCCTTATCTCTCCCCTTTCTCACACGTCCTAAAGGATTAACGGAGTAATCAATTTCCTTCCTCTTTTCTATAGATCTCAGCTTGTCCTCCGGCTACTTAAGTCATAATGAAGGCCTTTGAAGTTCCATTCAGTCGGCTGGTAGTGGAGCGACACAGTATAGCGTTGAGAACAGAGCGAACAACAGATCAGAAGCTAACCAATAATGAGAAGAGTGAAAAGGAAAAGCAGAATGATTGAATGCCAGGATCAAATGGATGCTAAAAGGCTGCGTTCAGGGTGCACACCACTAATTGTTTGGAATGCATCCAGCAGCACAGAGCATCTTTAGATCTCCTCCAGCCAAGTCAAGGCCCGATGGAATAATACATCTGGGCTCTAATAAGCAAAACCAGCCTTAATGCTGCTGCCTCCTTGCTGTGGCTAAACACAGTGGCACATTCTGACAAACCAACACAGTCCTATAGGCTACATGATCAGTTGCTAATGGTACAATTGGATTGCCCTACTTAGGGTATAGATTCTTGGTGTTAGAAGTGAAGGTTCTGCCTGTGGTTCTCCATCATGCAGTGTCAAATGTATGAATACTACCACAGCTATAGTGGAGGATACCATTTCACTGGAATGGAGTGATGTAATATGTCACAATGGGTCAGCCGACACCTTCACGTTCACATGCTTTATGGTTGGATAATTATCTTCCATGCTTGACTGCTCATCTGTTAAACTCAGTAAGGGGCTGTTACCAGTTCCTTTGAGAGGACGAAGAAGAGCAGACAATTAAAGTGGATGTGAATATATTATCTTACTGACAGCATGCTTTCAATCTACTGCCACAAGTCATATCCCCCTTACTGAGAGATAGTAACTGGAGTATGCTGAAGAGGCTGGAAGGTGGACAGAGAAGGGTCCAATCATGTTTCGTGTGTCCCAGTCATAGACTGTAAAAAATATGGACAAAGCGTCCCGCGGGTCTAACGTGAACGTAAAATGAAGCCTGTCAGTCCTTGCAATGGAAGTCGCCATCTTTCTAGATCCGTTTTGGCCCAGCTGGCCATTGGCTGGCCCAGACAACGAGGCGGGACTTCCCCCTTCTTCTTCGTTGGTTTTTATTTTGACTCGAGTGGGTGGGGGATCCCGTTCATAGACTGTAACGGTAGCCACGCCCCTCAGAACATGCGCGACTTTATGGTCATTTTTCTAATAAATGGGACCATAATTTTCCAAAAAGAATATTATGACATTAGAAATGAGACTTTAAACTAGTGACTGAAAGCAAAAAGTATTCATGACCATGTTTATTAAGGTAATACAGTCTAGGTGAAGTTGGGCCCAAATACATGGACTTCTATGGGGCTATGGGTTTTTTTGAGCCCAATGAGAGCGCCACAACAGGCCATTATATGAACTTTCATTTCCTTAGTGGCTTCACAAAATATCCCTCTGACTGCCCCCCTGGTCCCAGTGCAAGAGAGAAGTGGAGTTCAGCTAACTCTGCATTGTTACACACAAGTCTACTCTACAGCGCTTTTTACCAATATGATTTGACCAGTCAGCGCGCACACACACACACCCCCCCCCCCCACACACACACACACACACACACACAGTGAAAACTGCAAAAATAATAAAATAATGCAAACATTCAGTTTGTTCTTAATTGACAGCATTCCAAGCATTTCACAAGAAAGAAACCCAAGGAAATTAACTAATCATACACACTGTGGCAAAACCACCTACACTCAGTGTTAATGAGTTAATGAGTAGGATGACATACACCTGAGTGTGCACCTAGCTATGTTCTACACAGACAGCAGCAAACATTGTCAAAAACATTCCCGAATTCCAAATAAACATTCACGAAATGTCACACAAGGAGTACAGTTCACAGAAAGTTACAATAACTGAATTCAGCAGCACAACTTACGACATTGCATCAAAATTGCTTCCAAGTGGGTAAGATGTGTTCCAACTTAAGGCTCAAGCTCTGACCAGGTCTGCCTTCTCTGTGCACTGCTGCATGCAAAATGGTACTAACAGGAAGTGACTCATTAAATACAGCGTTTTCCAAAATAAAAGCGCTGGTAGTGGTACGCACTTTCACAATAAAGTACAGACTTTTCTAATGTAAACAATACAAACATGTTGCATAGAATCAACACACACACACACACACACACACACACACACACACACACACACACACACACACACACACACACACACACACACACACACACACACACACACACACACACACACACACACACACACACACACACACACACACACACCATGTATTACCAGCTGACATAATTTGTCTTACCTTTTTGACATACTGTATATGGAACGAAATAAGGTAGAGAAATAAGTGATGACAAACACAGCAACACAAACTTACAGTGTACACGTACTGTACTGCAGATATCAGATGAATTAACTACTCTCATGTTAACTTACAGTACAAAGCTTTGAACGTTTGTGTCATTCACTATACACTGTCACACTCTCCATCTTCCTGTTTTGTTCCCTATTTCTGTATCAGTGCATGCAAAGAGACTGGAATCAGGCGGTTATTTTCCCTTGCCTTCTGCTCTGACTATTTCCTTATATGAAATATCATGTAAAAGAAATTCAGCAGAGACAAAGAGAAAGATTGCATTCTGAGAGAATGTTGAAAAGCAGTATACTGCTGCTTAATGCCTCAACCACAGAGGAATTTGTTCCATAACTTAATTGTCCTGTGATGTCCATGGGAAGAATAGTCACAGCAAGACAGAGAAAAACCCAAAAAACCACAACAACAAATGGAAAACATTTATAGAGACTTAAGTGCTTAACTTTTCAGGAGAGACAAATGTCATCTTGTGCTCTTTCCTCCACGTTTCATTCTGTCTTCCTGTGTAACCTTTACAGGTCATTTGGCAGGCCTCAAACTGCCCACACCAGGGCCAATATCGGCAAACCATTCTGGCAGCTAACCTTTTCCTTCCGCGCTTCAAATAGGAAATCAAAGAGAAGAAACGATATCTAGAAGGGCGGGTTGATGGCGGAAAGAGGAGGATCAGAAGTAGAGAGGTGACAGATGAGGCCAGTTAAAAGAGGCGATGTTGGTGGGGAGAGGGAGAGACGCTAAAGAGCGCAGCGGGAAAAGGGACAGCTGTTAAGAAGGTGAAGGTGACATGGGGAGGTGGGGTGGGGGGTCAGCACAGCAGGAAGACAGGTGAACTGGCAGAACTTACCAATTAGTGTCAGTACTGTAGCTCCATATAGCAACTATATGTTCAAGCATCATTCAGCGATCGATGGTTGGGTGCATTCACGTTCATGTACAGTACAGTATGAGTCTATTTCACGCGCGTGCACGCACACCTAAATCAAGTATACATTGCAGTGGCTTTGGGTGAGATTGAGATGATGATGATGGCAGGTAATCATAATTAGAGGATCAACTTATTTATGTTTATTTCACGTGGCATCAGGACTAAACGCAAATTATGCCAAATGCAAATGCATCCAAATTTAATTGAGGTGTTGATGTCACTGCATGTGTCACACGGTAGTGTGTGTGTGTGTGTGTGTGTGTGTGTGTGTGTGTGTGTGTGTGTGTGTGTGTGTGTGTGTGTGTGTGTGTGTGTGTGTGTGTGTGTGTGTGTGTGTGTGTGTGTGTGTGTGTGCGCGAGCGTACAATTACAGTTTTCTAATAAAGTGCTTCTGAATTGATCCAGTGTGTTTGTGTCAGTCAGCGTAATTCAGGCGTTCAGCGTTTATTTATTCAACTGAATAAATAAACTGAGATCAACATAATGGAATGTTAGAACAGGTCAGCTCCATATTTGGACAATCTACTACTTCCATAAAGATTACAGAATGGGAGGAAGACTTTTGTTCACTATACATTCCAAGTGCGTTTGCATGTGACACTTTTTGAGTGGTGCAACCACTCCAAGGAGCAGCAATGTCCTAACCTACATATGTGACTATGTGACTATGTCCCGATGTTTAGAGTACCAGTAGGGGCACTGTTGTGCTAGAAACAGAGAGAGAGAGATAGTGTCGCACTGTTGCCTGCTAGAGAGAGAGAGAGAGAGAGAGAGAGAGAGAGAGAGAGAGAGAGAGAGAGAGAGAGATTTTTTAAGTATTTGCAGTAATGGGATAAAACAATATATGTTTGTTTGGTAGATCTTGCTGAGCTGGTCATGTTGGGCACCCATGCATTAGAAGACTATGAAGGCAAAACTCCACAGGTAATCTGCTGGACTCTACTTCTAAATACACGTCTGCTCCAGTGCTCCCTGACGCTGTCAGCAGCACCTTGTGGCTTAATTTACACAATAAATAATTTCTGTCCAACAATAACTACAATACATTGGAGATGTTGGGATCTCTTCTCTTTAATGAGGATGTCTGGAGATGGCAGGTGCATGTTCAGCCATTGCTTTACAAGCTCAGCAACAAACCAGGCCAGCGCTCTCTCCATATCCCACTGCAATTACCACCGTCATTAGCAAAATCACATTATCAACAGCGCCAAACAAGCAATATTGCTAATAAACATATGCGCAAATGCTCCTGAAGTCCTGGTGTCAGCACAACACACTGAAAATCGGCCACGGGAATTCACCATAATGACACAAATAAGACATGAAAAATGAAAACTCATGAAAGAAAAAAACAGATTAGGATTTTGTTTTCCTCACAGGCCCCTTAGGAAAGGCGAATATTAGATTGTAATACATGTTCAGTCAGCCCACCATGAAACCTCTAGCTGAACTTGTCAACACTGTTAAACAAAACGGGTAAGAAACAATAAAATATTTTAGCGTGACTGACTTCTCCACTCCAGTCCAGACAGCCACACAAGAAGCTGCGTGCAGGGGCTGTGTGCTCCATAGTAATATGGAGGGTCGACTGAGGCAGCAACAAACACCAGTAGGTGAGAACCATTATTAAGTTTACTCTCTAAACCTAGGGTCACGGGTGACAGCTGGGGAAATCATCTGCGCTCTCTCTCACTCTCACATATTCATACTCTGTATCTTTGTACTGTGTAGTTGTTTGAGGGTGGAACGATTTGAATAGTTTTCTGTAACAAAATGAGCTGATTTGGAAAGCTGTGGTTTTAAGAAAGAGCTTTTATCAATCCCTCTCTCTCTCTCTCTCTCTCTCTCTCTCTCAGATAATTAAATGAACAAAACAATAGGTCTGGACTAGCTCCCCTAGTCAAAAAGTCCTATAGGATCTTTGAAATGTCCAATAGGATCCTACAGGATTTTGAAATCCTATAGGAATCCTATTGGATTTTACACATATCCAACACAATCCTATAGGATTGTATCAGCACTTTATAAAATCCAAATGGATTTTCCAAAGTGCCAATAGGATCATATTGGGTTATATCCAACTTTGGAAAGTCCAACAGGATTTTTCAAAGTTTCAATAGGATTCCATTGAAACTGCAGAAACTCCAGTAGGTAAAAGCTCGGGGTGGACTATCAATACTTTTTAAGCAGCATTTTATGTTGTTTGTGTGACGATAGAGTCCATATGGGACTACAGATCACCTCCTGCTTTATTCCAGATGTTCAAAAACTGCACTATGATAATCGACTGCACTGACATTAAAATAGCTGCTCCTCATCAAATGGATGCACTCTTTCAAGTTGTTGTTGGGAGTTGCACCAAATGGTGTCATTAACTATTGTAGCAATCTTTTTCCAGGTTCAGTTTCTGATAAACTGTATAAAGCTTTAAGCTACAGATATAAACAAATATGTTGTGCATTGTCACTTCACTTAGCAACAAAACCATTTACCCGTAACTTTGTTTTATCCTTACCGTATCTTCTCAATCCAACGGCGTCTCGATCGTCCTCTTATTTTCAGGAAAACGGTATAAAGTACAACCGTGGCACTGACCGCTTTCATGGTCGCAATCTGGGACGAAGCATAGTACCATGTTGTTTTCTCATTTAGTTTGTTTGACGAAACAAAACGTTTAAACGGAGAGGAAACGAAGTCTGAGTCTTCTAAGGACTAAAACAAAACAAAACACACGCGCTAAGCGTGACGTATCTTGGGTGCGACTGGGAGCTGCAGACAGTCACCCCGCCTACCCGGATATGTAGTCTATGGGTTGTTTGACTCATTTCTAGCGCTTATTTTGTTACTCTTTGGATATTTGTACATTTCCACCTTCAGTCGATGCTTCATATCCATATGAGTGTAAAGGCCGGGGTGATCGGTTTATTTTTCAAACACAGTTCTTATATGAAGCGATCATAAATCCCACTAATGCGTTTTCAATGCAACTAAACAAATACCGGTACATGAACCTGGCGAATGACGCCCTATACAGACAGTGACGTCAGGACTTCGGCGCTCTATTGAAACTGAAGCCATGTCCAAAGTTCCAACAGAACCCTATAGGATTATATTGGAACTTCAGAAACTCCAGTAGGATTGTCTGAAGTTCCATTTGAACCTGTTCTGTTTCAACAGAACCATATAGGGTTATTTATTTTCCAACAGCCAAAGCCTTTAAACAAAATCATTCAAGTCAAGTGTCAATTAGGAATATTATAGAAAGTATATTGGAAATATAAGTGTGTTTGCTTATAAAAACATCATCCCCATTAAAACATTTTTTTTCAAATGTAGAACAAATACAACGGTGCCCGTGTGGTCTACGGTCGCAACTATACCAGTACCATATATATATATATATAGTGTAGCGCGGCCAGCTATGGCTGCAGCCAATAAGACTATATATATATATATATAATATTGGTTATTGTTACAATGGGAGTGATAAATACACACACACACACACACACACACACACGCTGCCATAGTAATTTATGGGAGATGGGGGTGATACGCGCGCGCACACGCACGCACGCGCGCACACACACCTCGTTCTAGAATTTCTCAGAAAACTGTCGTGATTCAAGCAAGACGTAAACTCCTTCTTTGTTTGTTTTTGGTTGACACTACGTCACGGTTTCATGTTAAGATATACAAGCTAACAACTCGTCGCGTCGCAACGCGGAGTGAGCTTGTAGATCTGTTCGTAAGTTCGTTTAATAAAAACTGCGTCACGTCTTGGACTGATGGACTGCACTTTCAGCAGTTTATTCAGCGTTTTTTTTAGGTGAGTGTTTAACTGTTTATTAAATGGCAAAGAACTCAGTTTTTTATGTCACAGGGGAAACTTTATTTAGGTAATTTGCTATTTGTTTGCATACTTATACATGTCCCATAACACATGGAACCGAGGGGCTATTTTGTACCGTGTTTTGGTGTGGTTGCTTTGAAGACGGTGGAAATGCATTGTTTATGGATATTGAGTATTTTTTAATATAAGCCTTGCATTTGGGAAAAATACAGGCTTTAACTATCTTCGGGTGCAGTTGCCCAACGATATCAGGGCAGGCCCATTATTAATTTACAACTGTCATGTCAACCCTAGCGTCGCGACAGGTGACCTTAATTGTAGTTCGGCTATTTTCAATATAGAGCATAATTATAAGTTCAAATATTGAAAATACCCTATTGACAAGCTCACAACGGTCGCATAGTGACTTAATGTTTAGGGCGGTTGGTAGATAATAAATTTTGATATAGGCCTATTAGTCCACTTGCCAGAATGTAAACCCAGGCATATTGAGTACACCAAAGTTGTAGGTCTCTGTATGTTAAAAATGTTGAGTATGTGTCCCCAACATGTCGAAACTGACAGATGCTAACTTGCATATGTTGAGCAATTTTCATAATTGGCATAATATGTGACCATACCATACCAACAACTTATAAGGGAAACAAAATCTGAATTTCATCATGCATCAACATGAATAATATAATGTTAAGTTAGTTGCTCTACTTATCTACCAGTATGTATTTATTTATTATTTTATGTTATGTATAACTTGTTGTATTGGTATGAAAATGTGTTTACATAAAGATTACCAGAATAGTAATTAATTTAGCTACTGATGATTTCATTGTAGTTCACCATTTATGCTGGTCATCTCTCTGAGTTATGTTTTCTTCCTCTCATTATTCCTCTTGATTAATTGTCATGGCACTGCACTGTATCGGTATGTAAAGATTCATCATAGAAGTATCCATGTCAGATGGACCATTCCACCACACACGGGATGTTGCAAATAGTGAGGAGAGATTATTTTCACTTGAGAGAGAAAAGGTTACATCATCATGACTGACCAGTCATTGTAGGGGTCCATTCATGTACTCTACTGTATACTTAACAACATAAAACAAGGTATATTTCTCGCAGTAAACCCTAAATCTTCTTCCACACTGGGGGAAAAACAGCATCTGAAAGTTTGATGAGATGCATTTTTACACGTCAGTGCTGTGACCACTTTTACATTGCATCTAATGAGCGATCGGTTTCTTTTGACCCCGACCTGCGCGCACATACAGGTTCTTAACTTCTTATCAGTGTGACGTTGTCTGGAAATGTGTCAATTGTCAGTGACTAATTATTATGGCTAATATCAACACTACTACTGTTTGATTTTCCTTTTTAGGCTCCCAACTCGTTTTCAGTATGTGGAACTTCTGTCAACCCTAAACCTGGACTACCCATTCCTCAGGGAAAGTATTTCGTCTGGCTATGTAAGTTTTTATTTGTTCATGTTGTTACCTGCATCGGTACAATTCTATGTGTAGCTGTTAACCACTGAAACTGAGCGCTATACTTGGTAAACTAATACTTGGTAGACTGGGGTCAGCTCTATGCCTGGTTTGGCTTAGATCTAAGCAAAGGATGCAATTTCACCATTATACCAGAATACTTATTTAAGTTTCAAGGTTGAACTGAATGGGATAAGCACAAGATGGGATAGTACTTATCGCACTGTGCACATGACCTTGTGTGCGCGACTGCGCGTGTGTGAGTGCGAGAGAGAGACAGAGAGAGAGAGACACACACACACAGAGTCTGTCTGTCTACATAGATAAAGAGCATCAGCTGGAGGCAGTATGTGGGGGCGGGAGATGGGGTGGTGTCCACTAATGGTAGATTGATTTCTGATAGAAGTTGAGTCTTGTGTCACGTCAGTGATGACCTGCGCTGAGCTGAGCAAATGAAGAAACAAAGTAGAGCCCAGTGTCCAACATCCTCGAGCTGAAAATAACTGTCCAGCTCTTGCAATTCTCCATATTCAAACTGCAGCCAACTTGCCAGCAAGGTGATACCTAGGTGACACTTCCCATACAGAAAATAAACAGAAAAGTGCTCTCTAATCAGAGTATGGAAGAGCTCGTTATCAGTAAAGCAACCTCCTGCTGCCTCCTGCATTATGTGCACATTCAAAACATGTGGTACAAATGGGCCGTTGAGTGATATGGCTGCTACACATACATGCATACACCTCCCCAATGATTATATCTGGTTTATTTATGGTGTTTTGCCTCTATTATTAAGGTTATTGTAGCAGTCAATTTATATTGGGGGTCGGGAGGGGGCAGGGCGGGGGTCCCAAGACATTGCCAAAGCATTTCCGGGGGTCCCCGGCCAAAAACGTTGAGAACCCCTGAGGTAGACAGTGGAATAAAAAAGGTAAACGGCCCAGAAAACATTCCATGTGTTTGACATCCCGTTTGGCTTGATAACGAGCTCACACAGTTGGAGATGCAGAGAGCTTGGAAACCATTACAGTACGTTTTAACAGCGGGCGACAGGCAGCCCGATGAATTTTCCGGAAGTGTGTTATTTATCAATGGGACCCGGCAACTACTGGCGATAGCAGGCGATGGTCGAAAAGTGGGCAGAGGAACGTCGGCCGAAAACATAAAAATAATTCATCTTTTGGGGCGATAGCTAATGAAATTCAAGCGACGCTCGCCGTTGGTCTCTAAGGTCTCCCGCTGTTAAAACGTAGGGTTAGATTTCACTGGGTGGTCACTTGTAGATGAAAGATCACACTGCAGTCAATGATGCTGCCCTTTCATCATTACGTAACACGCACGCGCGCGCGCACGCACACAAGCAGGGAGGTTCATCTCTTCAAATTCGGCTGGAGTTGGAGTGGAGGAGTGAATTTAGAGTTTTCATCTGGCTTCTTCTACTGCCGTGGTTCACAGCAGGGAACATTATTGCGTACACACGCATCAACGAACCGCGCGCGCGCGCTGACAGAGATGTCTCCCCGCAAGAGCCTAAAGGTTCTCATCTTTGAACGATAATTAATTCCAATAACGGGGGATGGGAGCTTTCCTCAAATCTGTGTGCTGTGCTTCCACATGACTCTGCCTTCTTCAGAAGATAAGCACTGCGGCTGTTCACAGCCCGTTTATCTGACAGCGGATGGAACTTTAATTATCCAAAAAGCCAAATGATGCTGCCATGTACATTATCATTCTGCAATCTGCACTCCTCTCTATCTGCCTCTTTAGTCTGTTTATGCTTTATACAGCATATGGCCACAGTTTACACAAAATCTATAGAACTGTGTCGATAAAACACTTTATTTAATAAAGAAACCTGCAGTAGTTTAATGTTTACCTTTAATAACCTTTGGGCTATTTCCTTTTAAGCTAAACTTGTATGAATGAGATCTTGGAGTGAGCATCAATAATTGATGCACAAGGCTTTTTATAGAGCATAGCCCATGATATTCATAATTCTATTCACATTAAGCTCTGGCAATGAGTTCAAAATTTAACAAATAGGTATTAAAACTTTAACTGATATTAATAGCAGCAATCAAAGGGCAGACCGTGGAGTTATGCATAATTTCTGTACTGGTGATCTAGAAAACCCACTTAGTGCCTCCTGTGGCCCTTACTCCTTATCACTCTCTTGCGCTCTCTTTCTCCACTAAATTCTCCACTAAATTCACTCCATCATTGTATTCTTCACCCAGAAGAGGTAATAAACTCAATCGACATGCCATTGCAGTCTGTGCAAAACCTTTGACATAAAGATGTGACACTTTAGTCCAACTTTTAATGCCATCATTATTTCAGTAAAGATAACTACAATGACCCATGACTTTGATTGATTAGCACATTTTCTGGTCATCCATAATTGTATTAATAATTAATTCACTTAATGAAGTTAAGATATACAGTAGGTCGGGAACGATGCAAGTTCGGAATTCATGCCCTAACCAGTTAGTTAGTCGGTTAATCCTTGATTCTGATTGTCTGGTTTCCGTTTAGTAGATGTACTAAATTACACTATAATCTATTCTACACCTTTGATTAGTTTATATCAATCACAGCCGGTACGTGATTTGTTTCTACAGTGATCTAGCATTATCTGTACTGTAGCAAAACGAGGTAAGGGGAGCAACAGTGCAGGGCTTCTAAGAATTGTTTTAATTGGGACGTTACATATTGGCATAATGTGTAACTGTTTTAGAAAAGCAATAAGCCACGTGAGGTCTCAGTCTCACTGTACATTTCTTTGCAACCAGTCCAGTCCCATGCCTCCGAGGGGCATGGATGTAATGGTTAAACAGTAGTCTGTGTATGTGTTGACCTTGCTTTGGCAGCACCAGGAGGGAAATCTCTAAAGTATTCTGATCTCTGGTTCTGATCTACTTCTGTGCCAAGGAGGGAGAGATGGAGCGGAGCGGGAACAATGTCAGTATTCCCATGTTCCGCAGCGCTATACAGACGGGACTGAAACCAGGAGGAAGGGTTGTCTTAAATAATGGCTCC
Organism: Protomyctophum bolini; assembly: GCF_963924005.1. Classification (NCBI taxonomy): domain Eukaryota; kingdom Metazoa; phylum Chordata; class Actinopteri; order Myctophiformes; family Myctophidae; genus Protomyctophum; species Protomyctophum bolini. The sequence goes on from NC_137866.1 coordinate 42,772,581, forward strand.
TGTGTTCTAATTTATGTAGAGATTTTGTTCTCATTTATGTGGGGATTATTTATGTATATGAGTGTATTCAGAGTTGAGGATGGAAGAAGAGGAGAAAACAACTGAGATGGAGAGATGGGGGGGGAGAGAGAGAGAGAGAGATATAGTATTTGCTCCTGTGATCCCTGGTGAAATTGATTCTCTTACCCCCAGAGATCTGCCGCGATCCTCTATCTGTTCGTCTGCCTGCCTTCCTTCCTTCCTGCGTGTGTGGGTGTGTGTACCCACTGACCGGTACACGCATCAGTGACTCTCGCTGCTCAGGGAGCTCAAAACACAGAGGAGTCAGAGAGAGATCAGACGGAAGGAGGGACGGAGGAAGCAGATTGACTCTGTGCTTGAGAGAGATGATGAGACAGGATGCAGGAGAGAAAGGAAGGGAATGAGAGCAATGAGGAGATCAGGAGACAGAGATGAACAGGTGATGAGGATGTTTGAGTAGGATAATGGAGGTGATGAGGCCTTGCATTATAGGAGACACAATGTGTTAAGAAAAAAAAGAAAGAAAGGGGATTCCCCTTAAAATAAGCAACAGAAGATTGGAGGCAAAGAGTGTGTGTGTGTGCGTGTGTGCGTGCGTGGCTGGTGGTTGTGAGGCCGGCCTCTGATTGAATGGCCAAAGAGGAAGAGCAATCAGCGATGGTGAAAATTGCCTGTAGCTGCATCGCTGGAGTCTGCCCAGGAGAAAGAGAGATAGCAGAGAGAGGGGGGTGCTTTAATACACTTGGGTCTTTATCTGAGTACTAGCACTAGTTTATTACGTACTGAGCGGACAGAATGGAGCAGGCTCTCTTCCTATTCCTATGGGTGGAGGGGAGTCAAGGAAGTTGATATTTTGGTGTTTTGTTTAATTAGTTTTTTCTAACAAACTCTGACATACTGGCCTCTCTACCAAACCACAGCCCCAAAGTATGGACGAGCATCACTGACTACTGAGCATTCATGTCGAAGACTTGCAGGGTGGTTGTAAAATAATAATGCCCCCTGGGAAGGCCATGGCTGTGCGCTCCCTTTTTCTGCAATTTTATTAGGAAAATGGGGATATTTCATAAAGAGGTAGGTATTACTATACCTACCTACTTAGTAATTACCTCCCATTGATCTCATAATGTAGGATTGTATAGCTATAAAGCAAGTGGCACATACTTAAATGAAAGTGGAATACATTTTCTGTTTTCCTGTTGAATTGTGAGGGACAATTAATGATTCAATGATTCCCTTTTCCGTCAAAGTTGTCTGGTTTGAATGTGAGCTTTTATGTGACACATCTCATCAGTGTAGTGCTGCCGTATTTGTTCGGAAATTATTTACTCTACTTTGTTTTATGGAACTGCGACTTTCCAGACATATATATCAGCAATATTATTACTATATTATGATCCAGTAATGCACATGCCCCCTAATGGTCTATATATCTATAGCAGGCAGTGCAGATTGTATCCAGGAGGACAGTGGAACTGCAAAACCACTTCTCTCCAAGCTCCAGAGGCTCCGAGAGCAGCTCAGCTCCCATCACGCTTCCTGATGGCTTTAATTGGCCTCCCCTGGCTGGGAGCTGAGCACAAGCATCACTACCCACTGATAGAGTGAACTGTGAGAAGACTACCTCTCTTTTTCTCTCTCTCGCACGGACGCTCGCGCACGCACGCACGCACGTTAAAGTAGAAATTCATACAGGCAGAGAGAGAGAGATCTTATAGTCTACCAGAGCTCACTTCCCACTCTTTGGTTTTCTGCGTTGAAACATTAATCCATATGCCTAAAAACATGCGAACACCGTCTTCCTCAACATACAGCAGCAGAGAGGTGTGTTACTCCTTCTATGAAGCCGCTGTTTGATTTGTACCTGTCGGGTGGACAGGTTTTAGGGGCCTGTCTGACACAGCTCTCTGTTCCGATCTTGGCAGGGGGTAATGGAACGGAAATAAAGTCACCTGGAATAGTTATGAGTGACTAAAGAACCATTAGCATCCCAACAACTGCCCCGATAGGAAGATTTGCATTTAAAATGATCCGTGCTTGCATGGCAAGGAAGAGCAGTTGTTCATATTTTACTTGACACTTTCCTAAAACACTGTCCTAACAAAAACGATTTTACTTAAAGTCAAACTTGTGCTACAAAGTCACATAAAGTTCTCTGTTTCACTGTTCTTCTCGAATCTTTTCCTGGTACAGCTTGTACCAAGTTAACTGTCTCTGTCTCCAGAGTAGAGGGAGAGTCTGAAGACAAGCAAGCATACAGTGAGACAGCTAGGCGTGATTGAAGAGTGCTGAACTCTGGGAATAGCTATACATCTGTGTTAGCTATACATATCCAACATATCCAACAAGTTTTTAACTGCAATGATGAGCCTGCACAAATAAGAATTTCACCCACCTTAATGTGATAAATAACAATAAAGACAGCAACACATCTAACCAGTAAGACGCCTGGGGGCGAGAAGCGACCTCGCCCTTTAGACCTTAAGGGCGAAGTCGCGTGTGCAATGTCACGAGATCTGGGCACCATATATGGGGCTTTCCCTTTTGTATGTAGACAATGGCGCCGCTCTTCGGCAGTATCGTAGACGTGATATCACAATGCGTGACCATATATGCGGGGATATTCCCGTAGGGGATTGGTGAGTGACGGGGATTGCAAGTTAGGTGTTGTGACAGATTTCACATGATCTGGGCACCTGGGGGCTTGCCTGGGGCAGAGCCGTGGGGGTGACCAAGGGGGCTGATGTCATGTGATGTCATGATGATGTCACAATGACCTGGGGGCTTGCCAGTTGCCTGGGGTGACCAGGGGGCTGATGTCACGTGATGTCACGATGACCTCGGGGCTTGCCTGGGGTGTGTGACAGGAATTGCGACTTCATGACAGAGTGACGGGAATTGTGGGTTATGTGACAATTTTTTATTTTTTTAAAGCCAACAGAGGAAATGCTTGTGTAGGCCTACAGTTAGCCTACATCAGGGGTAATTGAGGAATGCGTGCATGAAAATAAACATGAATAGTGGTACATGCAGTGGAAGCATGATTCTCTTCAGTGTTTAAGCTTGAAGCATCGGCAGTGGAAATGACAGAATTTCCCCGAGAACAGCAAAATGCACAGCAACAAAGCTGACATAGGAGATCAATCCACAATTTCTAATTGCCTCTCTACTGTCATATTTAGCAGAAAGTCCACTATAATGGTGCACACAAGGTAATGCTGCTTATGGGCGATGCATGAACTTCTACTTTCTCCTAAAGAGCATTCCTTTTCCATATAGAGAACTTCTGCATGTGGAGGTAAGGTGTGCAGAGTCTGCGTGTCATGGTGGCCCCATGCCAGTCTGGATTCTTAATGGGCTAAGCAGTGTTTACTTTTTCAAAGTCTTTTGCTTGAATTATTGATGGTTGAGAGCTGATTTGTGCTTGGAATTGGCGTCGGATAATCCATCTGGGTCTACAACACTTCTTAGGTGCCGTGTCTGTCTCCGGGGCAAATGGGCTGACTGGAAACTTCTAGCTCTATGCTGTAATTTGTTATTCTGATTTCTGCTGAGTGTAAAATGGTTAAAAGTGGCACAGAAAGCGGAGCTTTAGGAGGCAGGAGGCGTGTGTGCAGCGGGGAGGCACTCCCAGTAGATCTGTGTTTTGTTCCGTATATATAGTCTGTTACCAGCTAATCTCCACCACCGTTGGCTGCGGTCGCTGCAAAACTGTGCACACACACTCCCTGGATGCCAGAACAAAACCTCTGCCTTGAATTGTTTTAGTTTGAGTCCATTTTCACTTTCTCTCTGCCTTTTGGGTGCCCCCTCCTCAAGGTTGGTGCTGCCTTCCTTTGCCTTTCAGCAATCCCCCCCCCCCCCCCCCTTTGCCTTTCAGCAATCGCCCCCACCCCCCCAATACATGCACACACACACACACACACACACACACACACACACACACACGCACACACGCACACACAGGCTTCTACATCGTACACTAAACACAGTCTCCCAATGCACTGAGTGAGCAAGTATGAGCTGGTTCCTTCCAGAAATCCAAGGGAGGGGGGAATACAGTGCACGCTGACAACCCTGACAGTAATGCTATACTAGTCTATATCACCTTCCTCCCGCCCTGCAATATACTGTAATACCGTTACATCATATTACATGAGCCCATGACATGAGATGCCAGCATAATGAGACTCTTACAGGACACATGTACGGTCAACTATAAGATATGTGCTGCAGACATTGTTGGATAGAAAGTAGAGCTGCAATTATAGGAAGTTTGAGAACATGTTAAAGAGGAACTGAACATGATAAGTTCTACATACCGTGGGCCACAGCAAATGGAAGGATGGACGGACAGGCGGACTGACAAAAGGAAATATTTTTGAATTAGATCAATTCCTTGGCCAGAAATGAGGCAGTCGACAAGAAAGAAGAAACACACCAACTTTGCTGTGTGCTCTGTCAGGGGAAACAATGCTTCCGTTTCAATTTGGGGGGGCTTAGTACCCAATCTGTTGTTACTGTGGTGATATACTCTGAGTCTGTATATATCGGTGAGTGTCTGACACGTACAAAATAAATGCAGAAAAAGAAAGCCAGCCTAATTGGCACAACTGTAGAGCCTAATTAGCATAACGAGCCAGTAGAGCGTGACACGTGTTATGTGCATTTCTCATTATGGGTCGACATATTCACATACTGACTTGGACTTGAGCAGCTAAGTGTGTGGAAATCACCCCCAAAAAACATTTTTTAGATTTGAGGTTTTGAGAGAAAAAACGACACTGTACTATAGGTCATGGTTTCGGACGGAAGGCTATAGCATGTCTTTTTTCTCGATTTTTGAGAAAATCAGATGAAAATCAGGGTTTCAATTTGTGAGGCGTAATGTCTATTCTTTGACTGCCACCATTGAACTCTTAGAAAACCCCAAACTACACCTCAAATGAACCGGAAGTAAAATCGCCTATAACGTAAGTCATCAGAAGTTAATATTGTATAACCGGGAGGTAGCGATGATTCACAAATGAGCTCCTAACATCGACGTTCTGTTCAGTGTTCAATCACCTCAATCTGAGCCTCAATTCTGAGAAAAACCCAGCTAATGACCGTGGCCATTACAGCAGGACTTGGTACAGGCCAATACACTGAGCAGAGCGTTGCCTATAGCGACGGGGAACACTGCTTCACGGTAGATATTAGCGAGACCATTCTGAATCAACAAGAAACCTTATCACGTCAATCATGTCAATGGCAGGAATCGACATTAGGAAATATCACGTCAATCACGTTGTTGGCAGTCTAAGAATGTAAATGATCGTCACCTGTCAAAATGCATTATATTAGTACGGTTATACGTGCACAGTTATGACAGAAGTTGAGAGGCATGTTTCATGGTTTCAGTGTGTCAAAGTGTCTCAGCATGTGAACCATTCCAACTCCCCATGATTATCTCTCTCTCTCTCTCTCCCTCTCTCTCTCCCTCTCTCTCTCTCTCTCTCGTAATGGCTATATACTCCTGTGTGATGTACCGTGTCTTCCTCTCCATTTCCGACCCTCCTCTCCTGAACCCTCCTGTTCAACCCTGCTGAGCCAATCCAAGCTGGCCGGCTCCCTCTGCTGAGCAGGCAGACATAGGAGTTGTCCTGCTGGGTGCAATATGCCACCCACCTCCCTAGCACTGCCAGCCCAGCATGCGCCTCAGCTCAGGCTGTGACGCCTTGTCAGTAAACAGATGAAGATATATGAAGGCTGTAAGTGACTCAGGGCAGGGAGCACGAGGACAATCGCATGTTTTTAGATATATGAAGGCTCTAAGTGACTCAGGGCAGGGAGCACGAGGACAATCACATGTTTTTAGATATATGAAGGCTCTAAGTGACTCAGGGCAGGGAGCACGAGGACAATCACATGTTTTTAGATATATGAAGGCTCTAAGTGACTCAGGGCAGGGAACACGAGGACATTCACATGTTTTTATACATATATGAAGGCTGTAAGTGACTCAGGGCAGGGAGCACGACCTCATGAGATTGCTTGTTCTTCCTGGGTGACATCTAACAAACCCGAGGAACAATCAAACTTTTTGACACTTGGCAACAAACATCCACCTGCAGGTATAAAGGGCCGTATTTTCGTCAGTGCTAAACCCCTTAAACGTATTTTTTACTATTTTGAAAAAACATTTTTGAATTGTTCAAATAGCCAATCTACAAGCTCACTGTGCTCAATGTGTTGATGAAGATCGGCTAGGTGAATAATTTGAATGTTTTTCAAAATAGTAAAAAAAAAAAAGTAGCCTGGCAAATAGAGCACAGGACACAGACATATTTTGGGGTTCTTTATTTCCCAAGAAGTTGGTGTTGGTGTATCTGATTTGTGTAAAGAATGCCACAGTTTGGCAAATAGGCTATGGCATGCAAGCCTGTAACATAAAATAAATTTAAACAAAATACGGTAGTGGCTCTATCTAGATAAAACAAAGAGGAAAGATACCACAATGAAATGAGATATTATTTCCATTTCAATGACACAAAAATAAAATAAAACCTAAAACTCACCACCAACAGTCTATGAGGAACGGCCAACTCACACACTGAGCTAGCCCCTCTCGGAACCCTCCATAAAGCTTTTATGAAATTTGGATGATCGCTTTATGTAGGGTTCCTCGACATTACAAAATTTTCTAATGCAATTGTTGGAACGCGGATATAAACAAACTCCTAGTTTAGTCGGTCTGCGCGGTATTACTAAATTTTTTCCTGTTATGGTTTCCGAATGTGCGAACTATAAGTACCTATACATACCTCTGAGAATATCTCCTGTGTCGCGGAAGCCGTTAAGTATTTTTAATCCATGTTTGATTAAAAATGTCGCTTTGATTTCCTCTTGTTTATTTACCGTTTATTGTACCGCCTCCCGATGTGCGGTTGGCTTTGCCGGCTAACGTCATAGCTATAGCACCACTAGCTAGCCAGATAGGCGGTACAATGAGGTGTCAATAAACAAGGTAGGAAGAAGCGACATTTTTAATCAAACATAGATTAAAAATACTTAACGGCTTCCGCGGCACAGGAGAATTCGCAGCGGTATTTATAGGTACTTATAGTTCACACATTCAGAATAACTCAAACAAACAGAAGCCCTCAAACGGCGCCGCAACGACGTATCCGACGTATTTATGTTTATTTCTGTTCGGTACCAGGTGGCACCCGACCGTGGAATAGGACCCAATGGGGTAAAGTCTACCAAATGCCAGAACTTTAGTACCATTTGGGTTCTGCTTGTGGGGCTAACACTGAGCAAACACTGGTCTCCCAAGCTTCACCCCTTTCCACTGAGAAACACATTACATTCACATTATCAGCAACCTCTATAGTGAGATCAACCTTAGAATTTACTTAATGTAGAAATACAAATACAAAGAAGCAGTACTTACAGTACAAAGACACTGAAACTCAACCAAGTTGATATAACTACTAGTTCAGCTTTCACCCCTTGTTTACAATCTGCAACCATCAACAACATGTATTCTCAATCATCTGGGAATACACTCATAGTATACTGCATCAAGAATGTGTTTACATGTGTATCTGAAAATATACAATGAAAGTATTGCATTTTTTACCATCAAGATCTTCTCAAAGAATCCCCACAAACACAGGTTGCTTCTTATTATTCAAGACGTTTTTCAGTGTAACCCTTGACCCCCAGAACATGGCACTCTTAAAGTGACAGTGCCACCTGGTGGATTTACATAGAACTACAGGCATATATGCCACTGGGCTACAAAAAAAAGGAAAATAAGGGGTTTAGCACTGACGAATATAGGGCCAAAGCCCATACTGTTTCATCCAAATGTTCTAGTGTTGAAAAGAGACATTTCAAAACTGTTATCCCTCCTGTTAGTCTCGTGTCGCCAGACAACTATTCCACAATCTCCGAATGCTACTGTATATAGAGTCTGCACTACAGCTCGCGAAATCCGAGTAAGGAAGCTGCCATTTCCGTTCACGAAAATATATTTTAAAATATCTTTAGAGCTTATTTTTTTATTTCCTTTTCTGCTAAGCAACAAGCTGCTTAGATGATTTCTATTTATAATAGGATAAATGTGCGGGACTGTAAAGACGAAATGGATATGGCACTGGGGGAGGCTCAACTTCCGCTTTATAGTTTACGCATACATTTGGAAATTGCGAGAGGCAACAGTCTGGTAATGCGAGACTACCCTCCTGTTGGTTGGTAAATATTATCTTAAAGTTAAAGAAGCATGTTAAGTACTGTAGGTATATTCGTCAATCAGTTTAGTGTAATGTTAACCTTGGAATAGATTGGGGAGAGATCAGATAAATATTGCGATAATTTATCACAATATTTAGGGATGCACCGAATGGGAAATTCTTGGCCAAACCCGAATAACCCAATGATTACTATTATTATATATAGTTTGTGTACCATTGCTTTCATACAGTATATATAACCGTACTTTGTTGTAGAGCTACCTACAGCCAAGTGTGCGCAAATTCTTGCAGCTGCGTTTTCATCACGTCATCACAACAAAATGGTATAGGTTTACGAAAGGTAACCTTGGTTCTTTACTATTCAGTTTCGGTTCTAAAATCAAACAAGCCGAATACAGAAAATGCATTTTTTTTGCCACTATTTGACCGAATAGTTTCGGTGGCAGAATATCCGGTGCCTGCCTGCCTACCAGAATTGTCTCATCTCACCACTTGTAGCGCATTATAGCTAATTGGCTTTTTATTTGGTATTCAGGAAACATATAATTAATGTTCATTGGTTAAAACATTCAATAGTATCTTCGTAAGACACAGTCTATATAGCTGCCATGAATGATTGTATATCAGCCTTTCCATGGTCTTCATTCGACGGTGCATTATCAGCATTCGGCTTGTTGGTCCGACCCATTAATAACCCTGTCACTAACCCAAACCGCATGCCAAGCCACATTGTCGGACTAATGCGCCATCGAAATGACTAGCTGATGCCCAACCAATGATGGAATGACTGTGATGTGCTGCCATCCATTTCCCAGGCACTCAATCTCTTTCCGTTTGTATTGCAAAGGTCTCAAAACCCCCTTTTGGGGTTCTGTACAGTATGTAGGCTTAAAGTATTCAAAAATTACAAAAATGTGATGCTGCTATATTAGTTTTTCATAAAACTCCGGTCAGGATTTAGAAGGCGTTTTTAAGAATCGGCCTCAGTCCATAATGGATTGATTGTATAATTGTATTTATTTTTATAAACGGGCAATGAGAGGAGATGCTTACATAACAGCTTCTAAGTGAGGTTGGTGAGACTTGAAGCAGTGCCCACTGACAGAAATGTGCATGCATTAAGTAAGTGCTGTGTTTTTTGATTCACCAAGTAGACCTAAACACGTATTTCCACAAGAAGGCTATAGTGAGTATGGGGAAGGAATAACTTAAGTAACAGTGGCGTGGCAGGAGGCAGAGAGACAAACATGCAGGGACACATACACAAACGCACACACATGCGTACAGACAGAGGAAGAGAAACTGAAGGAATATGTAGGGAGTGCGTAGATTCCTCTGTTCCCTGTGTAAGTTGACAGGTAAATTAGCATGTGTGCCTAACTGTGCAAGAAGGGGCCAAGGTCTGGCATGAACCCTTTCACTCTGGCAGACGGGCAGCTTGTTGACCCAACTGCTGCCCCTGTCACTTGCAACTTCCACATTAGCATTCAAACACAAACACCGTGCCACTGTCACAGCTGTATGCACTTCCCTGCACTCTCATGCACACTCCACTGCACACATGCAGGGGGCTGTCATGTGTGGGCACAGAGAAGGATAACTTAATACCGGTAGTTCAAACTGATCGGAGATACATCTTGAAATGTTCAAAAATGCTTTTAAATCACATCAGCATACTCAGCAATGTCTCTTGAACGGAATCTTGGGAGTTGTTTACAATCTTCTCATCAATGCAAGAGATATATGTATCTCTCTCATGAAGCCTTTGTTTCTCTTTCCACCTTCCTGCACATCAATAGCTCACTCCCTAAATCTGTCTTTAGGTTTGCTACCATGAGAGAGAGAGAGAGAGAGAGAGAGAGAGAGGGCTCAGGGATAGAGTGGCTGGATGGTAACGGTTAGGTTGCCAGTTTACTTTGAACCCGGGCTCACCCAGAGTTACTGTCGAAGTGTCCTTGCGCAAGACGCTGAACCCCTAATTGCTCCCGATGTGCAGGTTGGTGCCTTGCATGGTTTCCGCTGCCTTTGTTGTATGAGTGTGTGTGTGTGAATGTAATGCACAATCTCTGTATAGCGCATTGGATAAAGGCGCTATATAAATGCACCGTTTACCATTTAGAGAGAAATTATACATCTACACAGGGTGTTATCCAGTGATGAAAGAAGTACTCACCTGTTGTACTTAAATAAAAGTATAAATACTACAAGTAGAAGTCCCATATACAAAATGTACTACAGTGGTGAGCTGGCGGTAGGGCTGTCCAGGGCGCCGCCCCGGTAGTTCAGACACCGCACGCACTGTTGCACGCCCCCCAATTGCAATTCAAATAAACTTTATGCACACAGCCCTACTAGTCTGTCCTATACTACAAACAGACAGACTCATTGGAGCGGTTTGGCACCGCTCAAAAATGGCAGAGCGTGTGAAACCTGCAGCTTTCAGAGGCACGGGAATAGAAGGGACGAAGCTCAAAGTGCTGTTTGAACTGAAGAGGCTTTCCACAGCATTTATAGCCATGAGCAACACAATCAATTAACTTGTGTTGTGATTAATCAATTATCACGCTGGCCCATTGACAGCCGCAGTGCTTAACCAGCGTTCCCTCGCCAGGCCGCTGTGTGTTGAAGAATTAGCATTGACCACACTAACACTCACACAGTAGCTAATTTATGTTGCGGCATATTAAGCATTTATTCATTTAAGCATGCAAAGATTTAATGCACATCTCTCTTTGTTCCCTGCATATTTAATTTCCTCGCATCCATATGCTTTTCCCCACTCTAGTAGTCCGCCTTCTCTACTCCTCTCTCAACTTCATCATACATCTCTCTCTCTCTCTCTCTCTCTCTCTCTCTCTCTCTCTCTCTGGGTTGTGTCCGTTCTCCAGATAATATAAGTAGGCCTACAGCATATCTCAATGGGGGGAGGGAAGAAGTTGGGGTTAAAGGGATAGTTCAGATTTTTTTTAACTTAAGCTGTATGAAATACTTTCCGTTAATATAGTGGTTACAACTCTATAAATGTATTGTCAGAGTCCCGTGGTGGGAGTTCTGCTCTGGTTTTGGTGAAGTAGTTCCTTTTGTGGGGGGCACAGGGGGCCACGCGTTAAAAGTAAATTAATCCACAAAACTAACGTAATTTGTATTGTAACTTTCGTTAATTTTTTACCCCTCTATCACACGGAACTATATGTTTTTATGTGTCCATATCACTACGCCCAAAAATAGTTCCATGTGCTAGAGGGGTCAAAGTTGAACGAAAGTTGTGCTAATATTTTAGAAATAGGTCAACAGTACAAATGACGTTAGTTTTGTGAATTAATTTACTTTTACTGCGTGGCCCCAGTGCCCCTCACAAAATGACCGGAACTACCTAATATTGACCAAAACCAGAGCAGAACTCCCACCACGGGAATCGGGCAATCAATTGTGTGTGTGTGTGTGTGTGTGTGTGTGTGTGTGTGTGTGTGTGTGTGTGTGTGTGTGTGTGTGTGTGTGTGTGTGTGTGTGTGTGTGTGTGTGTGTGTGTGCGTGTGTGTGTGTGTGAGTCCTGACCTGGACAGTGCTTCTATTCACTATACCTGACCAATAATTAGCAGGATACGAGGAACAGTACTGACAAGCATGCAGGTTGCAGAGGAAGAGACACCCACACATACAGGAACACTGTGTGTGCGTGCGCATATTCACAGACTGTGGCATAGTCTTATTTATCTCTCTCCATCAGAACCATAACCATATGGGAGAGCAGCTGAACGCCACGCCAGCCTCTGCTCGCCGTCCACATTCATCAGCCAGAGAGACGCAGGCAGTCCACATCAGTTACTTTTAGACCCCGTCTGACAGCACAGTACGCTGCATACAGTAGTCATCACGTACTGTATATCGTTGCTGTCAATTTGAGGTTTTAGATTTTTTTTGGCTTTGGACAAAACCTCTTAACTCCATTGGACCCTCAAATGTCTGCTAAAGAAACTAACTCCACCACCTCTCCCCCTCTCATGGAAGTAATTGACAATATATAAAGTTACAACACCTGCAACTTTGATGAGGCTGTAGTGCTTTGTTTTTAAAATAGGCTGTAAGGTTTTCTTTATTTCCTGAAAAAAATATATTCAGGGTCTACTACTCCTACGTCCGCATTATGTCCATTTTAAAGACTGCAACAGCTCAGTGCATCCTGCATGCTGCCACACAGAACAGTACTGGTACGACTCCCTGTAAACATCTCTGTTAGCTTCATCTCTCCATTCCGCTAAAGGTTTGCTATGCAAAACAAACTCCACCACCTTCACACTAACATGAACACACAGAAACAAACAGAATGGCTGATTGGTGTGAGCAACAATGGGCATAGAGTTTACAGAAAATAAAGCATAAATGGAAATGCAGACTGTCTATATCATCATCCAATTGCAGGATCTTTCTCGCTACTAGGCTTCAGTATGTGTGACATTGTAATCAAATTATAGAGAGTGAGAGAGAGAGAGAGAGAGAGAGAGAGAGAGAGAGAGAGAGAGAATTAAGCTTACAAGCTGCTGTCCAGAAAATGCATAAAATGCAGGAGACAGTCCTGGACCCTGGTAGGGGATTTACTAGAAGGGACCTAGCCTCGATACCCAGGCTTTCATTTCGTCTGCGCGGAAAATGAAAGCCTGGAGGAACGCATTGGCTGCCTTGGTCTAGAAGTGGGAGTCAACGCTTCCGGGTGGGTGTCGCTCCAAATCATGTGACGTAGCGCTTCACTAGGTGGGAGAGGAGTGGCCAGGGCTGACAGACAGATCGGTGAGATCCAATCAGGGCGTGTGCAAATCTCAGCCGCGACCCACCCCTATAGACCAGAAACTTAACACGTTAGCTCAGGCTAGAAGGGACCAAACCGCAACATTGGATAAACAGAACATTTCTCATCTCAAACTTGCGAAGAATATCAACTTTGCCACACTCAGCACCCAGCCCACTTGTGCACATATTATAGACTAGAGGACTGCAGGTTTGCCCCATTCAACAAGTCAAGACAAACATCCTAATGCAAACAAACTGAACGGGGAGAGAAGTCTCAAGTAGCGACATCCCGTGATCATCAATACAATTGAATTTACAAGTGAACTTTCGAATGGGAAAAAGTATAGTGATCATTAGCAAAGATAGAGCCAACCAGATGTTTTAGTAGGATCTGAGGTTCTTACTTCACGACTTTGACAGATAGACCTTTATTGATCCTGGGTCCAACAGAACCCCCCGGGTTTCATTTTGATTTACTTGCCAATCCTGCTAGAATGCAGACATAAATAACTAAAGTGGAAAAGAATCATTTCCCAAATGGACCAAATGGCCGCATACATGGAAATAATTAATCAAGTGGCGGGTTTGGCTGAGAGAGAGACATCCCACCACTTTGACTAATTGCTTTGAGTAAACATGGCAGTCATTGTGGGGGTGGCATCACAGGCGCCATGCTGTGGGATTGGATGTGCATCACACTTTTGTTTTGTGAAGTGTTAAATATTGGCCTTGTGGTTATTAGACGGACTGAGTGTTTAATGTGTAACTGTTTGCACAGTAAGCTCTGAATAATGTCCATCTGGAGACAGACGAGAACCTTGACAAATAGACATGTTGCGGCTGGCAGTGATTTTGGGTGGGGGGGGGGGCTATAAGACATCCATTATACTATATGCTACTTGTTCAACCTGCAGCAATAGCATCATATTCCAGATATCAAAGTACAGCAATGACACTACTACAGGCCTATAGCAAGTGCTCCACAACAACAGAAGTGCATCATGCCCACAACAAACACTCCACTGAACATTGTTTGTATTTGTAATATGTAGATAGCTGACCATTGATATGAGCCACCCACTGATAATGTGAGGGCGGGGCCGTCTCCAGAAATTAGTTGACTATTGCCTATGATATGATAAGACATCCGAGTGAGTGAGTGAGTGAGTGAGTGCAGAGTCAGTGAGTGAGTCAGTGCGTGAGTGAGCTGTAATTGTGTAGAAATTATGCAGATATAGGGAGAAAACAATAAAAAAAAAACGATACTTTAAACAATGTTCTTGACATCACAAGTAGCTTGACAATGACATATGATGAAGCAAGATCACTTTCTCCCTCCATGTCATTTATCAATACATGGCATAAAAACCATGATGATCTGTGCTGGCTCACATTCATATTCTGTTAGGGGAAGTAAGCTTTCTCATTGATTACTGCATTTAATTTCCATCCTAAAATAACAATGGTTTAGATTGGATGGAAATGCAAATGTTTTGATGTATGGCTGCCCAGGAATTAGGTATACAGATTTAAAAAAAAAAAACGAATCTGTTTGACTGTTGCTTATTTTCAATTTTCAAAGGAGGATAAATTAAATTTAGAGGTCAGGATACATTTTCCGTACAGGTATAAACATCATTAGACCTCAATGCAATATGTGACTTCTACAGGATACACGCAGAGAGGGAGAAGCACGCACTCAGTTGAGTAGATCACAGTAAGAGAATATTGGGTCACGGTTCTGGTATAGTCTATACAGTAGAAAGGAATACCAGCACTCACTTTTTGTTCACTCACTTGTTTATTTAGAGTTCTCCCCCCAGCAGCAACAGCAGGATAATGGCCTAAATAAACAAATGAGCATTGGGCGTGTGTATTAATTATGACGTCTACAATCTCTATTGCCCATTTAAATTGAGTGTGGATTTGTGTAGGATTTCAAGACATTACTGCAGAGTGCCAACATAAAGGGAAATGAGGACACCTCAGGCGCAAGGACTGTCAAATGGCATTAACTGTGTGGTGGCATTTTTAGCAGACACTCGATTTACAGGTACCTTAAGGTAAACACAGACACATGCATACAGACAGTATAGTGTCAAGTGAAGGGCGCTAATATATTAAAGTCTAACTCATGGAGTTAGACTTTAAGAGAGGAAGAAAAGTATGGCATGTGTGGAGAGTTGTCCCAGATGTTTTAGGAAAGTTATGGCAGCGGGTTAGGGTTAGGGTTAGGGTTAGCGTCCCTGCGGGTAGGATCAGGCTTTGAAGATATGTGCATTGTGGGTGCCATATACCTTTGGTTGCTTTGTAGACCAGCATTGTAAAGTTGCCCGAACGGCCAAGGCTCCAAGAACAGTCAGTAACGCAGTTTAAGGGTCTTTATTTTTCCCCAAACCTCCTCCACCAAAATCCAGACAATTGTTCAGTGCAATAATCCTCAATAACAAACTAGATTACAGGCAACAAAATAAAGAAAGGACCAAAAGATAAATAAATACTTGGGCAACACTTAACCAAACCCAACCATGAGAGCTCTCTTCAGGCTGTACCTTGATCACACAAGGCCCTGTAGCTCTCCCTCAGGGATGCTCACAATAGGACTGGATCCTACCACAGGACACAGAATCAATTAGCAACATTTCTTCTCAATACATAGAGCTGGGACTCGATTAAAAAAAATATCTAATTAATCAGAGGCTTTGTAATTAATTAATCTCGATTAATCGCATTATCAATATTCAACCCGAGAACAGTGAGAAACCTTTTTTTTATGTTTTTTGGTATCCCAGTGAATAGTGACTACAGGATTGAGGATTCCACTCATTTTACACATTTTACTGTCATTAATATACCTTAGAGTTGTTGTGTGGATATAATAAGAAAGCCCCCCCCCATTCTGTGTTGCCTAGAACTGTGACATCACAAAAATGTACTTCATAATGTTACTGTTTTTTTCAGACTTCCAGTTCTAGGCAACACAGAATGGGGGGACTTTTTATTATTTCCAGTGCACACAACTCGATAGAAAAAAATAATGTTGAAAATGAGTGGTAGCCTATTCCCCTTTAAGCAATACAACTTGTGCAGCAAGTGCCTATATAAAGTGTCTTCACTTCAGTGTGTATAATGTATATGAATACTCAAATGTGCTTTACATGGCGGGGCATGAGAAAACAAATAAAAACAACTTCATTAGGGGGAGCCTGTAGTGTAGACTAGAGAGTACTGCTGCTGCTAGACGTGCCGCAGCCAATTCAGTACTATAGTACTAGAAACGAGCCCAGTGAGAAACGTTCCGCGGTGAAAAAAAAGGTGCGATTAAATGCGTTAATTTTTTTAACACGTACGTACAAGCATCAGTGTTTTGTACTCTGTGTGGGCCCGTTATCCGACCGTAATAACTAAATAATCCTATTTAATAACCACCCGCAATCCACAATTAATAACAAAATAATGGGCAATATTAGGCCTATGGTTTTATGACATCAAGGCATGTAATAGAAGTTGATAATCGTGTCCGTCCTATCCCCTCCCCTGTCCCACTTGTCCCACGCAAGCGATACTTCTGTCCCTCAAATTAATAGTTTGGATTTGGTCACCCTCGATGATACTAATACTATATCTGTTTTTTACACATTGAGTTTTAATAAGTGTCTCCTGAGGAAGAAAATCCCAGCTGGATCTTCATCTACAATATTACTGTTTTGATAAGCTTTTTATTACCAGTAAGACGCGCAAACGCGGGAAGCGAACGCAGCTCGTACATATTTGGGTTTTGGACGTATAGCTGCTTTGGGGACTCCTTATATGGTTATGGCTGAGTCATGGTGACGTAATCACTCAGCTCCATATATGGGCACAAAAGCGGGACAGACAGACACACACACAGACAGACATGATCTGCTAGGTCTCATAGTAAGTGCTCACTGCGTTCGCAATCAAGGGCAGGTAAGATGGGGTGAACCTGCTATGTTGGGTCGTGGAACTCGGAGATGGGTGTTCCTTTTTTACCGCATATACAGAAAGGTCAGTAGCACTATGTTATTCTAGCTCTGACAGCGGGTGATTGGCACAAACAGGAAAATGCCACCTGGATAGCGAGCTCCAAATTACAGTGCCGATGAAAGTTCACTGCTAGCTATAGAGACCAGAACTGTGGACAGAAAAAATGCCAACACTTGGCACTGCTGTGGTTAATTATTTTTGATCTTTAATGTAAGAATGTGTAGCTGCTGCTACAGGTTACAGTGTGCACAATATTAGGGAAGGGCTTTTTCATTTGCACATATATACAACGTACATGAGCATAGATAGTTTTATTTCAGATGTTTTACCTTTTCAATAGCGTTTATTATATTTTGTCTTGACAGTGCTGGCACGTACTGGCAGTATACAATTGGAGTCATAGAGATTATCGAGTCCTACAGTACGACTCAATAATCCTTACTTCATATACACATAATAATTATGTCTTTATTAAGCACAACTAACAAATAAACAAAACTTGAAATGAACAAGTGTACTGTACAAGCATGTCTTATTTGTATTTTCTCTCACTGGGAAATAAATAATCATAATAAAATCTATTATTCATGAGGCATTTCTTTAAACATATGACTGCACAGGGCCGTACAGGACACATCCAGTAGTTGCAGTAATTAGCCAAGAGGCTGTGTACAGAGGAGAGAGTTTCCTTCTTTCTCGTTATGTAGGCCTATACTAATGAGTTGTCTATTAATGAAAATGGAAAGCATTTATTTTGTTGTGTTCAGCTGGATTAATTAATTAATACAGCAGCAAAATGAAAACAGAAAGTGCCACATCGGTCTTGTATGGCACATAAACCATTAATCAACGTTATCAAGACCTGGCCAAATACACTGCAGCTGCACACACCGCACAAGCACACAAACTCATCAGTCACGATCAATGACAATAAAAAAAAAAAATCAAACCGGACAAATCTGATATTCATATCCAGAAATCCAATATCTTCAACACTATTAAAATGCTCTCATTTTAAAAGGTGGAGAGTTAGGGCCGATTCATACTCCTATTTTACCACTGTTTCGGCGCTGTAGTGCCGAAATGATTTCGGCTCGTCAGAAAATTTCAGTAGCACCGAAGAGCCGACTTTAGGACGGTACCCGCCCCCCCGAACCTCAAATGACGTCAAATTGTAGGCTCTACAGAGCCGAACCGACTTTTATTCGGCTCTAAAATAGGAGTATGAATCGGCCCTTATAGCCACGAAGACCCTACATCACAGAGAGAGAGAGAGAGAGCTAGCACATTCCTCATTTTTTTTGTCTAGGAGGAAACTGACTGGATGAATAAAAGACATTTCCCCTTCAGGATATATGTTGTGTGTAGAGCCACTTCTTGAGAACTACTAGTGTGTGTGTTTGTGTGTGTTTGCATGCATATTGCGTGAGAGAGAGACATGAGAGAGAGAGAATAAGACGAGCGAGCCAGAACAACTGATAAGACTGCTGGCCCCTGCGTTCATGCTTTCATCCCCTGAGGCATTTATTAAATATTAACAAACAGCATTGTCACCCGAAGTACACATACTGTATTGAAAGAAGACACACTGACTGCGCAAAATAGCCCCCCAAAAAGCACTTCGCTATGGAGCCTTCTGCATGGGAATTATTTGTATTCACTCCGTTATCACAATCTCACATTAAACTGTGCCAGCTTGTCAGAAAAAAAGTCCTTGAGTAAACTAAAATTGCATTGTTGAAAGTCATTTCAATAATAGCTGGAAGCCATTACAACATTGTCATTAACGAGGTTGCTGGGAACGCAATTAGCCCCCTCACATTGCTCATGGAAACAAGTGGAAAGTCTTCAAATCAAGGGGCACCCAGGAGGATGAGGCACTGCGTAAAAATGTAACAAAACCAAACGCGAGGGGGAATTGGAACCCTGATGGAAATAACGGGCATTTTGTGATACGGTGATATATGTTTTCTCCTGGATGGTGCTGGGGAGGGTAAGAGAGACCACCACCTTCAATGCAAACTGGCTACAGCCATGGTATACAAAAAAGAATATTATTAATAATAATCATAATAATAGAATGACTAGATAATCAATAATCCCATTTTTGGGAACAGTCAAAGTTGATTAGAGCCATGGCAATGGTCAAAAATATATGGACAAATAAGAATCAGAAATAGAAAACAACACCACACTATTTCAGCCACGTGCAACATATCGTGCACTGGAAATGTTTAAGGAGATTTGAGTCCCATTTGATCTTCCAAAATCCCACCAGCTTTAGTCATTTTGATCAACGGCAGTGTTGACAGCGCAAATCCACCTTTCCCCACCTAAGTTTAAGAGGATGTGACTGAGCGGTGTTTGAGGCCGGAGGAGTCAGTGCTGAATGAGTGATGGTCGGCACACACAGCAAGGTTCCCAACAGGTCTCCTTGGAGATAAGAGCCAGCTGACTCTTCACATTATGTTTATACCGCCTAGAGATGCACCGATCACGTTTTTTTGCTCCCGATCCGATCCCGATCATTTGAGTTTGAGTATCTGCCGATCCCGATATTTCCCGATCCGATCACTTTTTTTTGCTCCCGATACAATTCCGATCATTTCCGATAATTCTTCCCGATCAGATACATTTTGGCAATGCAGTAAGAAAAAAAAAGGGACTAAAACGGTTCCGAACTGCCACCCCGTGTCCGAAACGGTTGAGAAATGACAGAGTTACTGTGTGCCGGTCCCTCTACTGTACCCTCTACTGTACTGTACTGGCACACACGAAATCATCATATACAGTTAATATGGGCATGTGTTTGTGTGCGTGTGTTAGGTTGCACACAGGTGGTGAAAAACAACCATGCTGTTTTCATGCTCATACCCAGCCAGCCAGGCAGGCACCCACACACATAAGTCCAAGGGACTGGCTTGCACCACTCAAAAAGTTTATTTATAGCATTATCTTTTATTCTTTTTTTAGCATATATTATTTTATTAGACATTTCTGCCTTTTCATTATTTAAAGGGGGAAAAAAAACCTTATATTGCTATTTTAATGTGCCTCATCATTATGTTCAAGGGAAAAATAATGCACCTATGCGCTCACACGTGGTGCAGAGTCGCAGCACATGCAGGGAGGAGAGGAGAGCTCACTGGGGAGAGGAGGGATTCCGTGTCGCACAGAAACATTTACAAAAGTTTACAATAAAGATCTCTGCATGAGATATTATGCTTATATTATTAGAAGAAGGGTTTCTATCTACAGTCATGGATTGGACATAGAGTATTTTGTTGGGACTTTTCAGACGGAATGTTCTTCTCCTGCTCCGGGTGGACAGAGCAACAACAACAAGTTGTTTTTGCTCTCTCTCTCCCTTTTTAGCACTCAAACAGCGAGTGCAGATGCAGAAGCAGATCTGAACAAGACGGTGCTTAGAAGCCTGTTGATTCGAGGTTACTCCGCTGTGTGTGTCTCTGTGTATGACGATCAATAATTATTCCACCGAGTGGTCTTTACGAGGGCTGGATTCTCCTCATCATCTCTCTCTCTCTCTCTGTGGTTCCTTCTTTTTAAAAGTCGCTTTAAGCGTCGGTTGTTTCAGTGCAGCCGCTGCCGCTTGTTGTCGTTAGCTTTCTGCTATTAGCCTACTAGTAAGTAAGTAAGTAAGTAAATTTTATTTATAAAGCACCTTTCTTAACAATGTTACAAAGTGCTGTACAGTGACACAATAAAATCAGTCATAATTAAAACAGGACAGTAGAACAAGCAAATAAGAACAACATAATCAAATCAAATAAAATCAGAAAAATGTTCCCGAAATAAAAAGGTTTTCAGCAAACTTTTAAAAATATCCACAGACTCAGCATTTTTCAAAGTGCAAGGCAGGGCAT
Organism: Protomyctophum bolini; assembly: GCF_963924005.1. NCBI lineage: Eukaryota > Metazoa > Chordata > Actinopteri > Myctophiformes > Myctophidae > Protomyctophum > Protomyctophum bolini. The sequence continues at coordinate 42,793,522 of NC_137866.1, forward strand.
TCCATAAAGTAGGTGCAACTACTGCAAAGGCACGGTCACCCATTTTCTTTCTCTTAGTCCCAGGAACTATTAGGAGGCCTTTGTCTGAGGATCGCAGGGATCTCACATTGACCTTGGGGGGCAGAAGATCACAAATGTACGGTGGGGCCAGTCCATGTAGGGCTTTAAAAGTGGTTAAAAGGATTTTAAAATCTATTCTAGCCTTGATGGGCAGCCAATGGAGTGTGGCTAAGACCGGGGTGATGTGTGCTCGACGGTTGGTGTTGGTGAGAATTCTGGCTGCTGTGTTCTGTACAAGTTGAAGTTTGGATAAAGAGGAGCTGGATAGAGTGGTATATAGTCCGTTGCAGTAGTCAAGGCGGGATGAAACAAAAGCGTGCATAATTTTTTCTAGGTCAGTGGGAGTGAGAATAGATTTTATTTTAGAGATGTTGCGTAAATGAAAGAAGCATGCCTGCGTAACTTTTTTGACATGGGGCTCAAGGGTCATCCTACTGTCAAAAAGTACACCCAGGTTTTTGGTTATTGTTTTGACATTTGCTGCCAGTGGGCCAAGGGACTGATGAATGGTGTGTGAACTAGCCTCTGGGCCAATGATGAGGATTTCAGTTTTGTCTGTATTGAGCTGTAGAAAGTTTTGTGCCATCCAATTGTTGATGGCAGATAGGCAGTCGTGCATAATTGAAATTTTACAGAGGTTGTCTTTCTTGAATGACAGATATATCTGAGTATCATGAGCGTAGCAATGATATGAGATACCTTCAAAGCTACTAATAAGGGAGCCCAGGGGGAGCATGTATAGTGAGAATAGGATTGGACCCAGTATGGAACCCTGGGGGACCCCACAGGGCAAAGGAGCTGAGGAGGAGGTGTAATTGTTCAGGGCGACAGCCACACTTCTCCCTGACAAATAGGAGGCAAACCAGTCTAATGCCAACCCGGTTAAGCCCACCCACCGCTGTAGCCGTTCGAGCAGCAGCGAGTGGTCGATCGTGTCAAATGCTGCACTGAGATCTAGGAGCAGCAGCACCGAACATTCTCCGGCATCTGCTCTCATGAGAATATCACTGGAGACTCTGAGTAGTGCTGTTTCAGTGCTATGCTTTTGACGGAAGCCAGATTGAAATTTGTCAAATGAGTTATTGTTATTGAGAAACTGCAGGAGTTTGTTACTGACAACTTTTTCTAATACTTTAGATATGAAGGTGAGTTTGGAAATTGGCCTATAATTACTGAGGATAGATGGATCTAGACTTGGTTTTTTTAATAAAGGTTGAATAATTGCATGCTTAAAGTGGTCGGGGACGCAGCCTGAGGCTAGTGATGTATTGATGATAGACAGAATAAAGGGACTGAGGCAGCTAAAAACATCCTTTAAAAGTGTAGTCGGGATGGGATCTACAGGGCTGGAGGAGGGGTGCATATGGGATACAATGGGGGAGAGATCATCTAATGATATTGAATTACTAGCCACGCAAGTTACACGAACGTCGCCATTCGTCGCCCAATAGCAAATCTACAAGATCACAGCGCGTTGCGAAAGCAACTCTTTGTGAGCTTGCAGATCTGCTGTTTAGGGCCAACGTCACTGTCGTGCAACAAGTTTTCCTAGGAGCAGCAGCAAGAGGCTGTTTCGACTCAGAGGAGGATGTTTTGTTGTTATTATGAACCAATCTGTATTAAAAAACAAAACAAAAGACTCGAGAGGATGACTTTAAGACTTATAGATGGTCACGTTTCTTCTGTAACGTTAAATACAATTATGAAATGATTTAATAAAAATAAAAATAAAAAATATTTAATAAATAAATATTTCCCGATATTTTTTTCCCGATCTTTTGAAAATGACGTGATCGGGCCCGATCGATCGGGAGGCCGATCGATCGGTGCATCTCTAATACCGCCCTTGCTCGCACAAAAATACTACTGCTGAAAATGTTCACCGCCTTTGTAGATTTGTCATTTGTTATGCAACAGAATGCTTCTCATCCTCATGGCGTATTGGTGGCACATGTGGCTTTTTTTTTCTTTAGTTCACCTTGTCAAGATGACTGAAATCTATGGAAAAAGTTCCACATTGCAGCACTTTTTTTACATCCAAGTGTGTACATGACCTGTTATTCATTTATTAATTTTTTGACTGTATGAATCCCCCTCAACATTGTAATAGCCAATATTCAAATACGTTTTTTTTATTATTATTATTTTATATATATATATATATATATATATATATATATATATATATATATATATATATATACTAGAATTTCGCCGGCCTTCGGCCGGCGAATCCTAGTTACATTGCAGCGCAATATGGGAAGAAGGAAATTGCGGGAGTTGACAGACTCCACTTCATGTTTCAGCTGTGTTTTTAAACTCAGTAGTGTGCCCTGCACATGTAGTAACGGATGGGTTATAAATTATTATAATAACAGAAAGTGTTTTTTATTTCTCATAAATACGCAAACATGGTGAAACAACTACAGTCACAGAGAGCAGTGCCAAGGTAGCTGCTGCCTGCTAACGATGCAAACAACAGCCTTGCCTGTCGTGTGTGTGTGTGTGTGTGTGTGTGTGTGTGTGTGTGGGGGGGGGGGGGATAGCACACATTTTCGACATTTTACTGTGTCATAAATATTTACATCTGTAGCCTATATTGTGATTACATTTGACCGTACATTTGACTCTTGTGTTATATTCTTGTGAAATATTCAGTAAAGTATTGTGGTGAAATATTCACCCCAAGTTGATAAGATATGCAGAGAATATAATACCAAGAAGCCCCAGTTTGAAATGCATTAGGCCACAGACCCCCATTTGATACCATTTGCTCTCTGGGAAAATCAGGGTCCATTTGGTTCCATTTGTATGCTCTTGGAGTATGATGACTGTGCTAACAGTATTATCATAAAATATGTCTCAGTTTGAAGATTCAAAAAAACATATTTCATATGTGTGAGCTTGTAAAGTAGAACGTTCAACCTAGAGACAGTGTTGCCAAGTCTGATCATTCTAAGCTACTTTGGACTTGTTTATCTATTGGTAGTCCTTGACATGGAAATGTTTGAGTTCCACTGCTCTGAAACAACATTAGACAACAAAGTTTGACAGTCGACACTATAATTGATTATTTTAAGACTAATTTCCGGACCATTTCTGATTTACCTACTTTGAACTGGCCTATTAACATTTTTATAGACCTGGTTGCTTGTTTCACTCTCACATCCACGATATGTGGCAACCCTGGTCCCTGGTTTGTTATGGTTTGCGTGTGGATGTTTTTGTGTGTTGGTTTAGCATCTTTAGCACAGTAGCTATCAGAGGCTGCAGCAGCTGCTGCTGTCATGAAAACGCAAGTTTCTGTCCCAGAAGCTCACGTTAGGTCTGCGCACACTGTACGTTGCTATGGCAACCTGTCATCAAATGCTGCTAACGTTGTGGTCAGCACTGTTAGCATGTGTGCTATCAGGCAAAAGCTGAGATAGATATAAAACTACTGGCCAAAATGTCATACAAAACACAACACCTAAAATCGGAATGTTATTGTGACCTACAGACCATCATGATTTGCTTGCTGGACCTATAATTAATTTATTTGCATTAAATTGCCACTCGCCCATATAAATAAAAAGCAAGATGGCTGCCGATTGCGAGCGGAGAGACGGAGAGAGTAGTGACGTGTGAGCCGGGGGAGGGCCTCTGACAACAGCATGAACACAGGGCAGTGTTGCCAGGTTTGCGAATTGTAAGCGAGTTGTAGTGTGTGTAAGTAGCCTGGTTAAAAGGCCTTGTTTCTGCCCCTGTTGGGGCAACAGCATAATGTCCACCAGTTTCTGTCCACCGCTTGTCCACCGCTTTTGGCACGTGACCAACTTAAGCAATGTTATATTAGATATATATATATATATAGATACGGATGGCAGCATTTGAATATGAATGCACAACTAGTCACCAGAGACTGCCTTCAATCACCAGGTCCTTGTATCCATGGTGAATGCTATTTGACACAAAGTAGGCTACACAACATTTCGGCAGTGTGTTGTTCCTATCAGGGAGTGGGGCCTTCTGGCTACAGAACCATTGATATCCCAGCGCAGCACTCAGGCAGCAGACGGGAGGGTAATGAGGAGGCAAATATGATTAAAACCATCTCCTCAGGCTGCCGCGGACCTGCCATTAAACCAGCGGACAACTCCTCATGCCCAATCCATCACACTGCTTAGCTCCCACGGAGAGCCAAGGTGGTGAATACACTGTTGGTGAAAAAACGCCTCTCCCCTCTTAAAACATCACTACCACAGCTAATCTGGGAGGCGAACACCACTGTGCAGCCACCTGAGTGTAAGCCTGGTTGTACAGTAATCCCATTAAATCATAAACCCATGAATAATACCCGGCCTTACCCCACACCCGATAAATGCACGCCTTCATTACATTTGATGTGACCCGCTAAGATAATAGTGTTTTGGCTGCTGGAGAAAAGGTAGATTATTGCACAAGTGCATGCACTCGCACACACTACACACACACACACACACACACACACACACACACACACACACACACACACACACACACACACACACACACAGCTCCACCATACCAACAACCCCAGCAATCACAATTTCAAACACACCATAACCGCTTGAAGACAATAGAAGCATGGAAGCTATAAGAGAGTCTCCACAGGCAGAAAAATACACTCTTTATATTGCAGAAGCAGTGCCAGTAGCAGGGCGAAGCTGAACACTACCATCTCAGAGTGTTGCATTAAAAGGCAGCTTTTGTTTGAGAGGAAGGACACATTTTTAGCTTTGAATGAATTAGCCAATTCATTCAAACCTAAAAAATAAATAATCTAAACAGATCAGCAAATGCCTCAGTGCATCAATAAGACAGCGTTATGTAAATGAGAAAAATAGGCTGTGCATCAACAATGGTTTTCAGTTGAGTGCTAAACCCAAATACAAAACAAAAGAGGCGGACAAAGTACTCACATTTCCATTTCTTTATTGGCACACACCAAAAAGGAACGCTACGTTACACGCAACTACGTTATATGTTGGAACATCAGGTGAGGTGAGCATGCAGCCTAAGAGATTGAAACTGGTCAGATAACGAAAGAGTTGATAGGTAAATCAAATGAAAACAGAATGAGACAGAGGAGAGTGCTGCACGCACATGTGCATGAATTACATAGCCCAAAATTGGACCCTGATAAAGGCTCTTGAGCCGAAACGCATTGGTCGTTTTTAAATTTGCCTTATAAAAGCCATGACCAAAATAAAGGCTTTTTAAAACTCAACTGAGCGGAATGCTGTTGAATCTTTTTTTAAGTACACCTTTTTGCTCATACTTGGATGTCAGCCTCTACTACTACAAGGGGAGGAATTTAAATGAAATGTTTTTGTTTAATTAAATTGGACAAAGGTTTTAAACATTATAGACAGGCAGTGTTAGGGATAACGGCGTTATAAATAACGGGACATTTTTTGGGTAGCGGATTAACCTAACTAGTTAGTTTGCTATAAGAGTAATCCGTTACCTATTACCTTTTCAAAAAAAACAGTGGCATTACTACTTACAGAATTAACACCTATATTTCCCTGTTTTTTCTGTTGCCACAAAGGAAAAATAATCCATCTAACCTGCATGCACTGTTACCTGGATGAATGAGCTCTCTCAACATACAGTAGAAGTGAGAGGCTGCAAGTAGCACTGTTGTGTCGTGGTGTTACACGGAAATCAGCAACCCATTATGCTTTGCAGTCTGTGGTGATTGTGTAATGATTCTAATGTACCGGATCCACTTTTGGTGTAAAACTGTGATGTGACTCCACTTGAGCTGGATGTTTTTTTTATTTCCTGAAGAATGAACATTTTGGGAGTTAGGTGCGATTTCTTCCAGGGAGCAGAGATATGATATATGAAAATGGTTTGCTATGTACAGTAATTGAAAGAACACGTCTCCTGCATTCAGCCTTTTCAATTTCTCATCCACTTTCCTCACAAAGAACTCAGCCTTATCTGCAGTCAGTCTAGTGTGAAAGTGTCAGACATGTGTGAGAGGCTTTTCTTTCCTTTTGCACATGACAAATACTGCAATTATGGAATGGTGCAGTGTATACTCCATCAGCTGATAGCAACAGAGAGCAGAGCCAAGAGCAGCAGCCTCATTATCATCTGTCTCCTTCATGGACAGTAAACAATCAGGAGCAATGGTGAAGAATGGGACCACTGGGGTAGATTGAGTCTGTTTAGGCTGGCACAGGAAACAGGGAAGTTCTCAGATCTCACCCATGCGTCCAAGTGTGCCCATGCAAGCACATGTGTATGGATGGCAGAAGAAAATTGTGTATTCGTACGTGTATTCGCATACAAGAATAAATTGTATTCTTTAGGATTATTCTTCTCTCAGAACATTCATTATATCTAGTTTGAGAAAACTGTACTTCCTGGTTTTCTCGCCATAGTTAGAATTTTCCTCTCATGCACTGAGCTGCTGTATACGTCACCGGCACGCACGCAGCAGGGGTCACACATAGAGGGCATAAAGTGAGTTTATATACGTCATAACAAAGGAGGAAGGCAAACGGCTGTTTAAAAGTGCACCAAACTATATTTATTTACAATATAAATTAACTCAAAGCTTCTCTTCTCTCACACACCTGGTCTGCTGCTATATGGATTTACTGCTCCACACAGAAGATGACCTAAAACATATTGACAAACTCACTGTGTAAAGTAGGCTATGTTACCTTCACCTCTGTTCACCTCTTTGCTATTCATTAGCACTCAGACTAATGCATATAGGCCATTATGAATTTCTTCCTGCCAGTGCGAGCAGGTTTGGTTCAAACGTCTGCTGTGGGGCACAAGTCTTTTTGAAGTGGTAATGGATTTGCGGTGCGTGTAATTTCCTGGAGGTGGCGGATATCTGGGAGAGGGCGACACCTGGGTGGGAAGGATAAGGACGTGAGTACAGGCCGTCCCGTAGGTACAGCACACACTGCCTGTTATCTGCCGCTGATAAATGAGCTTGTGCCAATGCAGTGGTTTAGCAAAAATGCTAGCAGAAGTACTTGGCCATGCGTCTTTAAACTGTGACAAGATGACAGGAGCGGAGACAGATTGAGTCAACATGTTACTGAGTTGACCCTGATGAAGGCCCATGCAGGCCGAAACGCGTTGGTCGTGTTTTTGTTTTGTGTGTGTGTGTGTGTGTGTGTGCGTGTGCGTGTGTGCGTGTGTGCGTGTGTGCGTGTGTGCGTGCGTGCGTGCGTGCGTGCGTGCGTGCGTGCGCGAGTTAGAGGAAGGAAGTGTGAAATGAACAAACATAAATGTAATTGAAGTCCTATATGCATTTGCAGCACTGCCCCTTTAAGGGTAGTGCATAAAAGGGGTGGCCAGGTTTGAGGCCTCTGTTTGGCCGGAAGCCTCATTTGAGTGTTTGTCTTGGACCTGCATGCATGAGGTGTACTGCACACTGCACAGCCCAGTACTTGGTAAGAGAACCTCAAACAAATGTTGATGCTTTGATAATTTATTTGGATTATATGGGGATATATTTTAATAAAGTTACATTTAATATTCCATTTGCACTGCAGAATTCGGCAGGTGTGATGTTTTGTGGGGGGGACATAGCTGGGACGCTGCAGAGTCAGTAAAGGGTAGGGGAATGGGTTTTAAGAGGGGTTTTTGACATGGGGACAGTGTTAGTCAAGTGTTAGCCTAATGTATCCAGTGGTGGAAAGTAACTAAGTACTTTTACTACAAGTAAGTACAATTTTTAGGTATTTGTACGTATGTAAAATTTTCTGTACTTTTACCTCTACTCCACTACATTTCAGAGGCAAATATTTAACTTTTACTCCACTACAATTATTTACAACTTTCGTTAGGCCTACTAGTTGCTTTGTAGATTTTGATTATTTCAAAACATACATACATAGGGTACCTCAGACCGTGAGGTCATTGGCTATTGGCTATAGAGTCTTAACTAAAACAAAGATGCGGGACCATATCACCCCAGTTTTGGCCTCCTTGCACTCATGGCTCCCGGTAGCCCCGCAAGCAGAACCCAAATGTAGTAAAGTTTCTGACACTTTGATTACTTTACACATTGGGTCCTGTTTCACGCTGGGCTGCCGCCAGTTACGCACACACAAATACAATGTAAACACGCCATGAGAAAAGCTTCTGCGCGCTTTTACCATGTTTTTTCATGTGTTGACTTACGAATGTGCGAACTATAAGTACCTTACATACCATACCGACACATCTCCTGTGTCGCGGAAGCTGTTAAGTATTTTTAATCCATGATTGATTAAAAATGTCGCTTCTTCCTACCTTGTTTATTGACACCTCATTGTACCGCCTATCTGGCTAGCTAGTGGTGCTACAGCTATGACGGAGCAGATCAGAGGCAGGGACGTAGCCCGCAAAGCCAACCGCACATCGGGAGGCGGTACAATAAACGGTAAATAAACAAGAAGAAATCAAAGCGACATTTTTAATCAAACATGGATTAAAAATACTTAACGGCTTCCGCGACACAGGAGATTTTATCAGAGGTATGTAAGGTACTTATAGTTCGCACATTCGTAAGCGAACACAAGAAAAAGCGTGGTAATAGCGCGCCGATCAACGAAAGGTTGAGTTTGTTTATATCCGCGTTCCAACAATCGCATTGGAAAATCTTAGCATGGCCAGTAACCCTATATAAAGCGACAATCAAATTTCATAAAAGCTTTATGTAGGGTTCCGAGAGGGGCTAGGCTCCCGGTTGTTTTTAGAATAGATTTTATAATTATTTTACTTGTTTACAAAGCATTAAATGGCCTCGCCCCCACCTATCTTCAGGACTGCTTACCCAGGTATGTCCCAAACCGCCTCCTTAGGTCCGCCACTGCTGGCCTGCTTGAAAAGCCACAAAAAATGGCTTTGAAAAAATACGGCGAAGCAGCGTTTTCTTTCCACGGGCCGACGGTTTGGAATAAACTTCCAATCCACCTTAGACTGGCACCCTCCCTAGATGTTTTTAAAACTCAGCTTAAGACCCACATTCGGCTGAATCCTTTGATTTTTTACCTATTTCTTTTATCTTTTTATGCATTTTTATTTATGTCGTTTGGTGTTTTTTTGCATTTTTGTACTGATTATGCCTTGATTGTTATGTTGTTTGATATTTTTTATACTTCTTGTAAAGCACTTTGCGCTGCACTCGTGTCATGAAAGGTGCTCTATAAATAAAGTTTATTATTATTATTATTATTATTGACCAATCACAGCACCTTTTCGTGTGTGTTGTTTATGATGTGAAAGAATGGCGGGTGGAAGTTTTTTAAATGAAACAAGTTTATTATTTACTTTATAATACGTTTTGTCCCGTGTCCGTGGAGGGGAAAATGAAGTTAAGAGACTTGGAGCATATAGTCCATTTTGGCATCAAGTTCAAGGTCAAACAAATCTGAATCTGACGGCAGAGTGTCACTTCCTGCCTATAAACACTCACAGCATGGGCCCACTGATTAGGGATGACACTAGGTGTGAATGGTCATTGTCCTATTGTCTTCTTTAAAGTGCTATAAACAGTGCAATTCAATTAAGCTATAATTACAAACAATATTCAACAAAGGTGTCTCTCTCAACTTGCTCCACAGGTACGAGCCAGGGTGATGACCCCATGCAGACCCCCAAGCTCAGCTTCTTCTCAGCCCTGCGTCCATTCTCATGTGAAATGCTGTGAATGCTGGACCCTAGAGCCTGGCCTAAATCCCTGGCCACTGCACTACACCAGAATGCTATACTGTATGTGCAGTACTAAACATCCAAGGCTGAGTTAGATAGTTAGTTGCAGGCAGCCAGGAGAATGAGGCTGGTTGGTGGCGTTGATACTGGGAGGAAAGTACTGGCCAGCTATACAGATGTATGGAGGATGGAGATGACACTGCTGGAGGGCTCATGAACGAGAGAGAGATCCGAAGGCTACCTATCCATGGGTTCCCAAAGTTTGACCCCTGCATCACTTACACAACTGATGGAGTCAAGTAGAAGACGGCTCAAGGTGCGAACTCTGTTTTTTTTCTTCTTTGCTGCTGCTGCTTATGTTGCTGTGTGTATATAGCGTGATTCAGGCTGGTTATTGCTGTCATTTTGGGACCCAATGCGTGGCAATGTTCAGTAACTGTTTGTGGCTCTGGAATTGAATGCTGATGTGAATCTACAGTTTGTATGTTGTGTAACTTGTGTTGTATCTGCCGTTGGATGTACAGTATATGTGAGTTGTAACAGGGAACAGTATGTGCATGTGGCTCTTGATCACTTCAATAATCCTAGGAGTGAAATTGCTAATTCCTTTTGGTTCGAGCTAGACGTTTGGGCTTTGAAGACTGAAACAGTAGGCTGTCATGTGTGTTGTGTTGTCATGGTTGCAGAGGTTTGCTGTGAGTTATTGTGACAGAGTGGCTGTATTGGTTCATGACTGGCATGGTGGCAATTTCTGGCAAAGAATGTCTATGTAGGCCCTTTCTTTCTTTCTTTCTTTCTTTCCAAAGAAATGACCAAGAAGTCACGAAGTGACTTTGGTTACTTATTGTTTTTGTGTTTTTTGTTCTTCTTCTTCTTTTTCTTCTCTTCTTCTTCCACCAAAAATAGCAGTTCTGACGGTTTTCGTGAAACGCAGGAATCTGGTAGAGGTCTATGCCAAACGTGATTATGCGAAGCCCATGACCATTGGCCAAAGAGTGGCGCTATAGCACTCAATTGAAAATGCAAACTTTGAACGTGCATATCTCATGAACCATTTGACTGTTGGCAATGACACTTTGATACCCATGTGTGACTTTTGACCTCTGACCTTTAGATCACCCGCCATTTTGAATTATATGAAAAACAGTTAATGTATCTCCTCCCAGGATCTTTGATCAAAATGCACAAAAACGTCTACAGTTAGTTTTTTGAGCCAATGAAAATAGCTGGTTTGTGAAAATTCTTCTTCTGCCTCTAATACATACATGCTTATGTCACTTTACAGTATAGTAGAGGGTCATGCCAAATAGCACTGGAAGCAGTCTTACTCCAATTGACCAAAGTGGGGCGCTATACAGTAGCAATATTAAAAACATGAAACCTTTGAACAGTCATAACTCATGCTTTGTTTGGCCAAATTTCATGGCACTTGTTTCCACATGTTCCTTGACCCAGGGGGAACACACATATGTCACTTTGACAAGTAAGCTCCACCCTCAGATTTTCCGCCATTTTGAGCAGTTTGAAAAATGCTTATACCTGATTTTCTGCCCTTATTTTTGAGCAACTTGCGTGAAACGTTCTACACACAATCTATGGAACCATTAACTGAAATTCCAGTTGAAGAGAAGTTTGTACGTGAACACATGAACAGCACACACACTGTAGAAATGGATAATGACATGCCCAAAACGAGGACACATACTTGTTACCAAAAACACTGAATGATGTTACAGTTTACAATGAGAAAACTGATTGTGTCCGGATAGCTCGGTCAGTAGAGCTCTTGGCCTTGGACCACGAGGTTGTGTGTTCAAATCTGGGTACCGAAAACTCCTATTGCGTATGGTCTTCTTTCTTGGTCCCGCCTTATCGCTGCTTGCAGCTATATTATATTAAAGTCTAACTCATGTTGATTAGGTGATGTAAAGGTTATGTAAAACAAACGGTGACAACACAAACATTAAATTCTCTTTATTGTTAATGGCATTTAATGTTTGTGTTAGGGACAAGATGACAATCATTAAACCTAGGAGGGGCTAGCGCCCCTCAATAAGTCCTTGATAGCTTTAAACGTAGATTTGACTGAGGACCAGCATCAGTGTGTGGTAGAACCGGGCTGTACATTAAGTCCTAGTAAGCTCCTAATATAGAGCGCATTGTGATAGTTTGGGGTTATGTACATGTGGGTGGCTAGCAGGATGGATGGCAGGCACTGTGTCCTCTGCAGTCTCCTGTTGCAGGGCAGCACTGAGAGAACACAGTTCACCTTCATCTATCAGCTCCATCGCCGTGACCACTATAACCCATCCTTACCTACACAGCCAGAAGGTGAAAACAGAGGCAAAACATAAATACAAGATAAAAATACACATATAGACAAATCCGTCTGTTCTTTCAGATACTGACATTATTGAATTAGCTGTGGCCCTCATGTCTGCTGTTACATGTGGAGGCCTCCCAGTCGTTTATCGCTGATGAAAGCGATTAGGTCTCCAGTCCTCCTGGTAGGCGCCGTCTGGCCAGGCTCAGGTTCAATAGCAGATCAATAGGGCATAAACGGGTTATCATAATTCATATGAACTGCATCAGGGTACGAGGGAGACAAAGAGAAGTGTCGTGACTACAGAGAAGCAGAAAGAGGACAGGGTTAATCAGGTTCGACCCTCTCCTCATTATATAGAGACGATAAAAACAACCGTAGGACTCTCTGTGACGTATCGCCTCACTGGAGCCTATTCTGGTCCTGAACCATCAGCCTCCAATGTCAAGGAGGAAACGTACTGCATGTCACTGTTGGTTTACAGGTGCTTTAAAGACCAAAAGGCAGAGGAGGGGGGGGGGGGTGTCTGTCTGTGTCTGTGTGAGAGAGCAGGTGTTCCATATCTCCTGAGGAGTGCTCTACATACAGTCACCTTGGGCAATGTCCTGAGTTGACAACATATAGTAGCCCATCTAGACCCAGCGGACACTCCAGCCAGGGGTTCTGTGCTGTGTTGGTGTTACTGCACGACGTATATTGTCTTGTTGATTGTAGGGAGCCGGCTGCGTTCCATTGGACAGACCTCATTTGCATGAAGTTGAATTTAACCAACTTTATGCTAATGTCAGACACAACTGGCCGAATGATTACGATTAGATCACTACATTTAGTTTTTCTTGGTAATAAACAGCCTCAAGTGCTAAGCGGGAACCTGCTATAGTACTGACACCACTTCCGTCAAGTGGCTGCTATGCATCATAAAAGCATGTTTGCATGACTATTCTTGACTGTATCTCAGTCACGAGACAAAAGAGGACATGAATGCATAAATAAACTACTGCTTGGCCTTAAAGGTATATTCAGTGATTTCACTTAATTCAAATATCACTTCTTTTTTTGTTTTCTTGTGATAATCCTCCCTACTATAGAGTGTGCTGACCATATAAGGAGTTCCTCCCTGTCCCCAGTTAACACCCGGGGTAAAAAAAAACGTAGGCCTTCATCCAATCAGGATAGAGGGGCCTTCCGCCAATCATGATCGAGCAGGGGCGGGTCTTGGTGTGCGTGCTATTGGCCTGTTGCGTGTCCCCCAACTGTAGTGCGTGCATGTGCACATCTTGTTACCAGGGCAGACCGGGGGGGTTTCCAAATCACCCAAATCGCTGAATGCTCCTTTAACGAAAAGACAGGAGCTTTGAGGTGGCATAATTGATGAAGCTACGATTCTCATTAGGAGTGACAAGGAAGGACATGATCAGAAATTACTACATTAGAGGATCAGCCTAGGTTAGAAGGTTTGGGGATAAAGACTAAAGAGAGGCAAGGTTGAGATGGTTTTGACATGACAAGGAGGGATGAGAGTAGCTTCTGAGAGCCTGGTGAGTGTGTCTCCTCTGTCTCACAATACTGTTCCTCTTGTTCTTTCCTGCAGATCAAGGGAAATGTCATTGTTTGTAGTCATCAGTGTGCAATCAATGTAATTATGTTTGGATACTTGCCTGTAATGTGAAATTTGTAAAGCCTCAAATGACTCAATGAGGCAAACTCCCCTCAGTGCTCCCGTCTTTTAAGCCTTGATGGTGTGGGACCTTTGATGACACATTCATTGTGCTGTGTTCTGCAGGGGCCTTGCGAGCCGGGGTTGAATTTGTAGCTGCAAATCAGGGCTCAGGTGTCTAGCAGATCTATAACCTCACAATATTTCACAATGCAAAATAGATCTGTTATTTTCAGCAAATTATACATTTCATATAGAGCGAAAAAAGGATGGGGAGGTACAGAGTAGACCCCTGGGGGATCCTGGACAAAGTACCATAGGGTTAATTGTGGACACAGACATGCTTTAATAGTCGCTGTGAACAGAAAGGATTGAGACACACCTCCTCTATGGACTTCACAATGTGATCAGTGGCAGAGCATTTAGGGGCCTGCTTTTGTAAAGTTTATTGGATAATGGGCAGACTGCTACAGGCATGTTATTAATTAATATTGCAGCAGGTTTTTCTACCCAGAGAAAACAAAAAGGAAAGCGGCATTAAGTTAAAATAGGCGAAACAGACTTTTCCCCCCAAAGCCCCTCGGCTTTTGGGGACAGGGATGCAGCCTCAGTTAGACAGCCACAGGGATGCAGCCTGAGTCCAATACTCTTCAATATATCAACAAATTGGCAAAAACATTCGAACAGTCTACAGCTCCAGGCATCCCTTTGGCAAACAGAAATCAAATGCTTACTTTTCGCAGATGACCTGGTGCTGCTGTTTCCAACCAAGGAAGGACTACAGCAGCAACTTGATCTCCTATACAAATTATCCCAGACATGGGCCCTGACAGTGAACCAGACTAAAGTCATGATATTTCAAAAAAGATCCAGCCGCCAAAACCATCAATTGTTCCTAAATACAATCCCATTAGAACAAACAAAAAAACTATACCTACCTCGAGATGCCCTCAGAGATGGAACTCTGTGTACAAACAAACAGAGCCAACAGATAGAAAAACCATTGGACTAAGCCAAATTATAAAACAGCAAAAGGAAAACTATCTGACACATTGGAAAGAAGCAGTCTGGCCCTAAACAGATAATACACTGTAGCAGAATACCTGAGCACCATGACCGAGCCAAAACAAAGACAAATCGTTTTTAAATCTTGTTTAAAATTCTCTAAACACTTCTCTAAACACAAAAAAATCACACCCGTGTCAGTGGAAGAGCCTAAGGATATTTTTGCACTAATTTGTCTAAAAGCGCCACATTTTGCACAGATATGGGCTTGCGCTAACGATTTAGCTAGGCTGCCCCTAGTTTGGCACGTCACATGCTACTTAAAGCATAATGAAATTTCCCGCTGTGGCGACCCGGAAGGTCGCCGGCTCAGGCGCCCTAGCTAAATCATTATAGCCTTGGGCTATATCTGTGCAAAATTAGCGAGAAATCACCCTTATCTCTCCCTAAGCTCCTCACTATGTGAAGTGAGGGATTATCATTATACATCATCCCATTCCGGCCAATCACAATTTGGTGAACTCACTTTTCTGTCCTCAATTCTTATCCTCAAGTCCAATCTGGCTACTCACTTGTGGCACCCTCAATTGTCTGTCCTCACTTTTTGATTTGCGCTAGCCACTCCTATGCCCAGCTTTCTGGGGTTTGTGTAAATACAAACATTGGCTTGTGATTGGCTGATCACCCCATAGTGGGGATTTGATTGGCTGAGAAATGTACATATTGAAGATAAAAGTGAAGATGGAAAAGTGATGACGCAAATTGTGATTGGCCAGATTGAGATGACACATGATGATGATAAGAGCGTCCCTCATTTCACACATTATGTGATCTTTATCCTCAATTCCGTGCTCAGCCATTAATCAAATCATCGCTATGGGGTACACACGCACACACAAAGCTGCATGGGCATACAACAATCAAACATAAAATGCATATAAAACAAAAATGCATAAAAATATGCAAGTATGCTGGCTCGCTAGAAACAGCATTGCTTTTTGAGTGGTACTTCTGTAAAGACATACGCTAGCTGTAATGACAACAGTCGGTGCAACCAAAATGACTACTAAAAATCTATGTTTGACTTTAATCAAGCACAAAGTGCTGACAAATCAAGCAAAGCTGTTGACAAAGCACAATACCGAGTTGCTTCCACACACAAGTGGCCACAGCTGCTGCACACTGACAGTGAACAGAGGAAAAGGTGAATGTAAAAAAATAAACCAACTCAAAATCCATTTGACGACTGATGTTTGGTTAATTGGTTGTTGTGTTGACCCTAGTCTGAACAGAATGAAACTTAAGGGTCACTCACTTTGGAAGGTGAATTTGTCACGTACCAGCGTATTGGGATAATTGTCGTTCACAAAGCGGACCGTTTGGGCGTTTAAAAAAAGGATAGAGATGCATTGTAACATAACAAGAAGCCATTTTGTTTTCCCTAGAACACTGAAGAAAATCACTTCATGGCTCATGGCATGTGATGTATTTGGGCTACAAACACATCACCCCTCGCCAGATGTCACCCAAAGCATCAACATAAAAAATATCACCTAAGGGGGGAAAACATCATTTGTCATCAAGTTATGTTAGTTCCTTGATTGGAAACCATGAGATATTGTCGTCGGAGAGCTGCCAAGAAAACACAGAGAGATTTATAAAAGACTGCTCAACTGGAACCTTGATGAGAGAAAAGCACATTGTTTGCCATTTATCAGATTGTCTTTTGTTTTCAGAATGCTACGTGATATGTCAGTACAGTATGTACACAACAGACAAACAGGCTGTCTAGCAAAGATATGCTTGGCTAAATGGTATGTTCAGCTGGAAAAAACAACACAAGATTCTGTTCTTCGTAGTTATACAGTAGATAGTTTTAGTATAGAGATGCTGGCAACCACTCACCTTTGACTGCTCACCTCACCTCACCCAGACCAAACACTCCACTCCTAATGCTCACCTCCACCTCACCCAGACCAAACACAGGGAAGTGTTGCCTGTTTATCAGTTACTGACACAATCACACCTGTGACCTCTGACCTGATCTCTGCAATTCTCCTTCAGCATCTCTTCCACAAATCCACATACTTAAAGATGCTTCTAGTTCAACAAGCAAACTTTTTCTCAACATATCCCTGTTGTTTGGCTAACTTAATAAACAGTGATGCAGATTTAAAGCAAAACACTGCAGGAAATACAACAGGAAAAAGAGGATAAATGGTAAATAAAATGCAGATGTTGGGTGTTAGTGTTCAAGGAGGGTAAATAGTTAAGTGTGGCACTAGCTAGCATATTTCTATCTTAACCGTTTCCATGCTTGTTTTATTTATGTTTCCTCACATGACGCAGGTAAAGGTTGTGATCCTATTAATAGTTCATAGATCAAGAGCTCATATTATAGACAATAATTAATTGACTGCTGAAGCGCTCTGGGATGGTAGTTCAGACTGAATTAATACCCTACCAGCTTCTCTTCTCTGGGCAATTTACTGAGAAAATATAATTATAGCCTATGAATTACAACTCACCAGTCACCAGCTCACCCATAGTGTACCAGGAGAAGTGTCGTTGCATGCGTACATTGTGTGTGTGTGTGTGTGTGTGTGTGTGTGTGTGTGTGTGTGTGTGTGTGTGTGTGTGCGCAATCACTGAGTGTGTATGTGACTATGCACAGCCTGTCTCTGGGCAAGCTCAGTGCTGACATGATTAAAAAAACACTATCAAATCCAACAGGGGAACTTCTCCACAAATGTGTGTAAAGTGTGGACAGTAGGCTACGTGACTCAATACTGGATGCAGTAGATTAAACCCAATTAACTTCAGGTCATTTTTGTGCTCAGCCTTTAATTTCACCATCTTGTCTTTGTGCGCATGATGGCGTGTGGCGACTGGAGGAGTCCAACTAAGCCATGGAGGTGCTAGACAAGCACACATGCTGTGTGCCTGTGTGTGAACTGCATATTTTTAATATTGCAACTGCTATCAGACTATACACAATGCAAATGCATAAGAACTGCCTCCACCAAATGGCATATGGTCCTTGGTGGTCCTGGCCTTCTGTGGTTATGTCCACTTGTGTCTGTTGTATTCTTCTGTTTGTCCAGTAGTTTTAGCTTTTTATGTGCCACATTATGCCGTTGTAATGTAACGCTTCAATTCGCAATGTCAAAGACACGGAAACCCTTGTGGCTACACAGCTAAGCGGAGTAACCTAAAATGTACTCTGTTACCTTTTCCAAAATAATGACAGAATGGCAGTAATCACTAGCCTGGCTAATAAGCCAGACCGAATCAACCGTTCTGGCTTATTGCCCACACCCACACGACAGTGTGATTTGAGTCTGGCTTATTAGCTGGGTCAGAAATTAACATAAGCACAAACTTTTTTTTACTGCTCCCCTTTGTCCGATCAAAGATGATTTGAATGCTGTCTCCACTTTACTGCCTATCACCCCCCCCCCCCCCCCCCTACACACACACACACACACACACACACACATACCACCACCACAACACACAAGATGTACATGATTATATATATATACATATATATATAATTATATATATATATATATAATTATATATATATATATATATATATATATATATATATATATATATATATATATATATATATATATATATATATAATATTATTTTTATTATTATAATTTTTGTACTCACTCTGGTTCTCATTTCTTTAGATACCCACTGCGAGCAGTAAATCCACTTACAGGGATATATATATATATATATACTATATATATATTTGTGTGTACACTGTACATGCTACTGCTATATGCTACGTCTTAGAATTCAATTATTTTTCAAAATCCCATAACTCAGCCCAGGCTGTTATGCATGTGGTCAGTGCCTTTGGACTCCGGTCCATATTAAAATACCAGGGATTTATGGGTATGTTTTTAAATCTCTTTCTTGCAGAATTCAAAACAGCAGTTGCTCTGTCATGGCAAAGGCAGTGATACAGAGGCATATTGAAACACTTTGAATGACAAATGGGAAAAGCACTTGCACAGCACAAGAAAGATGGTGTTGGGGGTGAAGAAAGAAAGAAAGAAAGACATCTCCAGCCAATATGCCCTTTTCTCTGGCTACGCATGCAGACATCTAATTGACAGCAGCTCCATCTGTGTAACACCTAAAACAAATGCCCATGCATGCAATTGAATTGCATGTGCGACACACAAGCGTGCAAATCCTCATGTGCACACACACGTGCACATTCTTGTTGATTCTCATTTTTATTTCCACTCTGTCAGCGCTCTGAGATTGGCTTTGCACCAACAAATTCAGGAGGAGGTGCAGATGCAGGGCATGTCAAAATGCATATTAAAATTCTATAATTGCAATATAATAGGTAATGCATAGTGAGGCAAGTGTTCTCAGAGCTAAGAGAGCATATGACTGCCATTTCAATATAATTATACTGCATCTAATTTGCTCTCATGAGGTACCTGAGGGTCTGGAAGAATAGTTGGTTTCACCATAAACTTTGTACATGCAGCTGCATGAGAGGTGCACACAGCAACTCATCATCAGTGATATTTGAGTGATTGTAATATTTGGTTCAATTTAGTTTTAATGTAAGTGCTTGAGCAACAAGAGTGCCAGAACAACTATAAGGTATAGATAACAAACCAAAGCATATCAGTCTACTGTAAATAACATATTCAGCATCTGTGAACAAGTACACAACATGCAGTAGCCTACATCTATACACAACTATAATTGATTTGGCATTTCTTTGAAGTTGCCTATTCATTTAAATAGGCAACTTCAAAGAAACAATGATTTCTAGACAGAGGATGAACTTATGTGCATAATATGACATCTGATGAAGAGGAGCTAGAGTGCTAGACTATATGCAGTGAACCTAGCGGTTTGGTTGTTGCACTATAATTAAACTTTCAACTGAAAAAATGTTATCCCCCCCCCCCATAAATCAGTGCTATTGAACACCCTTTACGTCTGTGTGTCGTTTAGAAAATATTGAACCAATGCAAAGTAGTAAAACGCGCATTGGACAAAACCTCTTAACTCCATTGGACCCCCAAACTGTCTGTTAAAACGGCTAACTCCACCAACTTTCTCCTTCTCATGCAAGTAATAGACCATTTCTAATTCACAACACCAACTTTAATGAGGAAGTATTGCATCGTTTAAAAAGGTTTTATTATTTCCTTAATGTATATTTTTAATTTCCTGAAAAATGAACATTTTGGAGTCATGAGGTTTCCTCCGGACAGCAGAGATATAATAATGTCCCTTCTATATTATCAATGAAAAAAGTAATAAATAACGAAACTATCATCATGATAGTGCTAATCATATAGTGTCATATTTCACCATGAACTAGCCAAACACAGCCAAATAAAACTCAAAACTTATACTGTAGATGGTTTTGTTTTTGTTTGACCAATTTTTATGGACCAATCTGTGGATGTTTCATTTGGAGTGGGATTGTGATAACGCTTTCCTCCAAGTTCCTGATACACCTTTCATTCTGAGCAAATGAAAATAATGGAACGATGCTGGCAGTGTTTTGGCTGCATGTGGACGGAGACAACTCATCCCATACTCAGCTCCATTTCATCCTGTCGGCAGTAAAACCACCTCCTGCACCACGGCCCACATTTGGACCATTTGCAAAAACATGCCATCTTTAAATTATTCACAGCTGCTGTCTTGGCTTTTCCTAGTTTTTCCTAGTTATAGTTAGAGTGCCTGAGAGAGTTTGTTTTACCGGCGAGAGAGACAGAGAGAGAGCGAGAGCAAGAGAGAGAGAGAGAGAGTTTGAAAACATGACTAATGACAAAAAACCCATATCTGTTGGGTGAAGTACAACAATGTGCAAACACAGCAGCGATATTTGTTAGCTGCTGTGACAGGAGAAGGAACGTACATTTTATCATGCCAATAAAGCTTCTTTGAATAGAGAGAGAGAGAGAGAGACAGGCGCACACACACACACACAAACGCCCACACACAAGCCATTGGGCCGGTGGGGCCAATGGCCGGTGGGGCCCTTCAGGGAAATTGGACCACGCAGGACTGGGGCCGATAATGATTTTGTTACATTTAGGTCAAAAAGATGATAAAAACAAGAAATTATCCATCCCTGGCATGCATACACACAAACGCACACATGCACACACACACACACACACACACACACACACACACACACACACACACACACACACACACACACTTGCAGTAATACCTCCTGGTGGCGCTAACCTGTCCATGTGAAGAATTTGGGGCAGAGGTTCTGCTTTGACATCCAGAGAGTGTTTGTGCCAGAGATAAGCTGGACAGACACACGGACGGAGGGACAGACAGGGTGCAAAACATAGCCTCCTTTTGGCCTGGCGGAGACAATTATGTAAACATTCTGAAGTATGGGTACGGCTTAACACAAATCTGCACATGCAGTACTGTAAACACATATCAGCTTGTATGTCGGCACACACGTGGTAATGCAGATAATTATGGCGCATACGCATAAAATGTGCACCTAAACATTTATCTTTTCTCTAAACAGTGCAGAAGTGACTGCAGTCGATGAATTAAACAAGGGCAGCGCCAGGAGAGGCCCGTTAACACTCTCCCTCTACAACCAGGCTTTAATTCCTCCTCCTTCACTGATTTTCTCATTATCAGCTCAACTGTTGAACTCAACAGAAAGTGACAATTCCTTGATTACCATTAGGTCCTGCTCGTCCTTCCAGCAAATACTGCTTTCGACCTGTGTTAGATGGCATTAACTATGTCATCCTTCCCCGCTCCCTCCTTATGAGTCCTTCCTATCCTTGTCCCTAGTGTGTGTGTGTGTGTGTGTGTGTGTGTGTGTGAGGGTTTGTGTAACCGTTTGTGTTCGTTTGTACACATGCATGTGTTTGTGTGCATAATATGTTTTGTGTATTTATTTGCATCATATCATCCAGTGTGCACACATGCAGCAATGTGTTCCTCACAGCAGAGACAAATCCATCCATTAGTTGCAGGACGTGAGTCACTGTCTCCCGGAAACCACTGATAAACTTAAAATGCATAAAGTACACACAGATACTATACTTACTTATGTGTACACATAATACATGTAAAGCACAATGCACTTCAGGGTTTGCATGTATGATAGTTTTTAAAATTGGCAGTACATACATATTCTTCCAAGAAATCAATAAATGGCCAATTATTGTCTATAGTGCAGCAAATAGCCATAACAATCGTTCAGTTTGTGATAAAAGCATGAAATTTGGTACACTTGTAGCTAAAGATATTTCAAAAAGATTTAGATGTGGAGGCATCTTGAATTTTCATCACCGCGCCCATGGCAGCCATTTTTCAAAATGGCCGCCAACAACAACTGTTTTCTCATGAGTGATGGATATAATATGATATTTCAGACTTATTTACTATACCTAGTACTTGGTAAATGTATTTAGGATTTTTTTTAATTGTCTTTGAATATTCAAGATGGCCGCCGTTTTTCATGATGGCAGCCGTCACTTATATGACGGTCTGATACGAGTCATTTTTTATGATGCAGAATTCAAAATTGGAACTTTGGAATTGGCCAGAAGCTTGCTTCTACCTCACAACTGAATAAGACCACTGTTTATTTTAAGATGGCAGCCATATGGCCAAAAACTTAATTTTAATTGAAAGAAAATAGAGCTATTATCTATTTTGTTGTACTTAAAATGTTGGTCTAATAAACAAGAAAATAAACAACTGAACCATTTGATGAATGGAATCTTAATAGAGTGGATGTTGAAGCACAACCAGGGCACACTGGTGACACCACTGCTGTGAAACTCAGCATGGGGTTCAGAGCCAGCTAAATACACTAAACTTAATTATGCCATATTTCTTCTGTAATTAATGTGCTGGTTGTGGTGATAGTTTAGTGGTAGTGTAGTTTAGTTTCCTAAATGCTATCTAATGTTAGCCCCATCTACTTAATAGTTTATATATTTAGATGTAGTTAGATAGCCGCACCTGAATGGACAGGATGTGCCAGCGCGGGAGAGCCGAGCCAAGGGTAACAGGGCTTTATATGACTTTCATATAGTTACCCGGATGGTGTACAGATCGCACAGGAATTGAATGGTACTGGATGAACGATCGGGCTAGGTGTAGGGTAATGTTCTTATCCGAACCTAGTTGTATCCCATACTTGAATGTGTTTTCCTGTAGTAAAAGGTGGTAAAAGGATAGCCCCTCGGCCTTTATTGCAAACGTTTGAAAACTGCAAATTTGAAAATGTCAAAGAAATTCCAACGTGTGAATTTTGATGGTCAAGGACCATCAACTTCTTGCACAGTCAAGACTGACTGGAAGCTCTGTATTATATGCCAAGAACACACGTCAGAGGCATTGAGATGTCCTAGGCAGAACACGCGAGCAGACAAGGGGAGTGGATACACTTCACTTGCAGAGCATTTAATCCAGTTTAATGAACTTGGCCAGCTCCCTTCAACATTTCCAATTGGAAGACTGGATGAGGGTCATGGTATTGAAGCAGCCATGGTGGCGAACAAAGCTCAATTCCATCATACATGCAGGTTGAAGTACAATGAAACCATGTTGAAAAGGGCAGACAAGCGAGCATGCAGTGAAAGTCCTGATCAACAGTCAGAATGTAAACTCAGAAGGTCCCAACCAAGTCGGACTCCTGAAACGATACAGGACATCTGTTTATTCTGCAGACAGCCTGCTGGCAATGAAGGCCTTCATAGTGCTGAAATGTTTCGAGTAGACAAACGGGTGCGCGCTGCTGCAACCCTACTACAAGACACAGAATTACTTGGGCGACTTAGCGCTGGGGACATGATGGCCATTGAAGCCAAGTATCATGCCAGATGCCTAGTAGGTCTCTATAATCGTGCCAGAAAGGCTAACTTAGAAGGTCTTGAAGATCATGGCCAGGGACATGCAGCATCAAACTCTGGTGTTGTGTTTGCCGAGTTGGTGCTTTACATAGAAGAGGCCAGACAACATGATGGGTCAGCACCTGTAATGTATTCAAACTAGCAGAACTTTCCCAGCTCTACAAGTCACGAATGGAGCAGCTCGGAGTAGAGGTTGATAACAGAGTTAACTCTACACGTCTGAAAGAGAGACTTCTTGCCGAGTTCCCTGATTTGCGAGCTTACACTAAGGGAAGAGATGTCCTGATGGCCTTTAAAGACGACATTGGCACTGCTCTTGCCAAAGCCTGTGAGCACGATATCAACAACGATGCTATGCACATTGCACGTGCTGCACAGATTGTCCGCCGTCACATATTTGGTGAGGCAAAACCATTTAATGGTTTTCCTGAACAATGCAAAGAGGACTCTGTGATAAAATTATGATTCAAACGGTTGATACTGATATTGTGGTGCTAGCTGTGGCAGTAGCTCAAACCCTACAGCCAGAAGATGAGCTTTGGTTGGCTTTTGGAACTGAAAAGAATTTCCGATACTTATCAGCCCATGGAATTGCAGCAGGGCTAGGGCCTGAGAAAGCGCTTGCACTACCAGTGTTCCATGCATTGACAGGTTGTGACACTGTGTCAAGCTTTGCTGGCCACGGGAAAAAGACTGCGTGGGCTGTATGGGCTGTGTTTCCTGAGCTTACACATGCCCTGTTGAAACTGTCTTCAGCCCCAAATGACAAACCACAGGAGGTAATGACCACAATTGAGAGGTTTACTATCTTACTCTATGACCGAACCAGCACATATACAGAAATAGATACGGCAAGGAGGAAGTTATTTGCAAAGTGGCACAATGTACAATCAATCCCTCCGACCAAGGCTGCCCTAGAAGAGCATGTCAAGAGAGCAGTATACCAAGGAGGCCACGTGTGGGGTCAAGTGCTGGTGTCAACACCAGAACTACCTTCACCGTGTAAATGGGGGCTGGTCAAAGACATCTGAGGGGGACTATGAACCCTTCTGGACATGTCTACCAGATGCAGGCCAGTCCTGTCCTGAACTTGTCTCTTGCAAATGTAAGAAGGGTTGTGTTCGAAAGTGCAAGTGCAAAAAAGCTCAGTTACAGTGCACAGCCCTCTGTTTCTGTGAAGGCGAGTGTGAATAGTGTTCCCTGCAATATACCCTATGTTTGGCCTCACTAAATGAGTCTTGTGAGATAGAAGGCAACATCTTAGAAATTCAAAAGTTTCTAATTCAGATTCTGCATCAAGTATAATGCATAGTTCAACACGGAGATCATCCATATCTAAAAAATGGCGGCCATTTTGAATTTTCAATGAAAATGTTCAATTATCAAAAACACATTACCAAGTACATATTGTAAGTAAATTCAACTATTTTTTTCAGCAATATCATTTTATATCCATCACGCATTAGAAAACAGTTGTTGCTGGCGGCCATTTTGAAAAATGGCTGCCATGGGCGCCATGATGAAAATTCAAGATGCCTCCACATCTAAATCTTTTGGTAATGCCTTTGGCTATAAGTGTACCAAATTTCATGCTTTTATCACAAACTGAACGATTGTTATGTATTCAGGAGCTAAGCAGCCGCACTACTAGAGATGGTGCCATTTAATAAACTTTTCTTACTCACCTCGGAAAGTCTGTGTGCGCGCATGTATGCGTCCGTGCTACAGATACTGTAAGGTAAGCTACGGTAATTTTATTCATAAAGCGCCTTTCAAAACAGTTGTTTACAAGGTGCTGTACAATAAAATAATAGGAATAAAATAAGAACATTACAATCAGAGATAAATCAACGATGAAATAAGAAACAGAGCAGCAAAGACAGTACCTAGAAATAATCTATAACCGAAACAGAACAACAGTACATAGAAATCAACATAAAATAGAAATAATCACTAAAGCAAACCAAAAAGCTTGCGGTACAAATTCGTTTTTAGTAGCTTCTTAAAGTTCTCAACAGACTTTTCTCAAATAAAGAGACATCTCCAGTTCACGCAAACTTAAATTAACACTAATATAAAATAACCCTTTATTTTGTTTATGTGAGTTTTCATGCAGCAGCCGCCACTGTCGACACACACCAGAGGCCAATGTGCCAATGAACTTTGCGAATTCACTTTTAGAAGAGGGAACATCTGTCGTTCTACGCTTCTCACCATCTCTTTCTCCTTCTTCCACATTATCTCTCATTCAGTCACCTGGGGAGCCATTTCACAGAATATCTATGTATGCATTAACACATTCTATTATCCAGCCACCTTGTTATGCAAGTCACAATGCACAGGTATTAAACCTATCCCAAGAAGAGAAGAAATACATGAATGAATATAACGGCAAGAAGGAGTAGGCCTATTACCTGTACAGCACTTGTGTGAATTTAGCATCAGAACAGAGGACATGCAGGAAACCAGGGCTGAGTGAAAACATAGAGTTAAATCACACTCATAAATCAAACTGTTTACAATTGATGACATGTCTTATTCATCAGCTCCAATCCATCAATGATTGTACAATTTGCTTGAGTAATGACAGACCGATCATGATGAAAGTGTTGATGAATTGGGCAACGATAACCTTTTGTGTTTGTGTGTGTGGTTAATAGTTATGAGTGAGTTAGTTACTTATGTGTGCGGTGTGTTTGTGCGTAAGTGTGTGCGACCGTGCTAAGACGAGTCCTCATGGATCTACATCGTCAACATCATCAAAAACAACAACACTGGACTGGACTGGACTAAAACTCCAGGGGAAACTTGCATGTCTTCCCTTAGGCTTAACTGATCTCACACTCATTCCTTAAGAACACGGCACTCAATGAGGACATCATCACATTCACTGTAAAAGCCAGACTGCAAGTCCTTCCCACCAGACTCAATCTTCCCCTCTGGTTCCCCACCACCACAGGTCCCTCATTGCTTGCAGCCTTGCACCACACCGAAACACTGTCACACATCTTGAATGGCTGCTAATGCATACAAAGGAATGTACACAGCACGCCATGATGGAACTCATAGCAAAGAGCATATGAAAATATCATGCATCCTCAGTGATAATGTACAAGCATATTCCGTGTCATTCCATCCAAGGAACAGATTGCACCAGCACACTGTGTTTCACTGGCGTGGCTGAGATACTTGGCTGTCTGTGACTGTAAATTGACTCTAAATGGGCGCGGGTCCAGTTCCAGTTCCTTTCAGCGTTAAATACATTGTTTGGCTTTCAGAGAGCACTTAACACCAACTAAAAAAGCTCCATCCTGGGTTAAAAAGTAAAGCAAAGTAAACAAAGTATCATTGACATCCATCCCTGTAATGTGACATTTCTTCGTGGATCGTGGACGCACACACACACACACACACACACACACGTGCGTGTGTTAACACGTGCATTCACCAAAATGCATCCAATTATGCGTAGACGTCTAGTCGCAGACATTCAAACAAAAAAGTAAAATATTTTAAATATTCTTTAAACATTTCAACAACACAGATCTTGTATGGGGGTCCCTGGCACAAAATATATTTTCAGATGGCAGTGGGTGGCCAAATACATTATTTTTGCCACTCCAAGGAACAGCAATGTCCGTCTTCACCTATGTGACGTTAACCCACCTATGTGTCCACCTATGTGGCCATGAGCACCAGCATGCCTATTAGAGAGAGAGAGAGAGAGAGAGAGAGAGAGAGAAGGGGGGGGGGGGGGGGGGGGGGGGGGGGGTTTGCACCACTCAGTTCACACAGGTGATTTTTTAATTTGGGGGTAATTTGAGAACCACTGGTTTAAATAACATATTGTAGGAAGCAAGCCCCGCAAATCCATTTGCATTTCAGAAACAAGCCCAAAGAAACGGCACCTTGAAATAAACAATATTTACAAGCGACTTCAATCAATCAATCAATCAATTAATCAATCAAACTTGAACTAAGGTTATTTCAGTATACCAGGGTATTTAGAAAGTGTGTGCTTTTCTGCCAAAAATACAATTGCTCCTTTAAACTGAGAGGAGGAGATGTATTTCAGTGAACTGAAATAATGTATTACAACAGACTGTAAAAAATATATGGATGAAGGGAGACCCATTCATTGGTTTCTACAGAGTCGTTTTGTATACAATTCTTTCAGTTCCGGTCCTGAAACTTTGATTGGAAACGAATGAAGGGCAGCAAGGGTTCTCTCAGTAGAACCAGTACAGAATTTGCATTTACCTCCCCTTGTGGTCTCCTAATAGATGATTGTTCAGGACAGTTTTGAGAGAAACCAGTGAACCACATCGTTTAATCAATATGGATTGTGTCAGGGCATTCCACATTTTGGGTAGTAGAATGACTTTTCCCATGTTAGAACAGAGAGAGAGAGAAAGAGAGACTAATGTCCCTGGTTCCCTGGCTAATTACTGTTCAGAATGTGATTACTTAAGGGAGTCTAACCTTTACACTTCCATAAATAATAGCTTTAACAGAAAACGAGCTCCAACTCTCTAATCTAAGAATAATTGGAAGGGGAGAACCACTTCCTTAGCAGGTCTTTATGAAACACTTCAAACTGAGCCCTCCCTGCTGCATAATGTGGGATCACGGCCACCCTCGGTTACAATTGTTGCTCACAGATCTGTTACATCGTGGCGTCTTCATGTATCACCATCTTTCGGGTGGAAAGCTCAAATCTCCACATTTTGTTTTTGTATTCTAATAGAACAATGTTATTCACACCAAGTCTCTCTGGGGGTTTTCTTGTACAAAACACTTAACACCTTGAGTGCCCCCAAAACCGTTAGGTATAAATTTTCCATTACTACCTCACGCTGTCACATCTGATGTCTCTCTAGAAGCGTTTATCTTCCAAACGAGATGCTTAATTAAGTGAGAAATGAGGACAGAACATCGGCGTTATATGATCAAACCATGGAGAGCGACGTAAATTTAGAGAGAAGAGAATGGCATGTGCGCATGCGCAAAACAAGTCTAGGAGCACTGAAGAAGGCATGGCCAAGCGTGCGTGCGTGCGTGCGTACACGCTCATGCATTTGTGTGATTGTAGACGTCATTTATCCATACCTTGAAGTCTAATGCTTAGGTCATTAGCCAGCATAGCCGCTCAATTAATTTGATATGAAATTCCCCACAGACAATTCACCTTGTGTCAAAATAGATGTGTCAAAGTGTCCTTGAGCAAGATACTGAATCCCAAATTTCTCCTGATTTGCTGGTTGGTGCCTTGCACCATGAATGTGTGTGAATGGGTGAATTGATGCACAATCAATGTAAAGCGCCTTGGATAAAGGCGCTACTGTATGTAAATGCACTATTTACTATGTATAGCGCGTGTTGAGAGTGGTATGGCCGTAAGCAAAATAAATAAATAATATGAAAATAAACGTGACAGTCAAAGATATAATTATAATTATGAAGCATCACTTGACAAATTCCATTCAACCTTTTAACAGCAGGTCAATATCTCATTATTCTCATCTGTAAATATTGATACATCAATGCTTTAGCTAGGTGTGCAAGCAATGCTTGTCCATGCTGTTTGTCTGACCAGTGTCTCCCCATGATTTGTGGGTGGGGGTACATGAGGGCCGAAACTCGATTTTACAAAAAGAAAAGAAAAGAAAAAGGGAAAATAGACGATCTATGTGTCACATCACGAAGCGTTCTGAACTTGTAGATTGGCTATTTTTGCACAAATTAATTAATTAATTATAAATGAAAACCAACTTCTCAATTATTCCGATTAGTCAAAAGACAAATCAAAACAATCACCAAGAAAATAATCAATAGTTGCAGCCCTAGTGGTGGTACTGTGCAGTGGACACGCATCTGATTAGTTGGGGAGTGCCATACACACACATTAATGTGGTTGATACCAGCAATTGTCTAATTGAGCTAATTAACAGTGGCTTACAAAGATGTTTGTGTGAATATTTAATAGGGACAAAGCAGGGGAGTGTGCAGACAGTGGTAGAACTACAACTTGTGTATAATTTATAGGCATTGACAATAATTATACTTTATCTCGACCACAATCTCACTGTCTGTCTGTTTGCTAACTGGTCTGGTTGTCTGCCTGGAAGGGATGGCAGTAATCCCTTCCAATGTCTCTTGCAAGACCACAGTATCCCTGCAGAGGTATAGGCAAGTGAGAGAGGAACACAACAGCTCCACTTCATGTTTGGCATTTACCAGATCCTATTCCAGAGTAAGCCTAATCTCTCTCTCTCTCTCTCTCTCTCTCTCTCTCTCTCTGAATTTGTGAATGCAGCCCAGTAAGGGCATATGTCGACCCCACCCCCTCCTGGTGCTGTGGCCATCTTGGAAACTAAACACAATATAAACAATGGGAGAAGGGTGGGGCCGAGTAAAGCCCTTAGGGCTTTATCTTGCGCCACCCCTCACCCCTTATCCCTAAACTTATATTTCATATTTTAGAAAAACCTTTTAAAATAGTTCAAATTGCAGAGCTACTAGCTCACGTGTCGATGTAGACCGCTATCGGTATCGACCGATATTTGCCGTTATTGGTCAATGTCGGTATCGGCAAATAAAACGGACAATAACCGATATTTATCTGTTTTTGATAAGCATATACATTTCCTCTTGGTTATGTTGGTGTGTTGGTTATTTGCAGCCTCTGTAGATTATGAACATTTATTGTATTTTAAAGATGTATATGTTTCCCTAGCACAAACAGGGAAACATAAACAACAAAAACTAAATATAGTTTATATATTATGTAGTTATACATAATTATATCGGTATCAGTATCGGCTATTGGCTAAATTGCGGTCAAAAACTTCCATATTGGTGCATTCCTAGTTTTTCTAAATGGTAAAAAAGGCAAATAAGTTTAGGAATAAGGAGCAAGGGGTGGCACAAGATAGGGCTAGATTTAGTATGTAGTGTGCAGTGTGCTGGTGTCACTCGCTGAAAATGGCAGATGTGACACATTGTCAGCTTTTGGATTGGCTGTGTTTGGTGTCCAACAAAGTAGCCATTATGCCTCTGCACTTTATTATCGCACGCGCGCACGCATGCACGCACACACACACACACACACACACACACACGCATACACACACAGTTCACATAACTCTTATCGTGTGTGTGACGAATGTGTGCGTGCACACAACAGGTCAGTCGCAAACGATAATATAAGGTAGGCTATGCAGCATGTGGAGCAAGATGGATGGAGTGATTATAAAAAAGCCTTTGCTTTGACATTTATAAGTTGTTTATAAGCTCAGATCCTCCTTTCTCATTTCCTTTCACTCACACTCTTGCCCCACTTTCTCTTTGTCACTTTTCTGTTGTTCTAGCTGAAGGGAACTATTGATCCGTGCCAACTGAAGCATGTATGTACTTGCATGCATGTGGTATGTGAGCCTCGCCTTGCAGTTTTACCTATATCAGGAAACGGTATTGATATTTGGCTTCGTACAATCCTGTCATGCACTGAATGAGATTATAGGTTCATTCTGTGAACGAGATCATACTGATTCCATTCAACAACCCAAAGAGCTCAATGGATCCATTGGCTAATAATGGCTAGTATTTCAGTCCATTGAGGAAAGCCAATCAATGTTTTCCAACTGACTGAGAGCTCAACTAAAATAATGGATATTTTCAGGAAGTCATTTTAGAACAAATTCTCACGAAAAAAAAATCTCAGTAATGAATCATTCACGAATGACCCAACACTAGGAATGTAACAATATCAGCGCGGGTGGGTCTGTGTCAGCATCTACGATGACGAGTAATGAGCGTGACCTGACCTCGTGTTTACAGCAATCATTATGTGCACATCAGGACCTGAGGGGCGGTTTGGGACAGATAGGCAGGCAGTGAAAGACCAGCTTGCAACAGTCATACTTTACTTCTGATTGGCTTGGTTGCTCGCCAGTGTTTCACACTATCTTAAATCATAACAAATATAGTGCTGTGTAATCGTTCTCATGATATTATCGCATCTTGACTCGTTGTTGGTATCGTTACATGCCTGCCTATCCAACACAAAAAGCATTTGTAAATCTTTTGACTAAAAGGGAATTTCTAAACAGCTTCCACTCCATGCATGGCAGTAATCCCTTCAGAACAGATGAGGTGCTGATATTCTGACAGCTTCTTACTGCTCATTCAGATTCATCATTGATTCAGTATGTGAAGTGTCCCAGTGAATCTGTTGATGCACTTTATGTGCTCATTAAATCACAGACAGTGACACATCCTGTGTACATCCTGGACACATAAGACAGCGTCCTAATACAATCTGCAGCCTCCCCGGTTAGCCACACTAATACTAATGCACGACTCACAACAACCCTGATGTCATCCTGACACCACAGTCCTGCGGTGAGGTGATTTCCTGGCAATTGAGGCTGCCAAGGATGGCAGCGGTCAAGTATGGAGGTTTTGTCTTTTGGGGGTTTAGGATTGTGTTTGGAGTTGGAAGCAGTTTAGGACTGGGACACATCTGTTCTGCCAGGGACGTTTGTGTGGCCACAGAGATTCCAGCCTCGTTAGGTTTCTAATTTAATTATTTAATCAGTGTGCAGAACTAACAGTGTGTTATTAATAGAGACATCCAGTGTCCACTGGGACATGACTGCCTCTCAGGAGAAGATAGCAGCAAAGAGCCTTGTGAGGACAACCACGACTAGACAGATCAATGGGGCCTTGGCCTGATACAGCTGTCAGTCAGTTTAAGCCTGTACATATTTGGATGTCCCTCGATGTATCGGTAGGTGGAGATCTCCAGCCATGCAAGATTACTTTAGTCGTTCTTCAAAGTGTATAACTTTATCACCACCGATTTCCTCTGTGAGAGAACGGCTACAAAAACATTAACACCTCCTTAACACTTCCCTCCCTGTCTGGAGGCAGGGGCTTCATGCCTCCTTAATGTAACTCTTCCTGGTATCCTTTGGAGATTAGGCTAGAGAAGCATCATCTGCTGACTGTGACTGTAGGGATACTATGAGTCCACTGAGAACTATTTAAACACTTTCCATTGTTTAAGAGAACATATAAATAGCGAAAAGGCAGCTGCTGCAACATGTAGTGTCATCGTTAAATAATGTCCTTGATCACTGTTTATTTTGTGCAATTCACATCCATTTTAACTGCTGTCGTTGGCTTTGTCATACATCCACACAGAATGTGAATATAACGAGGTGAAGGGACAATTATTTTTGTTTGTCTTTTTTCTTGCTGTGAATAAATGCACCTGAATGAGGAATCACCAAATTAGTAGCTTGATGTGACCTTTTTTTGAACTAAATGGTTCCAAAAAATGAAATATTATAGTTATTTTTAGTTCTTTAATTTATTATTATTATTGCCACAGCCCATAGGAATAAAGTCTGCTATTGGGAAAGAACTCCAAACTTTGGGATTAATAAAGTGACAACTTTTACAATATCTCCATTAACATTATCCAAATTTTTTACATTTTGGAAATAATAGCTCTTTTGCAATGTGAAATGCCAGCAAATTCCTAATCCTTTTCCCTGTCTTTATGGGCCAACTTCTGAAAGCTGCATGCTTTTATTGTGAAGGCAAAAGTTTCTGAATGTTCTCCGTTCTCACAGCCTGCATATCTATTTTCAGCATGGTTTTGATTGATTGATTGATTTATTAACAGTTTGCAGACATTACAGTATATTTCAAGTGCAACTCAATTAAAAAAAACTGTTAACTGTGAGTGGACGACACCATAAAGCATTACACTTGTTTTCAATAGGGCCCACCATTTTCAATTCATCAAAACATTTAGAGACTGAGACTGTCTGCCTGCATGACAGGATCATCATGCTGTTGCGCGCTGCACGCTCCAGTGAAATTGTACGGCTGAAGAAAGATTAGTTAATTTGTGTCAGATAAGGACTCATCTGTGGGTTTTCCGCTAGACATTAAGGCCTGTTTAAGGTGTGTTTTAGTGGGGATTTCACCTGGAAGGCTCTATGGAAGTTGAGAGTGGACTGGAAGTTGAGAGTGTGAGAAAGTGACTTTCACACACGCCAGAAATGAACGCGTTCACAATGACGTTCCTCAGGTAGAAATACAGTACGTTCAGTTCACGTTCACCCAAAATATGAACGAATTTGTGAACGATCATTCTTTGAACGCGTTCAGGGACAACAAGGAGGAATGGCTGCAGAGCGTGTGTGAGTGCATCTCTGGGGTTCAGCTGTCCAGTGCATGGCTGACTGATGCTCTCTGCCTGGCCGCCCCTGCTGCTCTCCCCGTACGCAAAACACCAGCATCTCTCATATAAACAAGTGCTGCTGGTGTGCTTAGCCCCGGGGCCACCTCGGATCAACAATATTAATGTACTCCAAATGTTAGTTTTCTCTCTCATTACTGAGCCTAGTGCTGTATATATGCGTGACCCCACAGCAGCCTATTATGTGTGTATACTAGTAGTAATTTCAGATCTAATTGGATACCTATGTGAGATTATGTGACGTCTATAATGCACAGAAGTGGCCTGTGTTTTAAAGTATAAAGACATTGGAGGTAGGGTGGTCTTTCTTATGTCTTGTATTCCTGGCTCTTGATAATGTCACACCGCGCAGTCGCACTGAACAGTTGTCCCACGCTAATAAGCCTACATGGTACAGTAGAATATTCAATAGAGACAAGAGAGGAGAGCCACGTGTTGAGAAGTCTCCAGCTGCTCCAACGTGGAGCTCTGACACTTGCAATCTGTTCTCCTTCCCACCCATGCCTCCCTTTATCTCCCACCCCATCCCTCACTTTACAGCATCCTTTATCTTCCACCCTGTGTACGTCTCTTCTTTCTCGTATAGTCGTAGATAGTCTCACTCTGTCTCTTACCGCAATCACAGATCGATCTCTGTGACAAAGCCTTGGAATAGCGTTTTTTCTACAGTTCTGCCCCCTCGTCCTGTGGTTCTCAAACGTGTTTGTGTCAAGGACCCCCAAATTGATATGTATTCGGTTGCAGACACCCATCTGAAAAGGTGTGCTTGGGTGGGACCCCCAGCAGAGACCCCCTGGAACACTCCCTCCCCACCAAGGACCACTTTGAGAATGGCTGCCTGGTGACAGTCACCTGACACAGTGAGCAAACATATGGGACCTATTGCAGGAATGCCCAAGCCGAGAGCTAATAAGGTGTGTGTGTGTGTGTGTGTGTGTGTGTGTGTGTGTGTGTGTGTGTGTGTGTGTGTGTGTGTGTGTGTGTGTGTGTGTGTGTGTGTGTGTGTGTGTGTGTGTGTGTGTGTGTGCGTGCGCTCGGAGGTAGTGGGGGAGGTACTAGGGGAAGCCAGAGAAGGGGCTGTGGTAGATGGTGTAAACACAGCCACCTACATGGATTGGGCTAATATCCAGTTTGTTCCCTCTCACCTGAGCTTCACAGTGGCTGCAACGCAATTTCTTCCAATTGACCTCCCTGCCACCGGCACAATCACTCTCCACCGGAGTCACGATGGTCCCAGAATACAGAGCAGTGGCTCCTGCATAGGAACTAGGAAGGAGGTGGGGACTGGAACAAAACCAGGCGGAAATGAGATGAATTAGGCAGAACAAGAGAGGAGGCGTGGGGGGACAAAGAGTGAATTTATACTTCACTGTAGTGGCAGTGACAAAGCACAAGTGTTTAGACATCGGCTAAGGAGGAAATGAGAGGCATTACTGCAATATCCCTGTTTGTTCCTCTGCTGTCCATCTTTTGCATTTTAGTTGCTTTGGCCTGGATGGCATGCAGTAATAAAATCAACTAGTGGAAATAAAGAAAAAAGATGAGCACAGCGGAAAAACTCACCCCTGAATGATATATACACACATTTGTAATTGAAATGGCAATAACACAAACATTTGGTGATTTGCCCCCATGCAGGCCAAGAACTAGATTTATGAGTGAAACAGCCCAGCCAAAGGCTAAAAGGCTTTAACAGTGAAGGATTTCCAATAAAAGCGAGGTTGGAGTCCTCTATAAGAGCAGCAGCACTACTGTAGTAATAGTATTAGAATGGGCAGGAGCACAGCCATACCGGTCATGTTGCAGACATCACTGAGAAGCATCTCGACTGTGGCCACTAAAGCTCTGCAGATGGAGCAAGAACATGAAGAACCTGCTCTTTGACACTTTGAGTTTTACCTTTTGAACTCCTGATCTCCAGCTCACATGCACTACACACACGCACGCACGGACAGACGGACGGACGCACGGCCCACGCTCACACGTACATACCTGCACATGCAAGTGCAGAGTATGCACTAACACACTCACAAATATGTGCAGTCACGCAAGTTTACACATACTGTACACAATTACACATGCATGCCCTCACTCATACTAGAGCATAAGCACATACATGTACACTAGGTTTGCACTGTGGATTCGCACACACACACACAAACACTGTACATACCGCACAGTCATGCAAGTTCTGGGTTAGGCAGTTCTGATTTTATTATTCTATTATTTGGTAGACTGAAAAGAAGGACAAAGGACAAGAAACGGAATCTGGGCTGGCTGCACAATAAAGAACGGAAAGGATTCAACAACAACAGACTGATCCAGTTCAAAATATACATAGCTGGTTTTTACTTCCGTTCAGGGCCTGGGAGATTTCCGCCTTCGGAGCTCAGAATGAAAGATTGTGGCACTGGGTGAATTCAATTATGATTTAGTCTGGCTTTGAACAAGTTCCAAAATGAATATGCTCGGTGAGGGACAAGAAAGACAAGAATGAAGATGTCAGCAGAGTAAATGGGTAATACAGTATGTTGCAGTAATTAATTGATTGCTCCGGGCTCACCTCTTATTCTCTCGCCATTCAGCACAAACTGCTGACTTGGCCATGACCCCCTCCTCACCTCCTCCTCCTCGCCACCGTCTGCCCACGGCAAAGCTCTGGGACCTCTTCCTATCATTTTGTTAAATGTTAAATTAAATTATCGCAATGCATCAGTGAGTTCAATCCCCCCCCCCCCCCCCCTGCTGAAAATCACTGGGTAATCTGCTCTGCACATGAAAAGGACCCAGCAGCACGTGAAGGTCACTCACATATATGAGCTTATCAAGAGAAGTCTCCTTTAAATTAACTTGTCTGTCTGTCTGTCTGTCTGTCTGTGTGAGAGAGAGAGGGAGAGCAGCTTAAAGGTGTGGAGGAGGATTCCAGTGAGGATTTTACTGTTTAATATCAAGGCTGAACAGTGGCAGAGTAATATTTATTTTGTGATTAAGCTCTATTGAACTTTTATTTGAGCATAGCTAGGTGTGCTGGAGAGACTATTTTAGATCGATTGGTCTGAACCTAGAAAAGTGAACCATCTTCCATATTCACAGTGCCTGCATGCAGACTCATCGCTGCGTGCCCCATGCCACACACCGGAATAATATGGCTGTGGAAGCAGAAACCTCCGCTGAAAATTGAGCCGCACGAGTCAGTGTTAGGAGAGACGAGTAGTGAGTGATGGAAGTGAGCGGGCCGGCTGTGGTTCAGGAGGTATAGAGCAGGTCGTCCAATGATCCATGGGTCAGCGGTTTGAATCCCGGCTCCTCCTGTCTACATGTCGAAGTGTCCTTGGGCAAGACACTGAACCCCAAATTGCTCCCGATGTGCTGGTTGGTACCGCCGCAATCGGTGTATGAATGGGTGAATGTAATGCACAATCTATGTAAAGCGCCTTAGCGCTATATAAATGCACCATTTACCATTTAGCAGAGAGTTAATTCAACTTTGACAAGATGGAAGCTAAATCCAATATTAAAATTGCCTAGAGGTGTTGCAAGGCACACCTGGGGCCATGTGTAGTGGCCTCCAGGGGCCACAGGTGTACCTTTGTTCTAATCTGCACCAAACTGGCACAAACACTGTTCAGGACTCTGCCATCAGTATAGACACACAGGGGCCATGTTCTGCCCCCCCAGGGTCGTGTTAGGCGCCAAGTATAAGCTATAATACTACACCAAGGTCAAATGAAATGATTCCTGGTGAGCTTTGACAGCAACAGACCAGTGATTCCCAAACAAATGATGTGCTTTAACACATATCTCAAGATACAGCGTTAAATTATAATTCAAGCCCTGAGGCCAAATGCTTAGATGAAGAAATTCATATTTTAGCCCGTTAGGCAAAGCTCAATGAAAAATAAACCACAATATACCACATGAAGGGATATGAGGTACAGTACAAGATGCACTACCACATGAAGGGATATGTGGTACAAGATGCACTACCACATGAAGGGATATGTGGTACAAGATGCACTACCACATGAAGGGATATGAGGTACAAGAGAGGAGTGAGGTTTCATGAATAGTCATGAATCGGCAATGTTGTGTTGTGCAAGGCCACCGCGGGAAGCGTAAGCAACTTAATACTAAATCAACTATACTAACTAATCATGCAAAAACAAATAACTCTCTTGTCCAGACATTGCTTTGGTGTCCTAGAATAACCCCATGTGAATGTCAGACGGCGCAAACGCTACTGCCATATGTTATTAACCCATTCTGGGTGGGAACCCGTTTTGGTGTTAGCATTACGTTATGCTTTAGCTATTGAAAAATAGCAGATCTACAAGCTCATAGCACGCCACCGAGTGGCGCGCTACGAGCTTGTAGGTCTGCTATTTTTGAAAACTGTCAGGATTTAGAAGACATTTTTAGAATCTGATCTCAGGTCAAAATGCGTTAAAGAACCACCATTCTTCTGTGAGTTAGAATCTGGTCTCAGGTCAGAATGGGTTAAAGGCATGGGGTGAGTTTAATTAAACAATTAAACCTTTAATGAGCATCTAATTAAAGGCTTTCTGATCAAAACAAGACAGTAATTATACCTGCAGGAGAGTTGGATAATGAGCTGCACGCTACAATTACAGGGAGACAAGCAAACCAACAGAGACCTCATCCATTCTGTCTGTCTGTCTGTCTGTCTGTCTGTCTCTCAGAGAGAAAAGCATCCACAACAGGCCTCTTTCTGTCCTGATCCTGCCACTATAGGGTCACTGCTACAGAGATCAGAAATGCCACCACGCCCAGTACTACTGTTACCATGGGCAACACTGGTTCTTGAGATCAGAACGATTGGGGGTGTGGGGGTTGGTATGAAATAGAATAGGAATGATATGAGTGAGTGTGAAATCTCTCCTGGTAGCAGAACAGATGGAAGAGATGGCAGAGACTAGAAGAAAGGAGGAAGATGAGAAGACAAAGGTTGGGGTATGGGGGGTTTGGGGATACAGTCGGATGCAGATGGCTGGCTAGATAGATAGTTGGGCAGGAGAGGAGGAATATGCAGAGAGAGAAAGACAGTGAGAGAGAGTCGGACAGACAGAGAGAGAGAGAGAGAGAGATGGGGAGATAGTGATGTCCCTGCAACGTTTGTGTTTCTTTTGATGTTTTGATCTGCCACTAAAGAGATTATGAGCTTCTCAGAAAATGCCTCAGTCAACAGGGGACATAAAATATAATTTGCTTCCTCTCACCTCCCCCTACCGCAATTGAATGTTGTTTCAACTTGAACTTGTTACTGTGCATCTCTATAAAGCTAATGGGAGCTGTCAACCCCTTATCTTTATCTCTCTCTCTCTCTCTCTCTCTCTCTCTCTCTCTCTCTCTCTCTCTCTGGGAATGCAAAAAGGCCACATAGTGGAGAAAAAGGAT
Source organism: Protomyctophum bolini (assembly GCF_963924005.1). NCBI lineage: Eukaryota > Metazoa > Chordata > Actinopteri > Myctophiformes > Myctophidae > Protomyctophum > Protomyctophum bolini. The sequence continues at coordinate 42,832,869 of NC_137866.1, forward strand.
TGGGGGCAGGCACAGCGCTCATAGAAAATGTTTTCTCCATAGTATTATGAGGACAATATAGCAAATAATAGACCAAATAAATTATTAGAGCAGAACCTGTTTTCTTTTGCTGGCCATACTGTAAAAAGTGATAATCTTACCATATTTGCCAGATATATTTGGCATCATCTCCACCAGGCCGAAGTACTGAGAGTACTCCTACTACTTCTGTCCAAACATCACGCAAAACAGTACACAATATCTCTCTAGTCATGCATGCAGCCAGTATAGGGCTATGTGTGACTTCCAAAGTTTGCAGAAGTGCTCGGTTTTAAACAAAATGCCTCCAATCATGAACACAGCGTGTGATTTTTAGCTGAATCTTGAAAAGAAAATATAAGGGTGTTTGTGATCGAGCAACTCCATACAATAATCCATAAGTTAATTAATAAATAAATCCATTCGGATGTGAATTCTACAATTTTCTTGTTTGCTTCTCATTATTTTCTTTCTCGATTGAACTAGAGTCACTGAGTGCAAGAAATATCCTCGCCAATTTACTGCCTATAAAGTCAAAACCTCAGAAATGATGGAAACGCATATTGGGTCATACAAGGCTGCATGGGTCTAACTGCTAATTGGACCAACAGAGGTTTCCATAATCTTGAGTGAGAGTGTTGAGAGCCATTCCTTTTAATTTCATTTTTGGTGGGAGCAGAATAGAAATTGTCCCTGGTGTCAAAAAATGCCTCAGATGGACTGATATCCTGATAGAGGAGAAATGTGGAGCTCAACGCCTGCAGCTGCATTGTCGACCCAATCTACCTCTGACAGAGAATGGTGCCATGTAGGACAAGGTCACATTCAGACTTGCGTTTGAATGTCACGAACGAATGGGAAAAAAATATTTGTTAAGTGGAAATTTGTCAAACCGACACCCGCCAGCCACCTAATCTAGTTACACTGACCTTAGTGGTCAATCATGGACTAAATAGTGTGGTGCTGTGAAGGACACATTCTCATGGCAGATCCTGCTAAGAACAGCCATGTAGCGCTGCACAATGCAATAGGCCCATGTACAGTACAGTAAACACAAAATTAAACTAGATAAAGTGCCCTTCTGGGCACAGGTCTCCACCAGGGCAGGTCAGGTTGTGGCTTCCTGGTGGCACTATAATAGGCCAATGTGGAAAGGGTGGCATTTCTTCTTATGCCTTGGATGGCAATTGGATGATTTGAGGCATTTTGTTCCAAAAATGTGTTGTGCAAAAATCCACCTGTTGGTGGGCGCTATAACAGGCCAATGTGAAAATGGTGGGATATATTCCTCAGCCTATAGTAGGAGAGTCTGTGAAAGATTTCACATAAATTGCACGATGTGGCCAATCCTGCAAACTTTGAAAGCCAATGTTAGCCAATTAGGATGGAATATGAAATATCGGATAGATCCGTCTTGAACACATGACTAGAGATAGCGTGTAGCGTGTTTTTCAAAAGTCGGCCTCCAGGCCGTTCTGGACAATTTGGGGCAGAGGTTCATCGTTGATATCCAGGGAGTGTGTGTTCACAATTTGGCACCGACCGGGTTTTAACAGTGCCGGAGAGTAGCTGGTAACGGACGGACGGACGGACGGACGGACGGACGGACGGACGGACGGACACACACACACACACACACACACACACACACACACACACACACACACACACACACGCACACACACACACACACACACACACACACACAGCCAGTTCTATGCATTGGGGCCAACAAGGGTTTCCAGTGGGTGTTTTCGACCGTAGTATAGTGCAATATACGGATTTTGGGGTTTTTTAAGCGTGTATAATACGGAATTGCCAATCCATGCATTTATCACTGTGTTTTGGTGAGATCGGGGCTCAAATTGGTGACTTGGTGAATTGTTTTTTTTGGCTAGTCTTAGTGTGGTATTGACTGTATGCACATGTATAACAGAGTACACCGTATAAAATAGAGCTATATGAAAGAAGAAAAAAACATGTGGAGTAACCCTGGAATTTAGAGATAGTTTAACATTCTGATATTAATCATATGTTTCTGTATTCATAACATTCTGATATTAATATATGCTGTTTCTGTATTCATTGAGTAAAGTCACCTTTTCCCTAAAGAGAAGCTTGAAGTCGTGTCACAAAGTTACAATGCATGATTGTGTTCGTCTGTTCGTCTGCATGACAGACATGCCTACATGTCGACAAGACAAGATTAACTGCTGTGATTTACATTTCAAAACAATAGCTTTTGCCGATGAAAAGCGTGCTCTGCAAACATTTTCAAATGTTGATTGTGAATATCAATGTCAATGTAATACATTAAGCTTCAATCTATTTGGTGCAGCCCTGGTGCCATGGCACTCTTTGACTGAGCACAGCTTTTCTCCATGAGTTCCACTATCCAGACACAGCTGCACCCAACGACCATCATAAATAATGATAAAAATGACTAGACCCTCTGCACCGCCATCACTGAAATTGCGGTTATAAAGTACAGAAGTAATTGCAGATAATGTGTATTTATTACATACAGCCTGCAGGTGGCATGCTTATTTATTTTAGTACTGTAGGAGAGGTCGATTTCAGTGTGAGTTGCAGAGCATATATAGCCCAGTTATCTTCAGCCATTTTAATCATAGCCCACTGCCACCTGCCACCAGTACTACTGCATTTTAATGCATCTGTGCAAGATGAATGGAAATGTCCTCCTCCTGCTATAAACTGTATCCACCCTCCCCCTTTCAAGTTTAGCAGATTGTAGGATGGTGGAGTTGGGCTCTTTGGTGGCCAGTGGTTTGCCTGTGGACCTGTCCCCATCAGCACACTGCAGATACACCAGCATTATCCTGCAAAGCCCTTACGTAAGACGCAGAGCTGTCGTGTTGTGTTGATGTTTCATGCTGTATCTGGGACACATCACTTAGCGCCATGCTGCAGCCTAACTGGATCACACATTAAGTGATGTGATTGGAACAGAGGGTTCACTGTAAGTCAGGCCTGCAGTACGAACCCCCCAAAAAACAGCTGAAAATAGACAATGTCATAGGAAGCCATTGTCCAGGTGTAGTAGTAGTATGTATCAAGCTCCAGTTCTTGTGAGGTGACCTAATTATGGAACACTTGATAGGCCGTGAATTCTCTCTGTCTCTGTCTCTGTCTCTCTCTCTCTCTCTCTCTCTCTCTCTCTCTCTCTCTCTCTCTCTCTCTCTCTCTCTCTCTCTCTCTCTCTCTCTCTCTCTCTCTCTCTCTCTCAGATAAGCAATCTCAGTGTATATACTAGTCTCATCTTCATTACAGGATGTCAGGAGGCAATCAGTAAATCTCTCGACGAAAACGATTGATTAAAATCCACCTGCTCTGATCAGCTTGAAGCTGAACCTTAACATCCCTCATAGACCTGCAGAGAAGGTTTTATAATTAAATAAATATTCACTGATGGGCTGAACTCAGTGAGCCAACGTGCCTGTTGGGCCAAGGCCCAGGGGCCCCTGAGCTTGAGCGCCCGCGTGACCCCAAAGAGGCTCAAGCTCAGGGCCCCCCCAAATAAGGGGTATAACAGTGGATATCAGACGCACATGGTCCTTGTCACTGTTATTAACAAGGACACAAACCCTCAGTTCGCATTTATTTGGCGGTGGCCCAGGGGTACATAATTTCTAGATCCGCCTATGATTGTGACACCTGGGGAAAGTTCAGTGTTCTCCAATCAGCAGAGATCTCACTCATCACCACATCTGTAACAGAATAATATCTATTCCCCGCCAGCATCCAAAATGTCAGGCCTGATTTGTAAATGATATGCTAGTTCCTAATTACGCTGATGTTTCCTGGAGCAAAACAAACCTCGCTCACTCTTTCTTCCAATGTCTCTATTCTCTCTCTCTCTCTCTCTCTCTCTCTCTCTCTCTCTCTCTCTCATATCCCTGCCCTTTCCCCTCGTTTCCTTTTTTTATTATTATGTGCACTCAAAGCTCATTTTGAGAGCTCTATCCAAGCACAGAAACCATCCTCTTTCCAGGACATTTTCACAATCCTATGACAGTGTCCTGAGGCTTCAGGCAGCAGTATAGGGCCGCAATAACCACGATATTGCAATACCGCGCTATTGACACGCCAACCGCGGGGGATGGAAAACGACCACCACAGCAGCCAGGAGGCTAGTCGTTTCTTGTTTTACACTTCAATGCATTTTTATTGAATGCCATTATTTGTGTGGTCATACAGTATATGGACCATTTGGGATCTCAGTTAAATGAAAATGGAGAACGAGGTATATAGATTCGGCAATATGCAAAAGCCCAATAATAAATAAGCTTATAGCACTAAAGGATACAATAACCATTTAAACCGTATATACTTTTTTTATTATTTTGATATAGTATATAAAATGTATATAACAATTTCTGACAGCAAATGCACCATTCTTATGGCATGGTAAGATTGCTTTCGTGAGCTGCAAAATAACAGCTCTTACTTTATTCCCTTTTAATTGCATTATTTTGTTTTGACTGTTCTGTTCCACTTTAGCTTAGCAATGTTTTTTTTCTCGTGACAACAAAGCCCCTTTGAATTGAATTGAATGAGAGAGAGAGAGAGAGAGAGAGAGAGAGAGAGAGAGAGAGAGAAACGACTCCTGTGACATAATAAAACAGCACATGAAATGGAATACAAGCGTATAAGCTTTGCCATTACAACCAATATTATAAAGTGTAAAAATGCCTGAAGCCTCAAAGGGATATTTTGTGATGATAAAATATTCCCAGCACAAGCGATGGTGATATATGACAGTGCTGCAGGGGTTAAGGCACCCTTTGAGCTATGTCAAATGATTCTTGTGGCTCCAACAGGCAGCAGTGCAGGCCTCCGGGGGTCAGACAACAGATCAAGCTATGCAGCTTCTCAGGGGAGATGAGAGATCGTTCCAACGTCTTAACACTCTGGGTATCGCCATCATCATTATGGCGGCTTTTCGCAACATAGCCTTGGGACAGAATAAATGAGCCTGTGGACAGAATAAATGACTCCTCTGAGGAAGGCCGTACTTTACCCACAGTAAAGGCCAGAAAATATATTATCTTTCGTGAAGAGCCCCACCTCTCTCTCTCTCTCTCTCTCTCTCTCGTGAGTAGGCGACAGAGAGACGATCAGAGATATGTTCTTTTTAAGATTTAGTTTTGGCTTTTGTGCCTTTATTGATAGTTACAGTGAAGACAGACAGGAAAGAGGGAGCGAGAGAAGGGGAGATACGTGCAGCATGAACGGGACTCGAACATGTGACATGCTGTCAGGCAAGAGCCTATATATGTGGCATGCGCCTGGCCAGCGGGTGCAAAGACTTACAGCCCAGTTGCTGCCATTCAGACCTTAAGGTTAATCAATGAGTCACCGCATTTTAACACGTTGTGTCTGGAGAGGGACCATATGTCAAACCTCATCTAAGAGCTCACAAAACAATCCCTTTTCCAGTTCCACTGAATGGTACTATAGGCACAATTCAACTCTGCTCCCTTTACTTCACTTTCCAGTGCAGACAGGAACCCCTTGATGTATCTTCTTGGCATAGCAACATACACCCTCTGCGTAGCAAAACTATTTGTGCGAATAATTTGCTTTTTTTTAAACCTCATAAAGTTAATGCAAGCTTCCACATCAGCGGCGAATGTGCAAATTTGCACAAAAGTGAGTGTTTGTCAGTGACCGCTCCTTATTTATTCGCTATGGTGTCGAGTCTGTCGACTTTTGCTGACATTCACTGCAGTGAATGCTACACCTCTAGGCTCTGACCAATCAAAATGCAGCCCAAACTGCGCTTTTGTCTATATACAGCGGCGTGCCGTACAGTAATTGTGAACAGAGCAGCAGCCGGCCCGGCCCCCGCAGCTCTGCGAGGTCGGGGGAGCATAGCAGTCAGCAGCACACTGTACCCTTCGTCCCCGCCTACCTATTTATTTATTTCCCAAATGGTCTAAAAATGAGTTATTTAGCATACTTTTACCGATGAATTAGCCTATACACAGACAACGACTGATCAGCCTATTTTGGACGGTCTTTTCTCGAGTCAGTGTGTAGTCTCACTAGTCTGTGTAAATTACCCGGCGGTGTTGCTACCCCTCCCGGGAGTCCCGGCTCATGGCTCTTCACAGACGGCACAGAGACAGCAGCAGCCACTCCGCTGAACGTGTCAGTGTTGCTGCAGTGGTGTGAACTGTGAACCGTGCGGGACTGTTGGTGCTGAGTTCTGACAGCCGACTCACAGGAGTCACAGCTTCTTCTTCTGAATTACTTTATCTTTGCCTTGAAAAATACATTTTGCGTTTTGCTGTTTGTTTCCCAAAACAAACCAGCGCTCGCTACTGTTTGCTACAAAGCGACTGGAAGGACGAGGTTTACACTACAGACATACCAATAGTAGCCAATCATATGCTGATTAGGCCAGTTGCTGTATAGCCTACCTACCCGATCAGCGATCACCAGGGACCAGCGACAACACACACACACACACACACACACACACACACACACACACACACACACACACACACACACTACACACACACACACACACAATAGCCTCTATATAATGCTGCGCACATATATTTAAAAAAATACCCAGCATAATGTTTGGGAAGGCTAAGCCTTCCCTAGCCTTACACACCCGCCGCCTATGCATACACATATACAAATTCACACACATACTTGTGTACGCTCATGCATGAAAATCACAATGTTCAGTTAACCGGTTTCTTGGCATAGATTAGTGCTTTGGCTGTGAGGAGAGGACAGCCCAATTTGTCAAGAGAGAGCATGGAGCTAATCACATCAAAGGAGCTGCTACCCAGGCTAATATCAGTCCACGAGCAGGACGCCCCATTCATTAGTCTGCTTCTGCAGGACAAATCACTACTGTGTTGAGTGTTGACACACACAAACACATGCAAACACACACAGCGCATCGAAGCCAAACCGTGGGCCGTGTCATGATGCAATAAACATTGAGTGAATTTGATCTGATATATTCTACTTGACATATTTAACTTGCTAAATTGTTTCCCATATACAGTATATGCTCACACTAAATCACTGTGTGAAGCAGTTCTGCGATGCAGGCTGCAGTCAAAACAGTAAAAGCACACTGAAAAGGGCTTGAGCCCTGCTGCTACTTAAATAGCTTGCCCTCTCTTCTGCTATGGAATGAAGGATGTTACATCTATCTTCCATAAGAGGGGAACATTCTACTGCCTTGGCTATGAGAGAGGAGCGCTCTGCCCTTTAACGCGGTATCATTTATCTCTATTTGTCCTGTCTAGTGGGTGGCCCGCCCGACTCAGCATTTCTTTCACACCAACCTTTTTCACACCAACAAGGCCTCCTGTGGAGCAGTTCTGGCCAAATATATCAATTAAAAGTCAATCCACCACTATCCCGGTTAATGCATGGTTCCTGGACCAATAAGACAGTGCCAGCTGCTAGGCGTATAAGCTTCTCAGATGCGTAAGAATACCACTATTAAGGGTACGGTCTTATCTGTCATGAACCACCAGCCAGCACTCAGTGCTTTGAAGGTTTTACTCTGCCTAACGTATTCATCTGTACAGACTGTGTGTGTGTGTGTGTGTGTGTGTGTGTGTGTGTGTGTGTGTGTGTGTGTGTGTGTGTGTGTGTGTGTGTGTGTGTGTGTGTGTGTGTGTGTGTGTGTGTGTGTGTGTGTGTGTGTGTGTGTGTGTGTGTGTGTGTGTGTGTGTGTGTGTGTGTGCGTGCGTGCGTACGTGCGTACACTCCTTCCTACTGTGAATCGAGCTTTTACTGTAATTGGTATTGTTGACAATAAAGTTGAACCTTGAGCCTTGGCTGCCATATGACGTAACCATATGCCGTAATCTTAATCATACAAAGATTTTGCGGTTCCCCTTGAGCGTCCCGAACCCCCTTGTTGAACAGGATTTGGGATGAAAAGGAGAGATTTTAATATAAAAGAAAGCCTTCCTGTGGGAAAAAGTTAATATCTCTCTCTCTATCCCCCTTATTATTCTCACCCCAGCAAATCAATTCTTAATAAACTGTGTGAATGAATGATGACTCCTGTGCTCAGAATCTGCCAAAAGTTAAGAGAGAGAACAAGCCTGGGGGAGAAGAAAGAAAGAGTCAGGTGGAATGAAAAAAAGAAGAAGAAAACTCTTGAACGTCTACAGAACAATTAAATTAACAAATTGCCGCTGTAATTAATCAGGGAATTTCAAGCTGTGCGGGTTTGAGACGCGACCGACATGAGGGTCCACGGCCCCCTCTGTGGTATCGCCTGGGGTGGTGGAGAGAAAAGTGTGAGAGGCGGTAGAAAGCTTAATAATAAAAAAACTCCTCAGGCCAGGAGGGAGCAGAAGTCTGCTACTTCTCTTCCTCCATTTCCTCCTCCTGGTCTATTGCATCAAGCTTGTCGTTCCCCCATGCCTCCATTACTTAAACCCCCAGCCCTTTGTTTGCTAATGAGGTGTGGGATTGACAGCTGGATTACACCGTCGCTTTGTAATCCTTTCATTTCTGCATTTAGGATAATCACCTTCCAGACCTGCAGAGTCCTGGCCTCTGGGGCCAAGCAACGCCTGCATGTATGCCTGCGTGTGCATGAATCCAAAGTGTGTCAGTTCATTTACCTACGCTTGATTCAGATCAAGCAATCGTCTTTTTCCCTCCACCTCACAGGAGGGAGACTCCCTTGTTCCCTCCCATTTGTTCTGTCTCTCCCTCTCCCAGGAGCGTGTTTCCCCCATGCAGCGGCTGATGGACTCACTGTGGTTTTGATCATTCTCAGTTCTGTGCTCTCCCAGGCCAAGAGGAGGAAAGCAGGGGGGATTTTTATTACCCTCCCTCTTTTACCCATGCAGCCCTCTGATGTGCAGAGGGGGAAAGAGAGCCAGAACAAGTCTTTCCCATACTTCCCCGCGGGAGAGAGAGAGAGGGGGTGGAAGAGAGAGGGAGAAAGAGGGAATGAATGAAAATGAGGAGATAAGGCGGAGAGGAATTCCGATGACATTCATTAGTCAAGAATAACGTATCGTTTATAACGATATACCTAATAGTACTTGTCTGTCAACATTCCGCGTAGCGTGTATGCATTGGGCAGCAGCAGTGTTCTTTCAGAACGAGGAGGCAGGGGAACTTGGGGAAGGGGGTATCTACCCGGGGAAGTATGGGAAAGACGAGAGAGAGAGAGAGAGAGAGAGAGAGAGAGAGAGAGAGAGAGAGAGAGAGAGAGAGAATAATAAACATTCTTTGTTGATCGAGGTGATTTTAAAGGAATTTTGAAATATTCAAAATAATAAAAATCACACCCATGTGAACTGAATGGTGCAGACTGCTCAACAACACCACTGGGGCTGGCTGCAGACACACACACACACACACACACACACACACACACACACACACACACACACATTGGAGCGGTTAGGTTAGGCACCGCTCAAAATTAAGGCTGGCTCACTATAGCCTATATTTAGAAACAGGGTTGACCTCCACCGTTACAAGCCACTTCGTGCAGTCAATGACTGGCTAACACTGCAAACTGCACCATGTCCCCACGCTCTCTACACAATGCACACTGAACCGTGTCCTCCACTGCACTGTGCACTTGTGTCACATGGCAAAGGTTTAATGGGTTTTTTGGGTCCAACAAAGATGTTGTGCATCATGAGTGACACATGGAGACGATCGAAGGCATAATGGATTTAGCTTATCTTTATCGAATGTTCAGTATAGGCTACATTAATACTATACAAAGTTCTGTTTGGCTCAGCAGCAGACATCAATGAACCAATACATGCTTCTCACGCAGGACCAGGATCAGACATATTAACTGGATTTGTCATTTCTTCCCAAGCAAACTCATTCATTATTTTGAATTTGTATTATATAATTATTTTTTCAACACATAGGCCATAGTGAACTGCAGATTTTGGATTTTCTTTCTGCCTTAGGCTTGACAATAGATGAAAAGAGTTCCTGTCATTTGTAATTAATATCTATTACACCCATGCTTCATTTGTTCGTCTGGTTTGACAACACAAACCAACACATGAGACAAGGCAAAGGCATAAATGCTGAAAAACAAGAGAAGAAACTGAAATCTTATTTCATTTAAATCTGCAAAAGCATAATTCATATTATAAATGTCTTCTCACAGACAATGTAAGCGTAGATTTTAAAACTCTTAAGCTTCTGCATTTTAGGCCCCTTTTACACAAGAACGGTTTCCATAGAAAACGGTAAAATCAAGTATTGTTTGAACAATTTGTTGAAAACACAACAAAGGTGAAAACATTAAAAATGCTCAAAGGCAATGCTCCGCCTCCACTTAAACGGGCAAAACCATGAATCTGCAAAACTTGTGACATCATGGCTCACGCCGGCTCAAGTCGATTATGTTTATTACATTGGTGCAGAGCCGTAGGCGATATTTGGAGTTCCTAGAATGAGCAAGCGCTGTAGCGCTGTCATGGTCTACAGACCATGTCTCCCTGTCAGCCACTCCCACTCTCCATTCTTACTCTCGGTCATTGTCACACACCTGTTCCCACTCCCTACTTCAGCCCACAGTGCCATGCCCATTCCACACCTGTGAACATTCCTGCAATTACCCTAAGACTCATTCCACAAACACACTGTCAGAACATACGTCCTTGTCCCCGAGCTGTGCTGAGTTCCTAGTTCTCTGTGTTCTTGCATTTCTGAGAGGCTCTGCATTATTGGACTTTATAGATTGCTCTCCGAAAGGTTTGCTTTTCTGTTTCCTGTTTTGTGCCTTTTTTTGGAAGAGTTTTTGCTTTCTTTTTGGAATTTCCTGATTTTCTTACTTTTCTTTGTAAGCTTAACTGCTTTCTGCATAAAAAAATCAGTAAATGTGAACCTTCCTGCTCTTGTCCTGCATTTGGGTCCTACCCTTTGTCTCACCGTGACAAGCACTACCTCGCCCCACTCATCCTACAATTATAAATGTAGTGATTAGTGAGCCGCTGCATTGGTGAATGTAAACCATGATGTAAACAAACAGCCTTGTCATAGGAAGTAGATCGGAAGTGGTTCTAGTATGCATGCGTGCCTAGTATATCTGGCAGTGTGTGTACACTACAGCATGTTAAATCACTGTTTCTCCGTGTAAACGCTGAATACAAAGTGAGAATGCAATGTGACTTTGCCGTTTACTCTGAAGACCGTTGCCATGTAAAAGTGGCCTTAATTCCATCTGAATGACAAATATGATATTGTGGCAAATAAGTACATTTCCCCTCACAAACACATATTTGCACAGTGTTTGCATGTCATGAACACATGTGCACACGCACGCTTGTGCAAGCACACACACACGCACACGCACACGCACACACACACACACACCACTAGTGGTGCTCTATATATTTACCCCTGTTTCACAGAACAATAAAAGGTTGTGAAAAGAGTTGAATTAATAAGTTGAATTGAGTTTTATCTCTCCAACGCTTCTGTCTTCAATAAAGATTATCCATGAGCAATATACTGTACATTACCAAGTATTTTGTCCATCAGTTCACTATATGTCTATACATGAATCATCAGACATCATCACACGTTCATGGGCCCCATTGGTTGGCCCCTGATTCACTTTTAGCCTGATGAATAGTGCACAGCAAGATACAGAGGGACTCATTATTGTCTTTTGATTAATTAACTTACTGGCATTTTTTCCATCTCTATATCCCCAGTGTTGCTGCTCTGCTCAAAGGCACTGATTTTGCGGTTCTGAACTTTAGAACATAATGGGGAGAACATTCACAGGGAGTTCAGGACACAAGTAGTGATTAGGAGAAGAGCTGTGTCTTCTGAGAGCCTCCATCTTCCATTTCATCTTCTCTTAACAAAGACAGGGGAGCTCCCTGCAAAGGGAATAGCATATGAGGCCCTAATGCTCTTGGATTTGTCCTGCCCACATTCAGAGAGATCATACAGTTGGCACTGGATGATTAGAAAAGTGTGAGAAACCGAGAAGTGCCTGTAATTAACATTAACAATCCGCTATACTTTGGAGAGCCTGAGTAGAGATAACGGGCAGATGGGTTAGAGGTGAGAACCCCTTTTTTTATTCATATTTCCATCCGTATTCTTCTGTCTCTAATTAGATGAGGACTCTGACCTACTCTGGGCTACACTGGGAATGGAACGAAACCGTACGCAGCTAGGTGTCTCCACCGACGATTCTCCGTATCCGGAGTTCCGTATTTACTGTTTTTTTCCCCCTGAAGGCAAGGTGAAGGGCTGCGTAACCCCCACAGCCACGCAGACAAATAGAGCTCACACACAACCTGCACACCGCAGCCGGGTTCCATTCCATTATAGTGGCAGCCTATACGGTTGCGGAGCCAATTCCGTCCCCATTGTAGCCCGGGGCCTTACAACACTTGCAAATGGGCTCCATTTAGAATACAGTGTTTTCATCCCGTTACACCAAATGAGACCAGAATCGAAAAATATGATTTTGAGAGGCAGGGCATATAGAATAACTTGAATGGAGCTCATGCATTTTAACTGGTTATATGCATGACATGATTTGCAAGGCGGCAATGTATGGATGAATGACGAGGGAATCTGTGACTACAACATGATGACTGACAGCAACACAGCATACTTTATATATTGTGGGGTAGCTGTTTCACCAGACCAAAAAACACACAGAGTCCAAGTTCAGAGTGCTAAGACAATGGGCACTTTTATTTGTTTTCGCATCAAAAAAAGGATTAACTCATAGGCTCGCCCACTATAGGGAAAGGGGCTTTGACTCAGTGGCTCTTGCTTTATCAGAGCATGGTCATAAAATAAAGGTCCTTCTGTAATTAAGGCTGGGGACCTTGTCCCACAGCATTCATCGGGGGGGCTAGGGACACTCCGGTGTCCCAGCCATTATGCCTATAGTTTCCAGAGCCCAGCGGTCACTTCCAGGTATTGGGTGGGTGAGCCTGAGAGATGAGATGCACAGAGTTAGTATTGACATCACATCAAGTTAACGTCGGACTCATAACTGGTATACTAAATAGGAGGGGGAATCTGCATGGTTCAGTCTTACCGGATTGCCGCACGCCAGCCTGTCTCTCGGGAGAGTCTCTGAGAGTGTGCGCCGGAGAGGACAGAGTCTTTTAAGCTGCCTGGGTGTGGTCGCGCAGCCGGTGTCCCATTAAGGCAGACGAGGAGCCGGGCTGGGATGTACCTCCCTTCCAGGACCCGCCCTCGTTGCCGTTGGCAACGCTTCACTCTGCCTGTCTCTCTCCCACTCTCCCCGAGGTGGCTATGCCGTGGCGCGCGGTCCCGGACCGAGACGCCACAATATATACCACAGTGAAAGAAACACCGGGCCATATGGTGAAATCATCTACCGGAGCCTCACTGGGACATCCACACGTATCAGCAAAACGTGTCACATACATCAGGGCTGAGGTTACACTTTCAGTACATCGGTGTGGACGCCTGGACGGGCCACTTATAACCGCTCCCTGAGGTCAGATTAGCCTTTGATAAACCATCGCAGCAGTAGTGTCATCGCCGCTTCAGGGGATGTCCAACAAATGTCAGCTCCATGCGCTACTCCAATTAATAACTGTGTAAAACGGATATGTCTGAGCCCCTTTCTATGCCTGTGCCTGTGAATCTCCTCACAAAAATAAAAGAAATAATATAAAAAAGTGTTGCACATAAATGGGCCTCCTGGTGGCGCTCGAAAAGGCAGAACTGAAAAATACAGGCCAGATTGTTTTCCTTGGGCTGTATAGGCAGTGTGCATACAATGTTTAACGCAGATCGGTGCAGTTATATGTGAAGACGCAACTTGGCCTGTTCTAGCGCCAACATGAGGTTGATTCGAAAACTGTCAAGTGGCATTTCTTCCTCAGCCTAGTGGGAATATGCGTACACAGTTTCACCGCAATCGGACACTGCGTTGATGAGTTGCGGCATTTTGTACAAAGCGGGCTACTCCTGAAAGCTTTGGAAGCCAATCTTAGCCAATCAGGATGGAATATGAGAAATCAAACAAACCCGTCTTGATCACATGACTATGGAGATCATATGTACCGATTTGTGTGAATGAGTAATAATAAGAAAATGTGTTTTACATATGTCGGCCTCCTGGTAGCGTGAGGCTGAGTTGAAAATGTTCAAGTGGCATTTCTTCCTCTGCCTAGTGGGAATGTGCATGCAATGTTTCACGGAAATCACACAATGTGTTCATGATTTGCGGAATTTTGTTTGAATGGTGGGGGGGTTGTGTCTCACGGCTCTGCGGCGATGAAGATCATTCCGGTCTACACCAGGCCCCCTCTTTTTTCTGACAAATCTACAAAAACAAGACACAAGTCCTTACAACAGAGCATACTCCACTTTAAACATTGTCAGTGTTAATGGATCATTATGAGTGCATTTTGAGTTTTCAACACTCTAGAGTAGACACTAGATAACACTAGAGGATTTTTCTCGCTAGATTCTAAGAAAAAAAAAAGTGCTGAAAGGCCTTACAGATGAAGGTGGGAGAGACCCATCACCCAGGGTCACATTGATGCACCTGAACACAGAATTTAGGATTCATTACATCATCCTGGAGGAAAAATAAAGCTAAAAATCAATTTGCTTCATTCTGAATGCAAAGCCCTCTCACCCAGCTCTGCTGGCAGAATAACTGTGTTTTAATCCTGCCATGGGCAGCACACTGCTGCTGGAACATGCTATGCATAATGCGTATAATAGGAAAGCTCTGGAGTGAGGGAAGTTAGATCAGACAGTGATTCAAATTAGATTAGCATCACTGAGAATCTCTACTGACCGATACTCCTCAGCCTGTAGACAGAGTCACCAACAAATTACTGATGTGCAATGCAATAACACGACAAATAATGTTTCAGCATAGCTAAAATAAAAAAAACAAGTGGGGTACACTGCAGGTGCAGCCGTACCTATTGAGCCCTACCTGAGCCCAAATCCCAGGATATGACCCCAAAGACCTTCCCTCCTCCCTGTTAGAGTCTAGGATAACTTGGCTTGTCTACTGATAGAGTTGGAATCCGAGTATGGAGTATACGTATGTCCGTGCATGGCTTTGCATGTTCATTTCAATTTGCTGTGGCTGATGAGTTAGTACATTACAATTACAAGAGTTGAGCATCAGTGAGCACGATGTTAATACACAAGGTGAGTGTTGTAGTAATACAGAGTATGATTCACTAGAGCAGTCATGATGTGGTATTACATTTATGATTACCATTACAGTATGTAATTATGTTGTAGGCTACGTACAGTATGTGTTGATGATGATGATGCAGATGCAGTTATGATCTGGTGTTGTAGTTTGTCTGCTGTGGTAATGGTAATGGTATTGACATCCGAGGACACCACATTAATGCATTCAAATAAAAATGTATTCACAAATCGAGGGCTGCCCCAAGTAGCCCAAACAAAGTCCAAGGTCAGTGGAGTGGGCTCAGTGAGGCGAGACAGCCCTCTCTGGCTCTCATTACTAGTAATAGAATCATCGTTGGGATGCAGGGACACATAGGATGAGGTTACATCGACTGGCACTGTTTATCTGTGGGAATCTGGCCGGAGCCCAGCTCAGCAGATCACTATGTACTCTCATGGCTGTAGAATACAAAACACTCCCAACACAGTGACACACTTCGCCATGCCAGATATCAAACCATACACTTCATGCAACAACAATGGATGTTGTCCAACCAGGTGGTAGCAGAATTAGAATTTTTTGAAGTACACGCACGAACGCACGCCATTCAAAAATACTGTTCATACACACATACAGCTCCCATTGAATTAATTCCATCAAAGGTTCAGATTTGTAATGATCGCACCTCTCCATGAACCACTATTGCTGTAAAGTAATTGGCCCTTGAGTGAACAAAGATGACATACTTACTATTGGTAGCGTTTATTTAGTGCATTTGCATTCGTTTAAACTGCTGTTCGTGGCATAGCTCAGGGGTTCTCCACCTGTGGGTCGCGACCGCTCGGGGGGCCGCCAAAATATTTTGGGGGGTCCCCAAATTATTAAAATGTTTGCAACTGTATGGCTGGGAAATGGAAATGAAGAGTTAATGATTATATCTGGTTTCAGTATTCATTTAGGACATATTTTCTCTACTTATGGTTAAATTAACGCATTTTGCAAACCATATTTAAATCCAGAGAATAAATAAGAACTGACCAATGTCACAACCATTAATGCATCTCTCTCTCTCTCTGTCTGTCCCCTTCATGGCCATAGTCCTAATTCTGTCCTCCCCATTACTCCCCCTGTGGCTGATGTGTAGGGATGTGTGTGTGTGTGTGTGTGTGTGTGTGTGTGTGTGTGTGTGTGTGTGTGTGTGTGTGTGTGTGTGTGTGTGTGTGCGCGCGTGTGCGCTCGCACGTGCGTGCGTGCGTGCGTACGCATGTGTCTTGTCATTACTCCTGCCCCCGCCTGACTGTTCTGGGTTAAACAATGATATTATTAAAGCCTTTCCAATGTAGCTTCCTGCCTCACTCCAGTGACACCATTACCAACTATAAATCAACCACCCACCCCCCCCCCCCCCCCCCACACACACACACACACACACACACACACACACACACACACACACACACACACACACACACACCTCCTGCAGCTGCACACTCAAGACGTATGGATTAAGGTCATTCTGCAGCTGTGAGTGTGTGACGCAAAGGACGAGACATGTGACATCATCGCAAGATCCTTTACAATAACACAGGGCAGTATGTAATAAATGTGCCGAGCGGACATCTTGCGCCACCCTTACCCCTTATCCCTAAACATATTTGCCATTTCTTTCTATTTTGAAAAACATTTTTGAATAGTTTTCAACTAGCCGACATTGTGAGCTTGTAGATCGGCTATTTGACCTACCGGTATTTTAAAAGTTTTTTTTAAATAGTAAAAAATGGAAAATTAGTTTAGGGATAAGGGTTAAGGGGTGGCGCAAGATATAGCCCATAAGGCTAAATGCATAATAGAGTGTGCCTTCTTGATAAAAGGCTATAGTTCCACCAAGGAACCACTCTAGAGTCATCTTACCTTCTAAGAACACTATTTTTCATGTCCAAAAGCACAAGTGACCTGATTTATGCTTCTATATGTAATGGGAAATAATGATACGTTTGTGTATTCATTCTTTTCTGTTCTGTCTCTAATAATGTGCTGTGCAAAACAGTTATCTGCTATAGAATATACAGCAGATATCCGTTGCCTAAATCTAATTAAAAAGGAAAAAAATATCATTGGAACGGAAAAATATCTTCTGTAAGCTACATATTGTCTGTCATTGTAACACATACAATCACATTCAATCTATCAATAGTATTTAACACAGACCGGGTCCAGCACATTTTCCATGTGAACAAAAAAACAACTCGAGTGGCTCTCGGCTCCTGTGTAGCAGGGAATGGGATGGCAGGGATTCTGTGATTGTTTTGACACCCCCTGCTGGACTGAAGCCTTCACTACCACACGGAGCCAGTGAGCTCTGCCAGGTCAGAATATACCCGGTTAATTAAACATTGAAATGAAACCCATGTGATCGCTGTCTCCAAACTCTTATAATCCCAGCCAAACCACAGAAGTAAACATACAGTATACACTTGCACACAAAAGCAAAGCAAATGAATACATAATATGAAAGACAGACTGGCTTCTCTGTGTGTGTGTGTGTGTGTGTGTGTGTGTGTGTGTGTGTGTGTGTGCGTGTGCGTGTGCGTGCGTGTGTGTGTGTGTGCGCGTGTGTGCGTGCGTGCGTGCGTGTAAAATCCTGTTGGTGTATAATTAAAAATTTAACCAAATGGATGGTCCATTTTGGATTAAATGTTTACACTCCAAGTCAAATTAACAAAGGAGTTTACTCTGCGTGCGTGGCGTGCGTCCAGACAAATGTATCCCCACTAGGTCTCCAACAGCCACAGAAAAATAAACAGTGCATGCTGCTAACACCGTAAACCCAAAAGGCTGATTCTGCCTCTGAAAAGTCAGGTGACCTTATACTAGGCACATTATGACAAGACAGATGTGTTTCACATTAATTAAAAGGGACATTTCACATGGAGAAGACTGAATCATCACCTAGATCTGCATAAATGGAGCCGGCGAGCAACTCTACATCTGACCTCAAACCCTTAGATCTCCATATATATGGAGCTGACCTGTTCTGACATTCCATATTATGTTGATCCTTCCCCATCCATCCTTCCTCTTTGATGTCTCCCTTTTGACTAATACCTGTCCATTCAAACTCTAGACGGGCCCGGTGAAAACTAGAGTTCTCAACAGGCCCAAAAAATAAGGTAGAGCGCACTACCTGTCACGCTATGAAGCGCTGAGTTGGGAACAATACAAATCTGGAATGCATACCCCACCCTAGTATGCAATACCTGTTATTTACATTGTCATACTGTAGCAACATACCGTACCTTTTGTGCCCATATGATATCGCTTTATCTGTCTGTCTGCCTGTAGGCCTATTCATTTTATGCCCATATATGGAGCTCTCTATATCTGTCTGTCCTTGTCTGGCCATATATGGGCATATGGGGGGGGGGGGGGGGGACTGTGAAAAGTGGGCTGACTAAGTATTGAAATGGCAGGTTTGGGGAATCGATCTGCAGATGTAGGCTGGTGTTGCCATGGCAATCAATTGGCTCAGGCAGAGGCTGGAAATCGCACAGGTGAGGGGACCACTGGCAGAGCCTGACCAGAGCCTTTTCTGGTGGTTCTGGACAACCTTGTATATCCAACCGAGTCAAGGCTGCAGCCGGCACTGCACTCTGTTTAACATTTCGGCGAACGGTTCGGGTTACGTGGATTACAGATGTACACACATAGAGAGACGTGGTGCATTTATTGTAAGATGACCATACAGGTGTCACTAGAGTCATCAATGTTTCAGGACAATCCACCCATTAGATTAGATTCTTAGATATCTTGAAATGAAAGTGGGAAATTTGGCCTATTGGGTGGCCGTCATGATATGTCTGTTGTATACATTTATTATGTAGTGATATCCTAGTGTTTCCTGTTTTCCCTAGTTACTGTTCCTGTGTTGTCTCACCTCCCTGTGATTACTAGTTTTCTCCACCTGTGTCCTGTTAGTCTCCCAGCCTATCCCAGTGTTGATTGTTAGTTCTGTTCACCTGTGTATTGTTATCCCTGTGTCTACTTAAACCGTTTCTTATGTTCCCTGCTTGAGTATAGATGTTTGTTATGGTGTTCTGGTCAGTGTTTTCAGTATAATAAATACTTTGCATATGACCTGCTCTACTCCTGCCTGTCTGTTCTACATTTGGGTTCCACATCTTGAGTCGCACAGTGACACTAAAGGAAAGGCCATGGATTTGCCAAAATAATTATGGTTGCTCAGCAAATTGCATGGAAAACCAGCAAGCAGTTTCCAAAATAACTTGTTTGAGACCCAAGTGTTGGAAGGACAGATGGACCACATTTCATCACATGTTGTATCCACTAAATAGCCACCACGGACACATGGAGAGATGGCACTTATCAAAATATGTCAGCAGAAGTGGGAAGCAAGGGGAAACTTTAATTATGTGCAAAGGCTGTTTAGAAGTATCTGCCAAACCCCCATAGAGACCTGCCGCTGTACTGTGTACACTGCAGGGTAGTGCATTACGTTATCTCATATTATTCAAAAAATGTTTAAATAAACTCAAGCCCACACAGAGCAGTAAACAGCCATTAGACAGGTGGGTCTAATGGCTAGTGTTGACAGGATGCATTGATTTTTGTCCTCACAATAAAGCATATTCTTAGGGACCCAGTCATCTTGTTTGCCTTGCGATATGAAAACATATACATGAGTATTAGGCCTACTGAGTATACAGTTACAATCCTTTATTTTTTTGGCCACCAGAGTGCCCTCTGCCCGACCTACCCCTCCACCCTAAAATTGCCTATGATTTTCTTTATCTTATGCTCAAAGTCTCACCACCCTCCACAGTCCCTCAAGACACAGAAATACCTGAGACTGAGAAAACACAGCATCGACGTATCCTTGGAAAACTGGATGGAGCAGGACATGAGTCCGGTCCATTCCATTCCAGTGCTGTGCGGTCAGCAGGGTTTCCTCCCGCTGGCCCAGACGTCCTGTGGTGTCACGCAGGGTTGACACAGGAGGCGATGATTCAGAGCCTTGTCAACAGTTCCGGAACAATGACCCTTGGGGGAACTTTCTGGGCTCTGAGTGAGACAGGACACGGTTTCTTGATTTGCCATCTTTGATGGAGACAGCTGGATAAGCTCAGTGCCACAGCAATACCACGGGGCCTCGTGACATTCCAAACAGTACAAAGCCAGGCCTAAAGAGGGAAGCTGAATACTGTGGAGAGCCGGGTCCCACAGGCTCTGAAACATAATTGTGTTATTCAAATTGATGTATTGCGGTTAGGTGACTCATGCAGATCTCGCTGGTACTGTAGGTTTCATGAGCTTCAGAGTCCCTGCTTAGAAATGTCGACATGCATAATAATATCACGGTGTTGCTATAGGGGAATGTATTTATGAGTTCAGATTCACAGCCTCCATCTCTATGGTGTTCCTGCACTGTCCTCCAGTCATCAAAGTGGACGGACAAGACAAAATAAATGTTGTACAACGCTTACTCTCATGTGCATTGGCAGTGTGAGCTGTCAGTCACACCCGCTTGGTTTTAGCTGACCCAGACCTCCTTGACAGTTTCTGTCTTCTACAGAATCCACACATCATCATAATTCCATTCTGTTTCATTGCTGGAGGAACTAAAATATCACTGGCAGTGTGGTGCAGCTGGAACCACCAACATGGAGGAGTATTTGTCCATGCAGCAGACATGATGTATGACATAAAGTGAATAATACTTCAAGTATTATGCATTTTGTGTACATACATTTGATATCTGATCTTTCTCCTTCCTTCCTTCCTTCCTTCCTTCCTTCCTTATGATGTATGATATATAGGGCCAGTGCATAGGGAGGAGTTTCACTCAGAACAGGTTATTCTGGTTGCCATTTTCCTGCCTACCAGTAGGCTAGTAGGCTATAGTACTGTAGTAGGCTGCTGGCTACATTTCCCAGCCTCACTGTGGAGACATAATTATATACCATTGTAGATATACAATTAAATAAACACTGTATGGTTTGGGTGTCAGATGACAACATAACATAACCTTGATCCACAACAGTAATGGGTCTGCCCTGTCCGTTTTTATACTCTAACTTGTCCATTCCACCACGGGCCGTCAGAATTATGCTTCCATTGAAGCCTTGCAGTGCGTTTACTGTCCGAGATATCTAAATACACGCTGTATAGTTTCTTTGAGTGTCAGCAACATTCCCAAACACATGTGCTCTGCTCTCTACCTATCCTCAAACAAACATGACAGTGTAATCAAAATAATAATGGTCAGATTGCATACAGACAGCGCACGCACAGACACAGACAATAGGACCATGCAGTATAGACATCAAAAATAGCCAAACCACATAGACAGAGCGGCACATAGGCAGACACAGACTACATACACATTTCTGAGCCCAGCTATTCAAGTTGACATTTAACTGGCTTTGATTTTACTGCCACTCTTTCCCTGAAATGACTTCCCCATTTTGGCCTGTTGAATTTCACTTCATGTCTTTTCCAGGCACCTTGTGTGTAGTGTACGGAAGGGGCTCGCTATATATACGCTGCCACAGGGCCACAGTGAGTAAATTATTCCATTCAATTATCGAAGCATTTGCCCAATAAAAATACCATCTGGGTGCTTGAAATAGATCCGTTTAAGGCCACAGACCCAACGTAAATGATTAAACTATCCCCAGTGAAGGAGTCCTCATTCCATTTTAAACACGGCAGACTTACTGTATGTGATTGGATCCAAGGCTTTGGCCATCTGAAGCACATATGACCTCCTATGGCTGCCTGGACTGCAGTGACACCGTTCCCAACAGGGACATGAAAAGGGGACAACCATTTGACCCTTACTTCTTTTCACGGGCCAAACGGTTAATGCATTGGCCAGGGTAACAGCAGTGGGACAGATATGAAACGGTGCAAGCTGTGATTACTGTAACTCATGGCAGAGCAGCTCTCTGCTTGTGCTATATTAGTGCACCAGGACAGTAGAAACTATTTGGAGGATTATTTGGAAGGGCAGTGCTTTAATGCAGTGGTTCTCAACCTATGGGTCAGGATCCCCAGGGAGGTCCCCATCACATGATTTTGGGGGGTCCTTAGATGATGGATAGTAAAGTGACTTTTAAGACCATTTAATACATAAAGAAGACCATTACTGCAACAAGAGTAGTCAACAAACTATACTATAAAAATCACAAATCGGTTAGCCGATTTGCTCGTCTACATACTGTATGACGTACATTTTCCCTTGATGTTTACTTTATGTCATATTTTGTGGAAATTTCACCTAATTTCTCCTTTCACGTGTGAGGACCAAAGCTGTATATAGGAAAATCACATCCGTGTGAAGTGAGGGGCGCTCTTATCATCGTACATCATCATGTATCATCTCATACTGGCCAATCAGAATGCCTGTTGCCACAAATTTACGTCATATTTGGCGGACATTTGACCTAATTTCTCCTTTCATTGTCGATGAGACGTGTGGGGACAAGATGACGTAAATGTTCCCTTCATTGTCAATGGCATTTAATGTTTGTGTTGCGGACATTTCGTGGGGACAAAAGCTGTATGTAGGAGGGGCTAGCGCCCCTCAAAAATCACACTTGTGTTAAGTGAGGGCCGCTCTTCATCATTGTACATCATCATACATCATCTCATTCCGGCCAAACACAATTTGCGTCCTCACCTTCGTCATCAATGTTTGTGTTATGCAATGTTTGTGTTTACACAAACAGTCAAAATTGTCCATTCATTGTCAATGGCATTTAATGTTTGTTAGGACAACATTTGGATTACACACACCAAAAGTTGGACATAGGAGGGGCAAATTGGCCAAATTGGCAAAAAATGTGAAAATAGCTGATCTGCTATTTTCACAATATTTAACTGTGGAACCGAGTCAAACTAAATGTAATGCCTCAACTTCTACAATTCCAAGAGCCTGTCAGTCTATAGTCTCTTAGTCTTGGAATTGATATTTAACTTTTGGGATCACTAAGAACATTCTTCAGAACAGTACTTTCTAGTTCATGCTGCTCCCTCTGGATGTCCAAAGCACCTTATGAACATATGGCTGCATGGCAGACAGCAGATGCTGCAACCCTCAAAACCACCTTAGTACAGTATACTGGAGGGGCACACACACACACACACACACACATGCACGCACACGTGCGCGCACACACACACACACACACACACACACACACACACACACACACACACACACACATGCACACGCTCCCTGAACAGGAACATTCTGACCTGTAAAGCATTGATTCAACAACCCTGTACGGACCTCACCAGGAGGCTTGTTCTCACACAGATCAATGGGGACAAAAATAAACATGCACCTGTCTGTACACATGGGACTGGATCACAATATACATTTGAATCACTTGAATGGCAAGTGGCTGGTGTTGCAACTCTAGATTCAACCCATTAAAAATCTAGTATTGCAAATTGCTACCACACAAAAAGGCAACGCATTGCTCGATCAAAAAGGGAAAAAAGTGTAGGCCTATTCCTCACCCAAACTTAAGTCAGGAGGCTACAGCAGGTTCCTCTTTGTCCAATAGGTCTGAATGGATTCAAAGCTAAACCCTCAGAAATGTTCCTTGATCAAACTTTTCTTCAGATCTCAAAGTTTTCCGACCGGCCCCACTCACTACTCTGTGGTTTATCAATTCCTGATTCTGGTTTAAATATTTGACCTTAAAATAGTCTCTTTGACAAACCACAACCAATGCGTTTGATACCTAAAATGGAACCCCTGGTACACCTCACTTTAGGTATAGTTTATTGAGGTTAGGTTTAGGTATAGTTTTACTGAGGTTAGGGTTAGGGTTAGGTTTAGGTATAGTTTTACTGAGGTTAGGGTTAGGTTTAGGTATAGTTTTACTGAGGTTACGGTTAGGGTTAGGTTTAGGTGTAGGCTGTCAATCACAGCGACTGGCCAGTCACAGCGCACCATTTACTCAAATGCGAAACGGGAACCATATCAGCGTTCCTGATACCTCATTGGTAACATGCTTTTCCCCACAGCTCCACCTACAGTACAGGTACTGTATGAGCAAACCTTGTCAACAGAAAATGAATGACCATATTTATACACAAAACATTTACATTTATATTACATTTTACACTATATTTCAGGGGTAAAATATTCAACCTCATTCTAAACAATATATTCTCTTGTTATCATGTGTTACTGTATGTGGCAGTGTCACACTTTAGTCAGCACCTCCACCCAATGTTTGAAACAAGCGCCATTTTGAAAACAAGACTGGTTGAGACACTCCAATGACTCCATCAAATAAAAGAAAGACAAATACCTTCCACTATCCTACTGCAGATATAAAAGCCATTTTTCAAAAACAAAGTATAATGGAAATTATGAAAAGGCAATTTCACCCTTGGGCAGAACTGGGGCAGCCAAGTGCTACACTGCGGTTCTTTGTAATACTGGATGTAAACATTGAAATGCAGGCCTGCAAGTCATCAGGCGGCTGTGGTTCAGGAGGTAGAGAAGGTCGTCCAATGATCCCTGGGTCGGCGGTTCAAATCCAGGCTCCTCCTGTCCACATGTCGAAGTGTCCTTGGGCAAGACACTGAACCCTACATTGCCTCCAATGAGTCAGTCGATGTGAGCTTGCCACCATTGGTGTGTGAATGTGGTAAGTGAGGACGCTGGCGTCGACTGTTCGCCGCTTCACCTCCCAATGTATGAATGAATGAACCATTGTAAAGCGCTTTGAGCACTTGGAAAAGCGCTATAAAAATGCAATTCATTATCGTCACCTTTCTCAAGTATAATAGCATCATTTCAAAAAGCTACAGAATTACAGTACATTTCAAGCACAACTGTGAGTGGACGACTCAATAAAGCACTTGTTTACAAGAGGGTCCACCTTGTTCAATTCATCAAAACATTTAGAGACGTACAAATAGACACTTCTATATAGCCAAAGAACAGAACAGGAATTCATCATAAAGGAGGTAAAAAGGGAAAAGCATATACAGTGGGGGGGGGATTCAGATTTTACGGGGGGCAGTTTCACATAGTAAACAGGGGGCCAGTGCTACAAACAAATGCCGTTTCCATCCCTGTGCTGACAATAGCCTCAGCAATGAAGGTTACCTTAATTCACCCCTTCCCTCTCTCCCAACTCCAATACTTAATGGAGTGCCTTATTGTTATATAAGGAGGAAGATTTTTTTTCAAAAAAGGGTACAGTATTTGTTAAAATGTTGTTTTTATGTGGGCACGCCCACCAGTTCATTAAGTATGCCTGGTTTGCCTGGGCTGGTGGGTGGTAATGGATGGTGATCCACCTGAACTGAAGCCCACCCACAGCTGTAGTTGTATGATAAAGAGGGAGGGGTTAGGGGAGGGGGTGATAATGTGATGTCACTATATTACTGTTTTTTTCATTGGCACGTTTGACTACATCATTGCACATACAAACAACTCTGTGCAGGATTTGCATGTTTAGAATGGTGACCTAGACACAAAAGCTGGTGAAAAAAACATTCCCCTGTCCCTTGTCTGTGAAAGTCTATTCTGTCTACAATGGAGGCCATTGTCCTCTCTTCCAACAACATTGGTTGAGCCAATCTATGGAAATCTTATTCTCGACAATGTGCAGCATTTATAGTGGTATTAGTCTGCCATAGAGCCTTAACACTAAACCTTGGGAAAATTAGTTTATTCAAAAGACAATACCTTTTTATCTTGAGTTGAACATAACTTGAATTGACCATTTATGAACAGGAACAATTTGATGCACCAAGATGACAAGAAAGGCATGAACAATGTCCATTTAAGTCCTTGTTACAGTACATTCCATGATATTATACACTGTTACAACATTGCATGATTAATTCAGCCATTGTTTACTGTCTGTTGGCTTGAAAGGTCAAATGTCTCAATTCAATCACCTCTCCATTGAAAGATACTGTATGTCAGACGGAATTACACGGTTAAATTAGCATGAACTGACACATATCTCTGGCAGTGTGCACATTAACATTTGATGCTGATCTGTGTAGCAGCTTGCGAGAATAGCCATGGATACACGGGCACGCGACACCCACCCACACACAGATAAACAAACACACAAGGGCAAAAATGGTAAGCACGAGAATTTAAAACATATAGGGACTGTTTACCATTGGTGTCTCACGCGCACGCACGCACGCACGCACACACACACACACTCACACACACACACACACACACACACACACACACACACACACACACACACACACACACACACACACAGAATATGCTTTGCTCTCTCCTCACAACCTCCAACCTTGAATTGATAAAATACTGTAGGGGAATTGAGAGAGACTCTGGCTGGATTAGTTGCATCCCACATAAGCTTCCTCTGCTCCTAACGTGTGCGCGCATGCATGTACAGATGCATGCATGCATGTGTACAGTATGTGCGTATGTGCATGTGTGTGTAGGAATTTATTTACACATACTATAGAAGATCCAGTCATATGAATTATGCATAATCCTTGTGTAGTTACAGTAGGCCTGTAGGTCGCTGCCAGTTTGGTCCGATAATCAGAATCATTTTTATTGTCACATCAGAGGTTAACACACACTTTAAAGTTGTATTGCAAAATGTGTCTTGTTTAAATGTGAATATTTTAACCAATCTTTGTATCGTATCGTATCGTTTTGCAATGCAAATAATCGGTATTGAATCGTTTTGCAATGCAATAATCGATTGTATCAATACTAAGTACTGTACTTGTGTGTTGTGTATAGCAATTTTAAGAATACAAAATAAAAAGAGGGGTTTAAATACTTTTCCATTCAATATCTCTATACTTGTTCATGTCAAGGTACAGGTTTGTCTACTGTATATTAGCTCTGGTCCATAGCCTATGGACCAGAGCTAACTATATGTTCAAATATAATGTTTATGCATTTGCCAGAGAATCACTGTTTACTTATTTATATCCATATTCATACATTTTCCCTTAAAAAACCTGCACTATCCATGTTTCACACAGATTTAATTCATGAGTGAGTTGAAAAAATCATCACACTTTGTAAAAAGCTTTATGTTTGTGGATATAAGTCTTCAAAATATGGACATGAATGTGTGTCTCAGTGATACATTGAGGTTGTTGCTTGAGGTGTCTTATGCAAACATACTGTAGCCTACCCTTGCTCATTACATATCTCAACTCTGCTTTCCTGTAACACAAGTTGGCCTGACGTGTTGATAATATGGGAAGAAATGGAACGTATATTTTCATCTGAAGCGTGAGCCTTGATATTTGTGGATTGCATTTTAATATCCAGTAGCTCATAAATAAAACATGAGTCACCCGTCCAATAGTGCTGTTTCATAATAATGGCATCTTTATGGTTTGTGCAGTACAAACTATACTTTACTGGATAAGCACAATGTTTGGATTAATAATTCAGCAGATTTTTGTAGAAGTGTTGTTACATAACATATCAATGCTACTGTATATAGTAGGCTATACATACAACCAGGAGGTTAATATGTTTTACATTCCTTGTGTGTGTGTGTGTGTGTGTGTGTGTGTGTGTGTGTGTGTGTGTGTGTGTGTGTGTGTGTGTGTGTGTGCGTGTGCGTGTGCATGTGCGCGTGTGTGTGTGTGTGTGTGTGTGTGTGTGTGTGTGTGTGTGTGTGTGTGTGTGTGTGTGTGTGTGTGTGTGTGTGCGTGTGTGTGTGTATGTGCGTGAGCGTGCATAAGAAGAAGGATTAAATCTGCACCAACACTGCCACAAACACTGTTCTGGGGTCGGTCATGAGAATAGTCACACAAGGGGCCACGTCAGGGGCCCTTGGCGGCCACAGGTACAACGTTGCTCCAATCCTCACCAAACGTGCCATGAGAACAGTCACACACAAAAAACTAAACTGCACAGATATTATGGGGCGCTACACCAGCAGTTTTTAACAAAATGGCTATAACTCTATGACGATTAATTGCTCTGATCCGTGCAATATACGACTGGATTTGAAGGCGGCATAGTGGCCTGAAAATCTATAGTTATTAATAACATGACAAAGGAGAAAGTGGTTTTACTGTTGCATTTTGTCACCTTTGGGGCGACCAAGTCACAGATTTTCCAAACTGTATTGATCATTTTCACAGTCGAGGGAACAGCAGAATAGAATGGTGAACAAGGACAAAAAATAAAAAAATAAAAAATAAATCTGCGTTCAATCTGAATCAGTACCTCTCTTTATTTTTACCACTATTATTTATTACATTTTATATTAGGCCTACTGTATTAAATTGTATTTTTTGAGTGACAAATACACCCTTAAAACACTCCAAACGTGATACGCGTATATACACACACACATGTATTTTTTGTGTTCATTTTTACATCTGCCTGTCTGTGACCTTAAACGGTCCATAACTCAGTTTCTGTTCAGTATCATCACATTAAGGCAAAAGCAGGTGTTACAAAAAGGTCAATATCTCCAGAATGGAAGATGATAAAATAAAGAATACATTTTAAATTGGAGTGGACAAGTTAAGCTTTCTTTTGACGTGTGCAGTGTGATTCTCGCTATAAGAGAACATTTGCTGTGGGCCTCGGAAAAGGTCCTTCCTTCAATGTTAGACCCATAGCACCGGCCAATTAGGCATGGCTGGATTATGTAGCAATCAAAGTGTTAATGATGAAGACAGACACAAAGGGGAGATTTTGGAAGGGTTTAAAGAAACACAAGATGAAAAGAATCACTTATATTCTAAAGCATTAACTCAGACAATGTACTGAAGCAGGGTTCCCAGTTGTGTTTAGTCTGTGTGAGGGAGAAGCATTTAATATGACTGATAGGTCAACTACAACTTTATTACTTTATTACTTAGGTTGGACCATTCATTTAAATCTTGTGATACAGTATCACCTGGATTTGAACCCATAGTGGGAATTTGGGAAACCACTATACTGACCATCCAAAAAGGATCCCGCTAAGTGAGATATTATCATAAAATGAGCTTCAACTGGGCTAGTCTGCTACAACAACAAATGAAAGCTATTCTCTTCACAAAGCTAAAAAGCTAATAGAGGCATTACGTAATGTATTAAAGTTATGCTTGTTCATGAGAAGTCCATCACATCACACCACAGTTCAGTTCACAATAGTACATGATATGTATGCATGTGAATATAAGAGCTGGAGAATGGAGGTCTATGATGTGCAATATATTTTTATTTGATCGGGAGATGGTGCAGAGATTCTGCTTAATTTAAACTGCAGATATATGACACCTAAAGTGAATCCGAGGCAGTGTTCAGAGAAATACCCTTTTCCTTGGTGGTTTCATAATAGATAATCAAAAAGCACTCTATTTCTCCACTTTAGAGCATATTAAGAACATTTTATTTCTATTCAATTTCTCTCAGCATACAAGTTCTATGTGATTGCTATTCTTGAAAGTTAACTAAAACTATTCTGTAGAAATCAAGTGTTTCCCCTCCTCTGAATGAAATAATAGCAGGCATACATGGGCCGTTGGGAAATGAGCAGAAACCCAGAGACTGTACGCAGCAATCAGCGAAAGCCTCTCTCTGAGGTAGCCTGTAATAAATTGGCTGTTTATTGCGTTACCGGAAATTAAAGAGTGGCCCGGGAAAAAGTCTGCACGTTCAATAGGGAGAAGAGGATTAAAGGACCAAGTCGCTTCACTGTTTCTCCAGTGGATGGCGGGACATCTTCCCCCCCTCCTTCTCCCCCTTAATGTCAAATGTGTTCTCTTATCTTTATCCTCATTAACGATGTTCTCCTGCAACAATCAGATCTCTACTAATGACTTAAATGAGTCAGCATAAACACTTTAGACACACCGCTGTGCCCAACCACAATACTGTACGTACGTATATTACTACACAGCCTGAAGAACAATGGGTGGTACTTCCTGGCACAGTGCTAAACTGGTTTTTATCATATTTAGAGAACAGAGACTATTTTGTATTTATCGCTAATTAGTACACATCTGTCCGGGCAAAAACATGACATGCAGAGTTCTGCAAGGATCCATTATAGGCCCTTGAATATCTACATGCTCCCACTAGCTCAAATTATGTAAAACAATTTACAAAATAAGCTAGTATAGTTATGCAGAAAATACACACATCTACATCATCGTATCACCAGAGGACTAATGGTCCAATACAAACACAGTAAATGCATTGAACAAATCAACAATTGGATGTGCCATAATGTTTTCTTCAATTAATCAAAGACAGTTCCATTCCCTTCCACCAGGCTCCCCAGGGTGGCCAGGGGGAGGCAGTTAAGAGACCAGGGATTACTGCATGTTTTTTTGTGAGGGTACCTAGTACCTACCCAGGCTACCCTATAGGGGACATGCAAACTCCACACAGAAACAGCCACATTAACACAAACACAGCCTACTATCACCTAAACAATATTGGACTTATGTCTCAGCAGGACGTAGAGAAATGTGTCCATCTTCAGTAGACTTGACTGTAATGGTGTCTTTTCCGTTCTCCCTGAAAAATACATTTCGGCAATCAGACGACTGCTTCAGAATGCTACTGCTCGAGTCCTTATGTATACTTGTCTTTACTAATACCAAGAAGTGGGAACATATCACTTGCCTTACACTGCAGGCTTACTGTGTGTCAAATCATTGATTTGCTACTGTTGGTAAAAAGTTTTGTATCGTTTTGGGCTACATTTCTGATCTTGTGCGATATCTCATGAACCTCTGGAAACCATCTGAAAGGTCTACTTTCTGTCCCTAAAACCAAAAATAAACATGTCCCCCATGTTTATTTTTGATAGTATTTAGTTTATATGCACCATATTATTTCTGTTTGGCGCTGCCTTTGACTAAGTTAATTTTCTTTTTCTTCCTCTTCTGCACTGTAATTATGTGGTCTATTTTTAAAGTCTAAAGTCATTTTATAATTGTGTTTGCTTTGCTTTATGTTCTTTGTAAAGCACATTTAATTGCCTTGAAATGTGCTATACTACATTGAATTGCCTTGCCTTATACCTTTCATCACTCGCTTTCAGAGCTGAATGTCACCCAACATTCCTGGGTTCAGGTGGATCTGGTACATAAGAGTAGCCTACATATTTTTGTCACATGAAACTGCACAAAGGAACACAAAGGTGGCTGTTAGGTGAGCACAAGTTGTTGTGGAAAGAAAGGGGGGGAAAGGGAGTCATCATGTGGTGAAGAGAGGAATGCCATGGAAACACATTACATCTGGTATGATGTCCCCTCCCCATTAGACCAAAGAAGATACAGTGCATAAACAAAAAGCAAACACTCAGATCCCATACAGAGCAAAGCAAAAGGGAAAAAAAAGAAGAAGAAAAGCTGTGTTAACAAGTGTGTGAGTGCGTTTGCGTTTGCGCGCGCGCGCGCGCGCGTGCGTGCGCGCGTGCGTGCGTGCGCGCGTGCGTGTGTGTGTGCGCGCGCGTGCGCGCGTGATGAGAGAGTGGACTGTATATGCCTATACTCGGTGGAGGACAGGAGAATATTGAAAGCATGGAGCCCTGAACAAATAGGACATTTGGGGGACATCAAGGTTCAGAAAGAGGTGGAGGAAACGCACCGACTCTCTGACAGCAGATGTCTTGTTGATGAATCTTTGATAGCACAAACAAACAGACAAAAGCACACATACAAATATAGGGATTACGACTAGACTGCAACTATATGAACCCACATGGCACTGTGATCTGTTTCACAGTGCCATGTGTTGTTTGTGCAATGGTATGTATCCACACTGTAACTTCTTCACCAGAGTTGTTCCCAAGAGAAGTTCCAGCTGAAAAGCAGCAAGAACAGTCTAATTTGAAGAACCACACACCAAACAGCAAACAATACCATATTGTATATAAGGATCATTGCTCATTATGTAGCAACATGTCTAAGTCTGTAGAACAGTTGTCTGGGAACTGAAAGGTTGGTGTCCTAGCCTGGTTTCCAGCCTGATTCGCTGCGTTCCATGATTTGCATGCGTGCACGCGCGTGCGTATATGTGTGTGTGTGTGTGTGTGTGTGTGTGTGTGTATATATTTTTTTCCTTCTATGAAAGTAGCAAATGTTTACTGTGTGTATCGGGCTGGTGGGGGGTGGAAACTCCTTCTCTTACAGTGAACGCTGATGGTGGCACAGCTTAACTTAATTTATGCTAAGCAGCAGCTAGCCGCAATAAAATACCGGTAGTTAATTGCTGGTCTCATTGGCGCTGAATCTTCTGCCACCTTTAGGCAGTGTGCGTGATAATAAGAACCAGAGCGGTGCGGGTGGGGTACCTCGGCCTGCGTCAGTATCATCCGTCTCAGGTGCCCAGGCTGCTGTTGATGCAGCTCTCAGAGAGGCTGCTCTCTCCCATGCTCCGCTGATATGAAGTACACTCCACATGGCTACGGGTGATTACCTGAGCCCTTCTCTATCCCCAACGCCAGGACCATTAATCCCAGCCTCTACCCTGAATGATGCCTCTCTCTGCATTGGAAGAGGGGATGTCAGAACTGTAAATGTGGTACTCAAAGTGGTAATGTGATCTAGCTGCCGTTAGTCTTGTTGGAGCAGAAATCCGATCGTTGAGAGGTTTTTCAGATTTGGGAAAAGAAGTTCCCAGATTAGTCAAGTATGATATAAGTTTATCAGTCAATCAATGACACACAATCAATTTATCAATCAAGGTTTTGTTGTCCCTCAGACATTTCTGTGTGTTGTTCACTGCTGTTATGACCTACTGGTTCACCTACCAGTGAGCATCCCCCACCAGGAGAACATATAGTAGCACCAACTAGCACTCTTCCTGCCAAACACTGCAGGTGCTGCCCCAGCCTGTAGGAGTATAGTGCAGTGCCAAATATCTATATGTAAGCCTTGCGCCAACCTCCCAGTCTCAGGGCGGACATTCAAACCACAAGGCCACTGAGCTGGTTACATATTGTAGCTTTAACAGAAAAGGGAGATAGGCCATATTGGCCGAGTCAACGTTCAAGGGAATATTGTTTAACTAAGGCCATACCAATTTAAATTTAGCTGTTTCACATGCATTGCACTGTGGTTGCTTTAATCACTGCTTGGTCAATTTGATCACATAATTATTAGCTTGTTGTCTAAATCTATACATTGTTGTTATTTTTTAACACCACATAGCCCAGCAGGCAGGTTCAGTAGAAATCAAATCTAGCATGCTACTACCTACATTAATACTGAGGTAGAGAATTACCATCACAGTGAATCTAATCCTGGAACTCAAATGGCTTGTAAGAGGACATTTCCCATAACAAGCCACCCATTTACTGTAAGCACACCTGTTATATCTGTTTCATCCATAAATCGAGTCTGGAGCACAATTATTCCCTTATGTCTCTCCCTGGCAGGTGAGATTCATTGGCAGTGTGTCTGTCTCAGACTCATTAAAGGACTCACTTCCAATTAGGAAGCCCTAGCTGACGAAGCTCTACAGGACGTACTGTACTGTAATCCCTACCCTCCATCCATCCCTTCCTTTTTCTTCTCTTTCTATATCCATCCCAACTAGAGAAAACCAAGGGATGCCACTTCCTGGCTTATTCCTCTCAACCTCGCAGTCATTACAACATAATTATTGAAATTCTGTATAATGACACACTCGCACGGCATAAATGGGACAGTTACCTTCACATCATGCCGATAAACGTCATTATTTGGTTAAGCTGAGCTCCAGGGACTGATGCCATCGCGCAGACAGTCTGTCAACGTGGGAGCAGATGCACTTGACTGGATGATTCCCGTTAAGACTTGAAAGGAACACAGGAACACCCAAAAGCTGTAGGTGGAAGCATCTGAAATCTGTGGGAGACATGCCTATATTTATAACAAAGAATACATCGCATGGATGCACCTATAGGACGTATCCTCAGTGATGTATCCTGAGGTCAACGGGGTTTCGGCTCTACCAACATCATACCCCTCACTCAGGTGACCCAGCCGGGGTTGATCAAATCCCGACTTGCGTCCCAGTAGCTACCCTCCATCAGTCCATCAGGGAATGAGCAAAGCCACACAATCCGTTGCTCCGGAACTACTCCGGAACGTGTGAATCATGTGGAAAAGGGGAGATATTTTCATAGGGATTTGATGGATGGCATGAGCCCGGGTCACTGTATATTGGGAGAGTAGGCCTATACAGATTACAGAATGCAACAAATTAGAACGCCACCACTAGAACACTCTACAGGCATACAGTAGGAATCTACTGTATGTTGTATTTATAGATTATGATGAACTGAAATATCCCAGTCTATGGATGTCCCAGACGGATAGCTCAAACGTCTGGGCACCTAGGCTGCTGAGCCAGCCTGACGGTGTGCCGCAGGTTCGACTCCCAACCCCGACGGCCTTTTCCACGTGTCTTCCCCCATCTCTCTCCCCATTTCCTGTCAGATTCTTTCAACCCATCAATAAAGGCAGAAAAAGCCAAAACTAATCTTTAAAAAAAAGGATCTGTGCACAAAATAAAATACACTCAATCCCCCACCCACAGGTCGACTGAGCTGCCCTCAAACCCCTAATTTGACAATTATTGTTGACCTGAATTGCCGCTACTGCACAGATCCGTAATACATAAGGTTTGGCAGTCGATCCATGTCTGATGTGACTGTCGAGGGAGACTATAGACAGGATAATGGAACAGAGAAGCTAGCCTCTGCTCTGTCACCTTCCGGCAATATCTCCAGTGACAAGCCTGTCTCATTGTAAATGCAAAAGGCCAAAAAACAAACATTTGTAAAACCTTGTGCAAAACGTCTGACACCCTTAATCATTTATAGAGTTCTTTGTTTAGCAACATAGTTCCACTCTTCATACTTGTCTCAGAGGAACATGACAATGGTGAGATGGACAAATATGTATATTGTCTGAGAGAAAACTGAATTTGTATTTCAACAGTTCTGGGAGACTGTGACTTGAACTACTGCTGACCTTAACTGCCTCACATTCTTTCATGATATCAGTCAGTGTTTTGTGGAAAGGTGTTGTCGGTGTGTATATTAATGAATCATTCTATGCAAGTCTAGGGGATTGTCTTTTTTTATCATAGCAGAGGCTTATCAATTTCCCAGCTTCAAAAGAGAGGGCTAACACCATGGGCCAGAGAGATATCCTCAAATCACTCTCTGCACAGTGGAACAGCTTTCCTAATGAGGAAGCTTATCATAGGAGAATGCTATAATTATGGGGTAATTTATAAAGCTCTATCAAACATCAAATAAACTGAAATAAAACTGCTAGCACAATTTGGACATTTTTGCTTTACATAGAGGCATACTTTATGCATGCACTCTTGAATTGGAAACCGCAGTGCAATTCTCAACTGACAATTGAGATCTGAGGATAGCATAACTGAGCAAATCTTGTATGTTTAGGACAACAAACAGCATATCTGCATGAGCAGCCCTATCCCGTCTATTATTCAATAACCTTAATTTGCTAATAACTTAAGCTTATTATAATTCATTAACTTTGACTTCAACTTTGGATGTAATGAAACATGATTTGAAAGTCATGCATGGGCTAATAACTGCGTTAAAAATACTTTGAAGCTTTGAAACTCTATATAATAATCTTGAAATATGTTACAATTTTCACACACTTCAATAGAGCTCATGAATTAAAGGTGAGATAACTGTCAAAATACATAAATATATCAAAGTCAATACAGGCATTTCATTTCAAAACACTCACAGAAAGAGTCATAATGGGATCATTCACTTAAATGTTAGTATTGACTTACCAAAGTCCTGACGTCACTCCCACGTCACTCCCACAGTCCACTACCCCTGGGCATTTTGTTATGGGCTGGCTGTTTTTCTGTTGTGTTTCTGTTTTTTTCCTTTTCCCTATAATATAGGGACCATATTATGGTCTGGCATGGGTGTGTGACTGGCTTCCTGG
Organism: Protomyctophum bolini; assembly: GCF_963924005.1. NCBI lineage: Eukaryota > Metazoa > Chordata > Actinopteri > Myctophiformes > Myctophidae > Protomyctophum > Protomyctophum bolini. The sequence goes on from NC_137866.1 coordinate 42,869,038, forward strand.
GCTGTGACGTGGTATCTACCTCCTGTGGAACTACACACCTTGGGGTAATTTCCTCATCAAGCCCAGCTGATAAAAAACCTGGCTCTTCACTCCAGCCCTTGCCAGTTTGTTCAGTTGCCGATCGGTAAAGTCACTGTGCCTCTCTCTGAGCTCTAAGTTTTTTGCTTGCAATCATGATCACCAACCATTTTGGAGAGATTGATAGTGAAGTCACACATGCACACAGAGGAGCAGCAGTCTGATTGGCTCCTTATCACTGTGACATCAGGACATTGCACCAGTGTCAAGTTGAATGTGTCAAAGTTGACACACAATGTAGGAAGGAACGTCTGATAGGGAAGAATCAGAGGAGCAATGTCGCCCAGGATCCAAGTAAATAAGACTGTTTGAGGTCGAGATCACGGAGCGTGTCCCCTCTCATATTCCCTTCACTTGCTCTCTGATGTGCTCATTTATTTATGGATCCGGCAAAGCAACCATTAGAGAATTTACATCAGCCGTCCTCCTGAGGAGCTCTGTCACATCTACATATTTTTAATATCTCATAACTCAAACAGGCCCGGCTTGTCACCGCTCATCAAAAAGATGCAATGCCTCTTCTGACATCTATCAACTCTCCCTCCAAACCGTTTGGATGTGTCCCATAAACCCTTCACTTCCTGCATGGCCACAGAAGTTTAGCACTTTGGACGATTTACTATATCTACAGCGTAGAGCACGGCAAGACATTTTGGCATCAGTTGTTGCTACACTGTTCCTAGAACTGGTGGTTTCAGCTTTCATTGTAGAATGAATCCTGTTTAAGAACCAGATATTTTGGAGCATCACGTTTTCTGTTGTATAAGTCCACCATGTTTCAATTCTTGAAATTTTTAAGAGAAGGGATACATTAAAAATGCTCTTACTGGCCCGGGCGGCTGGCGTAGCCAGTCGGTGCAAACATTTCGTACCGGATTAAATACTGTGAATTAATTCTCAAGTAATTCTCAAGCACTTTCAGTGCAGTGCTTGGTTTCATAAACAAAATAGAGAAGTACAGGATCAAATTAAAACTGATTTGTGTTGCAATCCATGTCTACCATCTTTACATGTGTGACAATAATAACTTATTGTGTGTACAAAGTCATAGGCTCTGTCCACCATTTTCCCATCAGCATTCATCGCCTCCTTACACAGTAGAGTAATATACTCTTAGAATATATAGCTAGAGGTTGAGACAACTTTACCACACTCTGCCCTCATCCATCCATTCCGAAAGGTCCAATTCACATTGAGATGTAATACTCCAAAGGCAACTTTTAGTATCCATCAAGTACAACAGGCATTTTTACAAGCTAACGTGGAATTGTGTGCGTTCTCTCCGCACTTTACCTCCCCAGAGACTGTAAATCATGTAAAAATATCCAACACTGCAGTTCTTTGGTTTCCCATCTGGTTGTTGGCCAAGTTAACATCAGTCAGATAATAGACGATGGGGTACATTGTTTGTCACCTGCAGTGATCTATGGTCATTCTCATGTTTCCCATGTCTCTCTCCGACAAGCCGTTATGTTACAAAGATATAGGCTAGAACATCAATGTGCTGTTAATCATTGGAGTCGTTCATTTCCCTCAAACTCCACAGCCGGCTGGAGGTTGAAGCAATAACAACACTCTGATACCCTTCTCCACAGCTGCTTAATCAGGATATTAATTGTCCAGCTATGTCCCTCTGTTATCAATCTTCACCAATCATAGTTTATTAAATTAAGACAACAATTACCTTCTGCATACAGGCCCGGATGGATCCTCGTTATGTAACTGCATAACGAACTGCATAATCTCCTCGGGGGAGCACTGGGCACACGCTACATAAAGGAGACCATCAACTCACATCAGATAATTGATTTAGCATCAATTACTGTACATGCAGTACATCATACTGATCTATAACCCTTTAGGATTTGAGTACATGCATCCATCCATTGTACTGTATACAGGTCAGGTGTTAACAGAGATGATTGAAATGATTATGCTTGCTATTTTTATTCGCATGGATGTTTAGACCACATTCACCACAGTCCAGCACAATGAATATCAAAGCAGCCCTGGCTTTATGAAAAGGCTTGAGGGTAATGCAACAAGCAACAGAAGAATGGTAAGAAAAAGTGCTCTTGACGTGGAAGTAGGTCAAAAAGAAGAATTTTAATATGTGTTTTTTTTTTAGCTTCCCTGTGTATTTTCTATCCCCACAAATTTTGAACAATCAGGATTTCTCATCATATAAATTGCTCTCAGGAACAGCTGATTTGGTCGTAGCTGATTTCAACTCTAGATGCAGTATATGCTATATTCCAAACGTAACGTAAGAATTTATGGGGTGTGCAGGTACATCAGCGGATAGTAGTCGACGGTCGACTATGGATGGGAAATCCTAGATCACTGTTTATCAACCAGTGGTCCACATGTAGATTAATGTCCCCAAAGCAGGGGAGTCTTTGGGGACCCAAAGCAGTCCCCAAAGCAGCTATACGTCCAAATATGGAGTGTGTTGCATCAATCACAAACAAATCACTCAGCTCCATATATGGGCACAAAGGGGGGGGACACAGACACACAGACAGACATGATCTGCTAGGTCTCATAGTAAGTGCTCACTGCGTTCGCAATCACTGCGTTCGCAAATATAGGAAGCAATATTTCAATGCAGTGGCTGAGAAAGCAGGAGGATATATACTGTTCATCAGGGATCAACCCTGTGACCTCAACCAGGCGCTATTGCACGGAGGAGATTGGAACGTGATGTTACGCTACGTGATGAGAACTTTATTTACGTAATAATATTCAGCCAGACGGCTGCCTGTGCCATACCGCCAAGGTGAGGGTCAACATCAACTCCCTGAGTGCCAACCCACAGGTGAGAGAGCATTCCAATTTGATAGATGGGGAATCATTCTTCCAATTAGGCTAATTGGATAGGACAGGTCAGGGCATAAGCTGTTGAATGAAGTGGAATACATAGTGGTATGGGGTAAAATAGACAGATGTGGCTGTCAGCCGCATAATGTATCACACTGTTCTTTCTGCTGCAAGCTGCCATTATAGTTTTATACATCTAACATACTAATATACATTTATTATTTAAAAAAACACTGTTGGGTTGGACCTTTACTTGGCATGTGGGTATGATCTGTTCTGCTAATGGCCACATTCATTCTCTGGCAATCTGCTGTGGTCATATCATGTGCCACCACAAGACTGTCAACACTGACACCCAAAGTGCTCTGTAGCCAAGAGAGCAGAGCTTCACCACAACGGTGCGAGGCTCTAGGCCCAGTCCAACGCTCAGATAGACTCACTCAGTCCACCGAGGGACAATCTGTGGAACACACACTGATGTGAGAGGGAGACATAATTATCATACGCTGGGTAATTAGGGCCGACTGGAGCAGAGGGGGGTTAGAGCACACCACAACTAAACATATCCTGCTTTCTTTTGCACCTCCTGCCTCAGTCCTTGGGGTCATGCTGGTTTTGGCCTTGATATATATGTCTGTTAATGAATGAGCACAGTGCATATCGCCCACAGGGGACCACTGTTTGTGTCTAAAAGAGGAGGGGATCAGGGGGGGGGGGGGGGGGGGGGGTGGCCTTTGTTGTTCCAGAGCAGCTGGAGGTGATGATGGGTAACAATTACCATGCACCCACCATGTGAATGCAAAGGCGCTCGCTCAACACATAATCATGGCACAATGTACGCAAACAAAAACTGTGTGCTGTAAGTAAAGTAACACACTGCCATCGCGAGACATGGCCAAAGCAGGGTCCCCAGCCAAAAGCCTTGAGAACCCCTGACCTAACCCACTTTCCCCGTCACTTAACCCACTTTCCCCTTCACTCACCTGGGTGCCCAGCAGTCTGACATCATCCAGGCTGATGCGTGCACACGCTATCTGCCTCAGCAGTATCTTGTAGTGCAGGGGTGTCAAACTCATTTGGGGCGAGGGCCACATTGGTCAAAAGGTCACTTGATGGGGGCCACAACCACTTGCGGACGCACGCTCGATGTCTCAAGCCCAACACACACCGGCTCCGTCCGACGCGGCGCGTCAGCGCACGTCGGACGCCGCCGGTGTGCGATAGGTTCATTGAAAATGATGGAGGCGGCTGTTTTGACGCGCGGCGTTCGCAGACGGTGTGGGAGGCCCTTCAGTCAGTCACTGCTATAATATCTATCTATCTATCTATCTATCTATGCTCAGACCCAGCCAGCCAGCAAGCCACACACATAGTGCTCAGACCCAGCCAGCCAGCCAGCCAGCCACACACAGTGCTCAGACCCAGCCAGCCAGCAAGCCACATACATAGTGCTCAGAGCCAGCCAGCCACACACATAGTGCTCAGACCCAGCCAGCCAGCAAGCCACACACATAGTGCTCAGACCCAGCCAGCCAGCAAGCCACACACATAGTGCTCAGACCCAGCCAGCCACACACACCTCCGTAAGGGAGTGGTTGCACCACTCAAAAAATCTTCAAAAAACTGAAGAGGCTACTGGAGATTGGAGAACCTGATTTGGACATGATCTGATGCAGGACAATGTCACTATGACAGAAAGAGAAGATGGGTCTTCACACATTCACACACACACACACACACACACACACACACACACACACACACACACACACACACACGACTTTGTCCCTATAATGTGCACGGCACCGTTCTACTTCATCATATCACGCAAGAGACGCCACACACCAGTATGGAAGAGAGATAGTCACTTACTCACTTGTTGTAACTTGTAGGGATGCCACAAAGTGAACATCAGCCAAATTGAATAGTCGACAGCTATGCCGATTAATAATCGATGAATTGAACCCACCCCCCATATTAATCAATATCAGATAAAACGTATAAGATTTTATATTATGCACATGCCATGGTCACATAACCATTATATTGAGTGCATGCTTTGATGGTTACAGTTATATAATCAGTTTTGATGAGTAAACCTTTGTGGAGATCTTCTCAGTTCTCATTGTATGCTAGTTACTGCCATTCAGGATGGAAAATGAAATCCATTTGGATTTGGGGAGAAGTAGTTTCACAAGGGGCTGGTATGAAGTACTTGATATAAAGAGAACATGTTCAGTTCACTAGTCTACACTCTACTCTACACCTGCCTTCATTTCATCTGATTGTCTGTCTGGCAGGCACTTAACAAGCAATCGTTAACTGTGTCTGTTAGAGAGAGGGGCAGAGAAGAGTGGCTTTGCTCAACTTGCTTTATACTTATATTCTCCACTCTGATGAAGGTATATCATGCAGCCTTACTTATAAGCCTATATTTTGGCTATTAAAAAAAAAAAAAAAAAAGATTTTTTTTTTTTTTTTTTTTTTTTGCTTGAGGCAGGCGGGCCACATTAAATGACATGGCGGGCCACATTTGGCCCGCGGGCCTTGAGTTTGACACCCGTGTTGTAGTGTGTGTGTGTGTGTGTGTGTGTGTGTGTGTGTCTTACATATTTGGTTTTTTTTAAGATTTATTTTTAAGTTATTTTTTTTTTAAGTTAAGTTATTTTTAAGTTAAGTTATTAGTCATAACCATATAAGGAGTCCCCAAAGCAGCTATACGTCCAAATATGGAGTGTGTTGCATCAATCACAAACAAATCACTCAGCTCCATATATGGGCACAAAGGGGGGACACACGGACACACACACAGACAGACAGACATGATCTGCTAGGTCTCATAGTAAGTGCTCACTGCGTTCGCAATCACTGCGTTCGCAAAAATAATCAAATAAGGCCTATCAATAGGATCAGCAGATGCATCTAAAAGGTGGTTGCAGAGTCATGTACTGTAGTCATGTACTGTACATGTATCATAAGGGTTGTATACATTGCTTACTGGTAATACAATTTTACCTCCCTTAATGCTGTTTAGAGGAAGCCTAGCAAGTGTTACATTTGTATCATTGAGGGAAAATGTACAGTGTAGTACAGTAATCCATCATAGAAATCCATCATTGTTATTCTCCTTCAATCTCATTACCTCTGTTTAACGTTTAAGCCTGCGGAAGACCGAAGACTGGCAATTAAGGGCTACCACTACTGTGCAACCAAACACCATTTAACAAAACAACACAGAAAGGAAAACTAATCTACTATGCTTTCATTTTTAAGCTTGCTTCTTCCATCAGACACTGGCATCTGTCTGATATATGAATACTACCGAAATGAGAACAGCCGAGGCATTTCATATTCATAACAACCTATGTGTGTAAGCACCTTTGGATTGATTGTATGCATCTGAAATGATACTTTCCCATTTTATTTTCCTCTCTTCCTGTAGCACAAGGAATTTTCATTCAGTGACTGTTTCATGGTCTCTCTGCCAAAGACATTATCACAAAATGATAGTTCGGGAAGCCCAGTAACAGTGGCCAGCGCAGAATCCAAGGGAAATGTATTATTTTGATATTTTATATATGCATATATGAACAGTCACACTATTTGGAGCACCAGCAAATAATGTGGAGCACCAGCAAATCCACTGAGCATGGACTTGGAGGTTCACAGCAGCCAGCAAGCAGCATACAGATGAGGTTAGAAAGAATGGGATCACAGGGGCATAAACACAACAACCAGCCATATCACAGAGTAAACCCCCAACTACTCTGCACTTCACCCTCCTTTTTCGTTGTGTGTGGAGGAAGCCATAAGGTGTGTTGGGTCAACCCCAAATCCACTCCAAATGACATGTAAGGAAACGACTCCAATATCCAACTTTTTTTATCCACAGTTGCTTCATTTGTTGACTGGTTGGTTTCTTGAATTAGGTTGAAAACCTTCGAAAACAAAGAAACAAGGGTTTAACAATGCCAAACAATCAACTTAAATATTTTCAAACCAATACGTTCTCTTTTTAAACATGCTTAATTTTAAACATTAAATATATCAAATCATTTGAAATTAACTTATTAAAGTCAACATTTTAATAAAATTAGATAATTTAAGTTTTAAACCTTTAAGTTTGAATGAATTATTTAAATTAGGTAAACATGTAAGCATTTTAAATGTTATGTATAAGTATTTAAAGGGAAAACTGAACTTTGAGCTTGTAGAGCTTGTAGATCAGCTCCAAGTCAACTAGGCATTTAACATACCTTTAAACATGGTAAATCATATAGATTGTCACATTTTTGTAGTCTGTTAAATGAATAATAAATATTTTTTGTCCCAATTGCCTTTTGTAAGCATAGACTTTTCAAACAAATGAAATCCAAACTCAAACAAATTGAGGCTATACTGCAACTTAATACTACACACATTAGCCCATTAAAGCCACATTTTAAACCACATTAAGCAGTAAGCATAAAGGTGTAAGTAGAACAAAACAATATAACCGACCATTGGCGTCTTTGGAGGTAGAGGGGGAGCACACTTTTTTCCGACATACAGTACCATTGGTTCGAAGGAGCATTGGTCTGACTCGGGATGGGGTTGGGGGTTAGGTTTAGGTGTGCTGCCCCGTGCTCGCGGTTATGGTTAGGGTGAGGGTTTGGGGTAGGTAGTCGATCGGACCAATGGTATGTCGGACCAAAGTATAGTAACCGAGGTAGAGCTCATGGGTAGACCTTCATCTTGCTAGTCTGATAGTTTGTTTGACAGCCACCGGCCTTTAACAGGTGCTCAATCAGGCAAATGAGCACCAGCAGCCATCTTGCAGCTGATGCACACAGATGTAGTTGCCTGAGTGTCCGTCCTGACCATAATAAGGCAAGATCCTCTTACTGAGTTTGGACTCAACAAGGTGACATGGCATAATTGTTAAAGTAGACAAGGGTCTTTTTGCGAAAAATAAAACATAAATCAATGCCATCAGTCTTTAAACTGCAGTGATTACTCCCAGTCAGTCCATAATGTAATCATCAGTGACAACAAGTCCACTCCTAGTCAGATAGTATATATTTATAATATATGATTACATTGCATTCATATCATATCATATCATATATTAAAAAGCAGGAAACTACTTCCATGGGGTGGGGTTATTGCACTATCAATGTGTTGTGTCATGAGTCATGACTCTCCTAGTTATCTCTGTATAACCTGTCTTTATCTCGCTGATCAAGCAACTCTGACAGCAACAGCAGTAACCATGACAACCTAACCCTGTGGAAATCTATTCTACCTTTATTACATTATATTACATTGCAATTATTATATGCAAACAATCACAAGGTGGAAGAAAATTATAATATATTCCAGCAGATCTAAAATGTACAAACAGGATGCTTGAAGCTGACTTCAGAAGAGTCTAAGAATAGAGTGTGATCTATTAATTAATCACATAAGATCTTCTATTTATGACAGGTGAGCACGTACATACATCATATGACCAGTGGCTTGGTGGTGAATGAGGGGAGGGCAGCGCTGGGTGATGAATCTGTGCTCTGTATCCTGGGAGGTCATCCACATGACACCAAGAGCGATTAGGGTCTGTGTCCTCAATCCATCAGGAGAGTTGTCTGGGTATTACATCGTCCCACCCGCTCCCCTAAGGAAAGTAAGGAAATATGGCTATATGGCAAGTGTGCGAGGTCATGGACAAGGTCATAGTCCAACTGTCACTACTTGTGTGTGCGTGCGGGCGGGCGGAGGTGCGTGCGGGTGTGCGTGCATGCGTTTTCTGCCTCAAACAAGTGCTCTGATTTTGAACTCCAGACCACAGAAAATCCACTGAATGTTCAAAGTTCAGGTTTTTTGGGTGTAAAAGATAAATAAATTAAAATTAATGTCATGAAACCTTAAATTAATTAATTGAATTATTGTCATGAAACGCACGTGCATACACTCATCTGTGTGCGAGGCAGGGAGTGACACAAGGATAAAGGAAAACCAAGGAGGATGTGTGCCTCTGTTATCTCAGAGGAGTCCAATGATGCAACTCACAGCTTCAGGTTCCACCAAGCAACCCAGAACAGCTGGCCAGCAACTTTCATTGAAAGGATTAGCAGTGGGCGGCGCTATCGCTCCCTGTCCGCACACCAGGGTGGCACCCAGCTGCCACCCTGGAGGAGTGGCTGGACTCATTAGGAACAGTAGCAAGACTCAGGGGACCATGTCCCCATGTCCTTTAGGTCTGAACCCACATTACTGACTGATAGTCTCGCGTTGCCAGACTGTTGCCTATCGCAATTTCCAAATGACAATCGGAAGTGGAGCCTCCTCCCCACTTCCGATTGTCTTTACAGTCGCGCAAATTCATCCTAATATAAATAGAAATCATCTAAGCATAATAGCTTGTTGCTTAGCAGAAAATAAAATATTTTAAAATATATTTCCGTGAATGGAAATAGCCGCTTCCTTACTCGGATTTCGGGAGGTATAGTTCCAGACTCTATATAGCATTTCGGAGAATGTGGAATAGTTGTCTGGTTACTGTCTACTGCCTCCTCTGACTGTCTGGGAAAAGTCTATTGATGTTTTGCTGGGGCATTTATCAATTAGTTGTGTAATGGGAATTTTAGAATGCCAACTACAGCATATGCATATGCATTATTGTGTATTTATCTTCCTTCCATTAAGTCTCTTTGCTCACCAATGTGCTCAGTCTAATTCATGCAGCTGTCAATCTAACAGCTGACTTGACTCCTCCACGCTGTCAGCAACAGTATACTTATTTGTGTGTCGCCCTTATGTTTAGCGCGGATCCTTGTATGGACATTCAGTGTGGCATCTCTGTTAGGACAAGACTATAAGGACTGTCTTAGGATGGGGTTGGGGAGGCTTGCGCCCGGAGGGGCTGGTGGAACAGGCGAGGCCTGTTCCTCACTCTCTGTGTTACTCTGCTCAATCTTCTTAATAAATTATCAATACTTCATCCTGAAGAACTTTGTCATTCCTTCATCTTTGGAAGATTACAGTTGTACTGTAGATATCTCCATATATTTCAGAGGGTACTTTAATTTACTCAGTAAACAACATTTAATGAATCCAAACCAAACTACAGTATACCACAACATTGTCATAAAATGACGTTGAAAATGTACTGAATGCTTACACTGACAAAAAAAGAGAATATGTATTACCATTTTTGGTTCTTGCTTACTGTAAATCACTCTGGATTAAGAGCGTCTGCTAAATGCCTAAATTGTAAATTGTTATCAAGTAGAAATCCTGTGTTCTATACACCCCACACTACATTAAAGACAGCTACTGTAGATGCATGCACACCATGTACTGCACATAATGAGATAGACAATATCTGACACATTCCCCAAAATGCGAGTTCTCATTTTAGATTCACATTTCTTGTGCAAAAGCAGTTGAGGTGAAAATTACAAGATGACAAAAATCGAGCTGTATTTTTATTTTTATTTTTTTGAAGTGGCATATGAGGTGAGACTGAGAGGCAGACAACGAAGCACTAGAGATGATGGAAACACTCTAATCTGCTGCTACACTGGAAATGGTTGTGATGCTCCTATGAGCTCACTTGTCATCCATTTTAGATGGCAAAATATGAATCATCACAAAGTGGCAAGATGATTTGGAAGTAGAATAAAAGTGGCATCAATTACAAAAGATTGCTCTCTTATAAGAAATATGGTGGATGGTTGCCACTTCACTAACAAAGCATAATTGTACGTTTTTTGTTGTGGGCATGAAACGGACAAAGACTAGTTTTTTATTTTGTGTTTCCACTAAAGTCACTTTAACTTTGAAATGTGTGCATCATCATGATTCTACTCAAATTAATTCACAATGGAGCCGTGGGCAGGGGGGCGTTGCGCGTCATCCCAAAACCTAACGTTCTCACGGAAGACTGTTTGTCATGATCCGTGACCTGGTCTGTCACCCTGATGTGTTTCCCTATGTTCCTTGTTTTGGGTTTTACTTTTGTGTACTTTTACCTTTTATTTTGTAGTCTCTAGTGTCTCTTGGTTTCCTGTGTTGCCCATGTTTACCTGCCTTGTCTAACCCTGTGATTAGTGTAGTGTTCCCCACCTGTGTCCTGTTACTCTCCCAGCCAATCCCTGTGTTGATTTGTCTGTTGTATTTCACCTGTGTCTAGTTAGTCCTTGTCTATTTATATGCCCTTGTGTTTTCAGTTCTCCGTTGGTTCGTTATTATTTGTCACTGTGAGTATTCGTTATAGTACCTTGTTCCTTGACTCCTCGTTTGCCCTGTATTTCAGATCCCCTAGTTTTCCCAGTTTAGTGTTTCCCTTTGTACTCCTTGTTCTATGTTTTGACTGCCTATTCTTCGGGCTTGATATAATAAATATCTTCATTTGAACTGAGCTGCCTCTGCCTCTCATCTTGCACTTGGGTCCTCCTACACTGTCTTGACTCGAACCGTGACAGAACGAACCAACCAACATGGACCCAGCAGATAAGGCAGAGGAGGATGATTTCACCAAGGTTCTTCAGTCGATGGTCTCTATTATGGAGTTTTGCAATCGTCCATCAACCAGTGCTGAACAGAAGATCGAGGCTCTGAAGCAGGCTCTCCGGGTGGCCTACTCCCGTCCAGACCTAGCAGGCAAGCTTGATGGCATTGTAAAGGGAATGTGGGCTGCCATGTCCAATGCACCTACCAGCCTCCGGTCTGCAAGCCGTCAGCCCACTTGTCCCCCTGCTCTTCAGCCAGAGATCCACCCTCCTTCCCAGCCTGTTCAACAGCCCTGCTTACCCTTTACCTGGAAGGATTTTGGTGTAACTAGGGAGGTGTTTTATGAAGACTCCGACTTCCTAGAGTCCCTTCATAAATATTGGAGGGGTGACTGTGTATTTGCCAAGTATTTGGCTTTCTTCAGATGGGAGAGCCGTGGTGCTTTGTTTCCTGGTCCCCAGGAGGCAGTCACTCCAGTTTTCCCGCCTCCCATCACGCCGCCGCCCGGCACTCCGTTGCCCGGCACTCCGCCGCCCGGCACTCCGTTGCCCGGCACTCCGCCGCCCGACACTCCGTTGCCCGGCACTCCGCCGCCCGGCACTCCGCCGCCCGGCACTCCGTTGCCCGGCACTCCGCCGCCCGGCACTCCGCCGCCCGGCACTCCGTTCCCCGGCACTCCGCCGCCCGGCACTCCGTTCCCCGGCACTCCGCCGCCCGGCACTCCGTTGCCCGGCACTCCGCCGCCCGGCACTCCGTTGCCCGGCACTCCGCCGCCCGGCACTCCGCCGCCCGGCACTCCGTTGCCCGGCACTCCGTTCCCCGGCACTCCGCCGCCCGGCACTCCGTTGCCCGGCACTCCGTTGCCCGGCACTCCGCCGCCCGGCACTCCGTTGCCCGGCACTCCGCCGCCCGGCTCTCCGTTGCCCGGCTCTCCTCGACCTGCAGCCCCGTCTGCAGCCCCAGTTCCTCGACCTGCAGCCCTGTCTGCAGCCCGAGTTCCTCAACCTGCAGCCCCAGTTCCTCAACCTGCAGCCCCGTCTGCAGCCCCAGCTCCTTGGTCTGCAGCCCCAGCTCCTCCGCCTGCAGTCCCACCTGAACCCCCGTCGGCTGTCCCCACCGAGGTCCTGCCGGACCCCCCCTCGGCTGTCCCCGCCGAAGTCCTGCCGGACCCCCCCTCGGCTGTCCCCGCCGAAGTCCTGCCGGACCCCCCCTCGGCTGTCCCCGCCGAGGTCCAGCCGCCTGACCCCCCGTCGGCTGTCCCCGCCGACGTGCCGCCTGACCCCCGCTCCTCGCTTCTAGTGACTGTGTCTCCTTGTCCTCAGGTTCCCCTGTCTCCATGCCCCAGACCCAGCACAGCTCCTAGTCCCCTTGCTCGTCCTCCTAGTTGCCCTACTCCCCCAGTTTTTCAAACTAGCTCCCATGTTTTTACATCTGCTAGACCCATCTCAGGCCCTCAGTTTCCCCAGGCTATGTCCAGTCCCCGACCCCCTCTGGTCCACTCTGTCCCACCTACCACCCCGTTAGCTGATCTCCCTATGTGTTTATCTGCGTGTCTCCCTGTCTGTATGTCCGCGAGTGTGCATGCCAGTCTTCTTGTGTGTCTGTCTACTCCCCAGTCCTTTAGTCCCCCTGCTAACCGTTTTACCCCCCTGTTATGTCTGACTGCTTGTTTGTCCGCCTGTTTGACTGTCTGTCAGTTAATTTGTTTGTCTCTCGGTTTGTCTCACTTTCTGCCTGTCTGTTTGTCTGTGTGCTTGTCTGTGTGTCTCCCCACCTGCCTTTCTGTGTGACCCTTGCCCTAAGCCTCTCCAGTGTTCTTGTCCCTACTGCTTTTGAGCTTGTAGATCTGCAAAGATGTTTTGCTGTTTTGATTCCTGCCAGTCCCATGTTTAGTCCAGTCTTTTCTACTGCCCCTGATCCCCTGTCACAGTGACCCTCCTTCCAGACCCCCCACCGCCCGCCCTGCTCGATGTTATGGACTTTGTTTTGTGAGATGTGAAGCGTTGTCTGGAAGCCACCGCTTAAGGGGGAGGCACTGTCATGATCCGTGACCTGGTCTGTCACCCTGATGTGTTTCCCTATGTTCCTTGTTTTGGGTTTTACTTTTGTGTACTTTTACCTTTTATTTTGTAGTCTCTAGTGTCTCTTGGTTTCCTGTGTTGCCCATGTTTACCTGCCTTGTCTAACCCTGTGATTAGTGTAGTGTTCCCCACCTGTGTCCTGTTACTCTCCCAGCCAATCCCTGTGTTGATTTGTCTGTTGTATTTCACCTGTGTCTAGTTAGTCCTTGTCTATTTATATGCCCTTGTGTTTTCAGTTCTCCGTTGGTTCGTTATTATTTGTCACTGTGAGTATTCGTTATAGTACCTTGTTCCTTGACTCCTCGTTTGCCCTGTATTTCAGATCCCCTAGTTTTCCCAGTTTAGTGTTTCCCTTTGTACTCCTTGTTCTATGTTTTGACTGCCTATTCTTCGGGCTTGATATAATAAATATCTTCATTTGAACTGAGCTGCCTCTGCCTCTCATCTTGCACTTGGGTCCTCCTACACTGTCTTGACTCGAACCGTGACACTGTTGACTTGGCCCTTAAATAGGCTGCCCGCTGCTATATCATGCTATATATAATATACTATATACTAAGCATTTAAAGTATGAGGTATAAAGTACAACAGCCTTGTGTTCATATACAACAGAAATATTGGGTATTGGGTAAGACTGACGGTATGTATCTTTCAGGACCTTTCACTGCTTCGTCTCACATTCGTCTTACATTCCGTTTCTCTCCAAAGTTGAATGCTGCCACTACTGCTGAAGCATGCATACACTGCACAGGTTCATCCCGATGTTCTGGTCATCTTTGTAAAGTTAGTGTTAGTAAAAAGAAGGTAAAAGAGTAACGTTTGAGCCGATGAACACAAGTCACTTTTCCATTCACGTAGAAGAGGTGCCTGTTTACACCGCAGCTATGTCGGCTCTGCCTACAGGAAATACGTTAGCTGCGACCATGAGACCCGTTTCTGAACGTGTCTATTTTGTAGCATGTCTAAAATAGCTGAGCAGTATATGATCTCATTTCCTGTGAAACACTAAACATGCATTGATTTTTTTCCTCTCCTCCTCTCTGCATGTGGGCTCTATTGAATTGTTTCATCAACATCGACAGCTTATTTTTACGTGTTTATATTTTCTTATTTCCTCTCCTGCAACAAAGCTCAGTTCTGTCGCCTGCCTCTCTCTCTTTGTCTCATCCTCCCTCCATCCCAGGCGTCATCGTATCCACCCCCAGAGGGCTGATCAATATAGAGCAACAGCCTTTCGATGAGATCTCCGCTGGAGATATGGATAACTCTCTCCTCATCCCACTCTCTCTCTTTCTATATACACACACACTCTACAATCTCCATTTCCGTTTTCTCAGTTTCTGTGCCGGCTACGTTGTGGCGGAATAGTCAGCGGTCAGAGGCCACGGCTGGAGTCTTGTTAGATGATCAATCCGGGGAGATGCTGAGGGGGGTCTATCCCCCGCAGGTATTAGGAATGACCTCTGAGTAATGCAGGAGGAGAAGCAGACAGCAGGGGAGCAGAGAGCAGGTAGACATGAGGCCAGTCTGGAGAGGCAATACCTGTCAAATAAAGCAGGAGGTGGCCAATAACACAGCCCTCTGCTAGCCTGCCATATTCACACTTTTCCTGGGCTGTGTGTGCTCCAGATCCTGTCGATTTGATCCAATGAAATCCAATGAAACTGGTCAGATGACCAATGACATCCAATGAAATCAACAGGAACTGGAGCACACACAGCCCAGGAAAAGTGTGAATAGCTCAGCCTGCAGCCTGAGTACTAATACAAATAATGCTTTGGATTTGACTGTGTAGACTGTAGACGTTACCGAGGCCTCTTCTCAGTATGTATTTTTGTATCATTGCCCATGTTAGTCAAACTAATAAATAATTAAATGCAGAACATTGAAGTGATATAATAGGCTGAGCTTGTTTTAACTGAGTCATGCTGACTCAGACCTCACAGCTCCTGAAGCTAAGCTGCCCCAGTAAAGAGTTAAGACCCCCGTGGGTGTGAGGTACACTCTATGGTAGAAGTCAGCAAAGCATGTGCCAGGAAGCTTCACTTGCCTTAAGGGCCGCCAGGTACAAATATACTCGTAGCCCCAGCTTACCTTCATAAATGCCAAGTACTGTTGAGGAGTAGGGGTGTTGCACAATGTTGATGAGCAAAGTATTTCTATTATCTTTGGAAAATGAATGCATGCCCAAATGATGTTTAGTCTAAATTAGAACATCTATTCATTGGGTTACTTATTCATGTTCAGCTGATATCTGTGAGCTTGTGGATAAGCTGTTTAGATTTAATTGCTTCTCTGTTTGTGGTAGGATCCTCTCCTATAAAAGGGAGACTGCATGCATAGCTAGTCTGTTATGCTCGGGCAGGCAACATGCTGACAGCCCAGTGAGAGAGCTGCTAGGGCCCATTTCATGGGCATAGCCTAGTGCAGTTTTGTTATTTTTTCCTTTGTCCTAAGTTTTGCATTAAGTATTCACTGTGGATATCTGCACTGGAGCTGGAGTTGGGAGAAATAAATCCTGTTTTTGGAGCCTTGGCCCTCTGGCAACTTTACAACATGCTTTAGTATGTTATGTTTTATTACAGCATATCATACTTGCATAAGAGTGCAATAAATGTATATGTATACATATGTACATGTATATGAACCGTGCAGTTCTACTAGATACTATACTGTATCTAATTGCACTTTCAAACAAGGTTGATGTGAGGGTCATTACACCTCCATTCATGACATTAATTATCCAGACAGAAAGGCTTTCAGTTCAAAAGGCGTGGATGAAACAGCTGCTATAGGCTACTGTATGTGAGATTTGGGGGAAGGAGGTTAAAAGTCTCCAACTTTTCTCTGGCAATGAAATTCACAACCAACAGCAACCTTTACTCCACCCACTCCACCCCCTGAAATTCCCATATCCACTTCCCCATTTTCTCCAGAACACCTAGAGCCTTGACTATACCAGAGCGAGAGCAGCGATAACGAAACATAAAGCTAATTCACTTTAAACTCCATTAAGCATTTTCCCCTGTCGTCAGTAACACATGCGCTACCGGCATTAGCCTCAGAGCAGCCATATGCTCTGGCTGCCACAGCCCACAGAGAACAATGCAGTGGAGAGTTTTATCCATGAGGGGTGTCACGGGGCAGCCCGTGCCCTACACACACACACACACACACACACACACACACACACACACACACACACACACACACACACACACACTGATTAAGGACATTGCACGCACGCACACACCACACAGACTGTGGGTAGTGGGGCAGACAGGTCCATATAATCACATCATATAATGTCAATACTGTTGCATGATGTATGCATTTACAGGATGTACAAATGAAATGATACACAAAGGGAAAACATTTATTGCAACCTCAGTGTTTGTATGGCCTTTCCAGTGCTGGCACTTTAAGAAGGAGGGAAGGTGCCAAGTACTGTTGAGGAGTAGGGGTGTTCCACAATGTCAAGTGTAAAGTATGTCTATTATCTGGGGAAATGAATGTAACCCCATACGATGTATAATCTAAAATAGAACATCTAGGTGTGGGGTTACCTATTCAGGTTCAGCTGATAGCTGTGAGCTTGTAGATCAACTGTTTAGATTTAATTGCTTCTCTGTGGGTGGTAGGATCCTCTCCTATAAGGGGAGACTGCAGGCAGAGTTAGTCAGTTATGCTTGGGCAGGCATCATGCTGACAGCCCTGTGAGAGAGCTGCTAGGGCCCATGTCATGGGCATAGCCTAGTGTAGTTTGTTATTTTTCCTTTTTCCTATCTTGTACATTAAGTATTTGTGAGTTCTTTGTTTTGTATTTTGGCCAGTATTATTTTTGCTGTTTGATTTTTCCGTTGTGAATATCTACACTGGAGCTGGAGGTTTGGAGCAATAAAAGCCACCAAAAAGCATCGCTGACTGTTTTTGGAGCCTTGGCCCTCGGGCAACTTCACAAGGGGGCTTACAAGGTTGGAGCTGGACAGACAAGACGGTTCTCAGCCTACGGACAGGTAGGCTAAACGTCATCCCACAGACCTCAGCAACCTATTACTCTCTAGATACAAGACTTCTCTTATTGAGAGAGGAATAGGTCGCTGCCCTTATCTCAAATTTGTCATGTAACCTAGGATGATCACAGTGAGTGATTGCTGTACAACAGAAGTTGAGTCTGTTTGTTAGTTCAGTTTGAAAAAGGATTGCAATCAGTGGAGTCGGAGGGGAGTTTACATTTTCTCTGCAGAGTTAATATGCACACAACTCTCTGTGTGTAGATTCCATTATGTTGTTGCTAACTTTGAATCACAATGAAAACAGCTTCATAGCATCTTCAATTTGCCTTAAAAGTTTAGAATAAATGATGGGCTATGTTTAATTAGGCTATGTACTCCTGTAAAACCTGGAATAATCATGGGAGAACTTAAAACCTGCTTTTTGTATAGCCAGTCCTTTTATACACTGAATCGGGTGCAGTGTAAAAGCAGGGAGGGCAAAATATAAGAAAAATACTTAAAACTCAGGAAAGTCCCATGCATGGGACAATCAGTCATAGGAATTTAGGAACTAAAATCAGCGATGGGCAGGGAGCACTATAGCAGCACTGGGCAGAAGCTGCAGGGACACAGGGGGATCGAGTAGCTATACAGTAACAAAGCATAGTTGCACCAAGAAACAAACACATATTTGCATTCACCAGCTAATGCCTTCAATTTGTACCCATGGATGCTACTTAACTGTTCAAATGCCCAACACAACTTTCACAAGTAAAACGTTTGCAAGGCTCGTCACCGCAAGATTTATATAAATGTGATATTGTAGAATTAATAAATACATGACGAGGACAAAGCAATAATGTGCCGTAAGGGTGATTTTCTCTCTCTTTGCCGTTTCTCTGATGAGTGCACCGCTTGATTTTGACAGCAGATTGATGCAGGCTTTTAATGAATGATGTTTTATTAATAGCTCCTTAAGATTAATCAGATTACCTGCAGACAGGCTTCATCCATCTCTCCTCACTGAGGTCCAATAAAGAGGTGGAATAACTATATATAAATATAACTATATGGAGAGACACTTCTGAATCTGTGGTTCACCTTAATCACCTACAAGTGCTTCTTCTGCTTACAGGATGTACAGTAGTGTGCGAAGGTCCAGTACCAATTTCAGTGGTCCAATAGGTTTTGGTCCGACTTTTTGAATGTGTATATAGGCTATTATATTATCTAATATGTCCAATGTCATTATTTATTCTGACTTCCTTGTGACTATTTAAGTGATGTTTATGCAATCCAATGTTTCATATAGTTCTAACTTTCACGTTTAGGCTCCGCCTAAGAGCTTGATTATCCCTTAAATAGAAAGTCAGAAAATGACTTTAATATTTACAATCTGGTCTTTAAGCAGAGGTAGGCTAGTGCTTATAGTTAGTTAATTGAATTATGAGGAGGACTCATCCATTTGGTTACACTCTTCGGAATGCGACCCCAATTCAGCTGCAGGTCAGTGGGTTGTGCTGGATATAGACAAAACACCCAAACACACACGGTCACATATTGGAGCGGCATGCACAGCTCAAAAACACCTGGGAACAATGCAGGCCAGTCACTTAATAACATGGCATTCCTGACTTGCCACTCAGGCTCTGGAGGAATAGGCCTATGAAGGAAGAAAAATGAGATGCCACATGCACTGCACAGGAGAGTGCATATCAGATGTGTGAACTTTTTAATAGCGATTTATGGAGTTGCTGTGATTGAGGTGCATGATTTATGACCAGGCCCCGCTGACAGCAATTACTTCCCTAACGCTAATACTCCACAAAACTCCCCTTTGATAGATCTGGTTATTAATGCAAGTACACAGGTACACAGCCACACGGGGCACCCTGGAAAGGTTAGATTTATCATGGTGACATTTTACTTGTATTATGCATCCACATTCTCCATGTGGCTCAGAGAAAATGCAACAGAGGTGGAGATATCCTCCAACATTAGCACAATCCCATATAGCCTATAGAGGAGAACTAGTCTAAAGTCTCCTTAAATGTAGTTTTGTAGTGTTGGAGATATTGTGTGTGTGTGTGTGTGTGTGTGTGTGTGTGTGTGTGTGTGTGTGTGTGTGTGTGTGTGTGTGTGTGTGTGTGTGTGTGTGTGTGTGTGTGTGTGTGTG
This sequence comes from Protomyctophum bolini, assembly GCF_963924005.1. Lineage (NCBI taxonomy): Eukaryota > Metazoa > Chordata > Actinopteri > Myctophiformes > Myctophidae > Protomyctophum > Protomyctophum bolini. Next base: position 42,888,678 of record NC_137866.1, read on the forward strand.
TGTGTGTGTGTGTGTGTGTGTGTGTGTGTGTGTGTGTGTGTGTGTGTGTGTGTGTGTGTGTGTGTGTGTGTGTGTGTGTGTGTGTGTGTGTGTGTGTGTGTGTGTGTGTGTGTGTGTGTGTGTGTGGAAGAACCCCAGTCAGGGGAGAGAGCAGACCTAGTATCCTGTACCACTGTGTGTCTTCCACCTTGAGGTCGATGTGTTAATGGAGTGAGTGCAGCCTTACGAAGCAAAGCCCTCGGTGTTTCCTCATGATCACATGAACTCGCCAGAGCTTCACTTAACCTTGTGAACAGACATGCTAATGCAATATGAAAGGGACTGCATGCTAAACTCCACCCACTCTCTGCTCTTCCAAACACACTGACTGACTATAGTAAACACGCAGTGCAATGGCAAAATGACACACATTTCAGAATATATCAGGCTTGTAGTAAAATGTCAATCTTGGTGGCTGGGGTTCGATTCCTTACTGACACAGAGGTTTTAGTAGTAGTTATTAACAGTTAAACGTTATTTGTATTGGCTCAATATATCACTATATAGGACAAAGTCATAATCCTCCATTACTCCACCTTTTAGATTGACATTCTCCTTACACCCAATATGCAGTCTAATTGTTCAGGAAAAGGAGTGAATAGAATAAAATCATCATGGAGTATTGAAATCAACACTGTCAAAACTACATAAAGATGGTTGAGATGGCCGCATAGCTCAGTAAGCTCACGGGAAGCTGTGTGTGTGACTGTGTGAAGATGTGAACATTCTTTGGACATTGACTAAAAGAAAGAGGGTGTTCGTGAGAATGGTCTAATGCCCTGAATGACAATGCGTCCTCGTAGGCATCTGTGCAGTTTAGCTGGAGAAACAGCAATTGCAGGGTCAGGGTGGAGGCGAAGAGATGGAACTTGTGGGGAGAGTTGCACAGGGTGGCATGTGAGAGCCAAAAGCATGTGATAAAGATGAAGAAGGCATGAACTGTAAAGCTCGAGGCTGAGGCATGAAGGGACCATGACACTTCCAGTCCCTCCCATGCACATGCAGTCACGTGCACTATAGTCCAGAGCTCCCTGCCTTCAAAAGAAAACCCAGAGTAATCCCTCCACAACTCCAATACATTGATTGTTTGGCAGGAAACAGTTAGTGATTAACAAGTGCTTGACCCTGAGAGCACATTTTCATTATGTAGATGTGTTGCAGGGCCAACTATAGAAAGTGAGAGCGTGACAGGGGTTTAGGGGAGAAATATTCTGATTCTGTATTCTCTGCAGGGAAAACAAGTTCATGCACGACATGGAAGGAATTATCCGTGGGCCCTGAGTAGGCAACGGCAACGCGGCCTGGCGGAGACCTGAGATGAGCGTAGGCTACTTAAAAAGAATAAGTAAGATCCAAATAAAATCATCAGAGCACAGGTTTACACCAGGTCAGGTAGGCCAGCAATTTTCGGAATTCACCGATCAGGATGGAATAATGACACTAGCTGTTCACAGAAAGACATAACAGTCTCGACCACGCCTTCGGCCTGGCGAAGACAATTAAGTTTCCATAGTCCATAGTTTTTGTCTCAGATAATCTTATGACACTCTAATGTTCACTGGGTAGAGAGCCCAACTCACTCAGCTGATGCATGCCTAGATATTAAAGTTTCAGAGCCCTGTGAGTTAATAATTAATCCTGGAAGTGTTAGACGGGGAGAGCAATATGTTCCTTGTCACCCTCCGGCTATTAGCAGCCAAGATGCTCAGTGCTGCTTGAGTCTGCATGGGCGTGGGAGGGTGGCGGGGGGTGGGGTATCAACAACATTGTTGAGGGTTGGTCTCCTACAACGAGTTTTGTTTCCTGGAAGCCAGCCTGGAAGTTGTTTTCCTGGGGGTTCCAAATCATGAGAGGCAGACAGCTTTTGTGTGCACAGCATTCTTGGAAGCTAAACTGCGGAAAACTTGATAGGTTATAAAAGGTATAAAGGCCAAAAAGTGGCTTCAGACTTCAGAGTAATGCTTCCAATGTTTCCTCTGAGCCTGGAATGGAGCTATGGTCTGTGAGGATGCTGTGCTCTATAGAAGGCTCAATGAAGATGATGGAAGCTGACGTTCACAGTTCACACACAGATACATAATGGTTAGAGAATGACAGAGATTGATATCAATCGCTATGCCTATGATTAAACTCCTGAAACCACGGACATCGCTGAACTTCTAACCTTAAAAGACAGGCTGTCATAATACCTCTTGTATTGAAAGAAAGGCTGAAACACAATTAGGCGTCACCTATTTGTGAAGAAATCGTGATTAGAAATCCTCTGCATTGTATAGGCATAGCGATTGATATCAATCTCTGGGTTACACACCGGCAGATCCGAAGCTCACTATTTTGACGCATCACCACTCCGACTACTACCCTGTCCCTAACCCTAATGGAATGGCAGTGGGTTGGACTCGGAATGTCACTCTGTTCCCAGTGATTTTCTACACGGAGCCATTAACCACAGCCTCCACATACTGTGCGTGCGTGCGTGCGTGCACATGTGCCAGAGATTAATTGCCATTGCTTACAGGTAGTCTTTGTATTCCAGCTGGTTTGTGGCTTTGTGACTGAACCCAACCCAACCTCTCGCATCTGTGCGGTCTCCGTATGCGGCTCCCTCTACCTGCTCCACCTCCCTGTTGAGCTGGAGCTGGCATCTCCGTGTGCCACGGGCCACCCCCTGCCTAAATCTCCCCCTCTGTTCAACTAGAGTGCTCTTTGTATGAAGGACACCCCTCTGAGTTCTTGGACTGGTTATTTGTGGCACATCACACTCTCCTGTTTCAGCATTTGGTTTTGTCTCTGTATAGTCTCTTTTGGCTTTACAATCAAAATGGGGAAGGGAGGCACTGGAACTGAAATGTCAATGTGTTACAAAAACTACAAATCACCAATGATCACCATGACACACCTTTGCATACAGTAGACTCAGATTTAGAATGGGCCCAGTCCTGTTCAAATATGTGCGCCTTAAGATGATTATATCAATGATGGCCCATTTTCTGTCTGTATGGTTAACAATTTAACATTAAGGCTATACTCAGTAAAAGACCATTTGCTATATATATCTGCTTTGTCCCTGCTTCCCAGGATAAAAGGAGAGCATAAGTTCTGAGATAGTAGTGTGCTCTTTCTCGTGCGTGCGTGCACATGTGCCAGAGATTAATTGCCATTGCTTACAGGTATAGTCTTTGTATTCCAGCTGGTTTGTGGCTTTGTGACTGAACCCAACCCAACCTCTCGCATCTGTGCGGTCTCCGTATGCATTTCTGTGTGCCACCCCCTGCCTAAATCTCCCCCTCTGTTCAACTAGAGTGCTCTTTGTATGAAGGACACCCCTCTGAGTTCTTGGACTGGTTATTTGTGGCACATCACACTCTCCTGTTTCAGCATTTGGTTTTGTCTCTGTAGTCAATGTTCGCCTTACAAATCTAAATGGGGAATAGCAGTGTGAGATAGTAGTGTGCTCTTTCTCTTGTGTGAAGAATTTCCATGGAGATGAGATTTACTTGACATGTCTTTCTGATTATTGGCTCCAACTGCGGAGAGGCAGAGGGTAATGGACCCACGTTGTTTTGTCTCCGAGTTTGCACTTTGCTGTACATGGATTTTGTCAGTCTCCAAATTGGTTTGTTTCTTTCTCAGCTCACAGCTCTCAGCTCACAGCCCACATGTGGACCATGGTGACATTGATCAATTATTGATAAAAAAGCTTCTAATATATTATTTAGGCCCCAAAATCTATGAATCTCACACTATTAAGGCAACTTCCCCATGTGTTATGTCTCCCTTTGCAGGCCAGATATGGAGATGTCTGTGAGGCACCGTACTAATTGTGTAACAAAACTAGATGATGGTGCCTATACCTACAGTACACTCCCTATACCATCTGTACCACAGCACGCCCACACAGCCAATCTTAATTTTTCTCCCTTTAAGAACATGAGCCGCAAACAAAACATTTAAATAAAACAATTCAGCAGAGCAAGAGTTCAATATAAATATAATATAATAATGTAATATATCGGTATAGGAATGGGCCGATATGACCCTGGAAATAATCAATGATTGGATATCGGTCATCATTTCAATATCGTGCATGTCTAATTAGTTAGACTAGTATTCATAGTCTGAGATGATAATAATACTCATACTGTAGGTTGAAAAGTTCTGGTAGAGATACTATAGTATAGTGGCATCTGCTCAATATAAGAAAATGGTTTGCTCTTTAGATGTTCAGGTACTGAGGCATTTATTATTAAATATTGTAATTTAAAAATGGGTGCTCATAGTGCTCATCTTGTAATATCTGTAAGAGACATATGGCTGAAAGGGCTTAGAGAGCTTTTTCATGTCTGCTTGATGTTAAGTGGGTTCGTTAGGCCATCAGTGGCGGTGAGCAACAGCAGCTATGCAAGAACTTAGAAGCTAATTTAACTGTCACAGTTGTATCACAGTGTCACAGTATTTCAACTCAACTGTGTATATATCTTCACTAAGAATAAGGGATGTTGTTTTAGTGCTTACTGCATCCGCAAATATTATATAATTGGCATACAATATATTGTCACAACAACAACAACCACAACAACAGATGCCGGATATACATTATGCACACAAACATCATTAGATAAATATTTTTTGATTGGAAAGCAATGCATGCAGACTTATTCTAGTGCATTGTAACAAACACTGACTTCCAAAACTTTTATTAGAATCACAGTATGCATCATGATCCCAGGCTTTTTTTTTTTTTATTATATTTTTTATCCCACGATTTTGTAACCCATTTTTCACCCCTGTGTCAATCATCTAATGTGATCCTGGGCTCTACACACCCTCCACCAACCTAGTCCCCATATATGGGGGACAAGTTGTTCCTTTACACCTGACAGGGGGGAGTTTCCCTGGTTGGACGTAGCGCGTGGAAGGAACACGTTATTCCAACCAGTTCCTTTCCCCTCCATCAGGCGCCCCGGCTGGCCAGGGGGAGGCAGTTTAGTGACCAGGATTACGATTATGATCCCAGGCTTGATCTTCAATTTCGCCATTTCTGATCGTATTTCAAGGTGCTCATTAAAGGCGTTATTCTCTCAGAGCTCATATTAACTGATTTATTATCTGTTGTTAGCGCCTGATGAAAGGCCTGCTTTCATTCACAACTGGCCTTGTTACTTTTGGTGGCACTTGACTTGTTTCAATCTACACTAAGGCCTGATATAATTTATACTTCGTCATATGACGGTGTCGTGCGCTGAAAATAGACGATATACAAGCTCAAAATACAAGCTCTTATGTATCCAAGAATTATATCACTCATGCATCTGTGTACTAAGATCAGTTTTGAGCATCAGTATGGGCTCTCAATGTCAGACTATTTGATATGCATTCATCTGCCTTCCTGGCTGATCTATTCTGGCAGCCACCCTCAATCTCTGCAGGCTCAATTTGATCTCCACGATAAACAAACCAACACCACAATTAAAAGAGATATGAGGGTTGACAAAATAATTAGCATGAGGCCAACGTGACTCTGGGGGGATTGTGTGCAGTCAACAGGAGACAAATAAACAAATAATGATTTGGATGGCTGAGCAACAAACATATTAATTGCGTATGGGTATGTAGAGAAAGATATTAGAGCAAACAATGAAATTGAAGGATATATTACTGTCTGTCTTTAAGGGATACACAGTGACATCTTCTAACAATTGACTAAAAAATAATGATGAATAACTATGTCTGCTGGAAAATAATTCTGAACAGACCAGAATTTTAAATTGCCTGTAATTCAGAACGGACGAGGATGTACAATTGTCTGTAATTCAGGACCAGGATTATTGTTGCTGAAAGCGTCTGTCGATTTAGCTCTTGCGCCAACAGCAGTAAGCATATTTGAAAGATCATAGATCACGAATTCACTTCCCACATTATAGCTAAGCTGGTAGAAGTTTAGAAAGATCCTGTAGACACGAGGCCTAAATCTAATAGTGGCCATCAGACAAGTCAACTTGCTTGGTGAGGTTTTGGGGCTCTCAGACATGCAAATACCTAAAAACATGTTTCTTAGCCTACAACTGAAATCCTCTGATACAGCAGGTCTACCGTATATAGCTTTCATAAAATACTGTACCACTACCTTAACATAATCATCATATCATCATATCATATCATCATCATCATCATATCATCAAGAACAAAGAGGAGAATACGAGATCTAATAACCATCTCTCACTTGTGGAAGACACGCACGTGTGTGCACAATGTGCACAGATATTGGCTATTTAACTGTGGTCCCCAGAGGTGGCTGCAGTCAATGGGGGTCAGCTTTTATAGCGACTATACATGTGTACGTGGCACTGTGTTCCTCCTTTCACTGAATCTGGGTTTGATGAACGAATAAAAAATCCACTCTGACATTTGGGAGAAACTGCAGTATGTGACGGGGGTTCCAAAAAGGACATACGCGTATACACACCAAGCCCCCAGAACCGAGAGGAAGAATTAAATGCAAATGGACATGCTGGCCGATACTACTGCAGCTCGTTCTTGACTCAAGCCCTCATGGCGTGTTCATGAATACAGTTCTATGACGCAAAACACGTCGCATAATTATGCCCCAAATAGGCCGCACCGGGCCGCCCATTACATTTTCCAACCCAGAAGAAGGGGTGAAAGGGGAGTATGCACTGGGTGAGCAACTTTAAGTGAAGTTGTATTTATACAACGTAGTTTCGGGAGAAGAGACCTCCTTCCGCTTGACCTTAACCACTCCTCCCTCATTATCAACAACTCCTCCCTCCTCATCAACTCACCTGCCTTTCATTATCACCCAGCCAATCCCTGGTGCAATCACCACAGCATAAATACACCTGCGATCTCTCAACCAAGTTGTTTGTTCTGCTCCACGACAGACCAAACATGGGTTGTGAGTACTGCACTTGTAGATCGGCTATTTTCACTATTCTTTAAAATCGCCATCCTCCTCCACGCCAACCTCCTCCTTCCGTCTCGATTCTCTAGTAGGAATCCAGGGGGGGTCAGTGACGGAGCAGAGACGACCAACCGCTCATTCCGAGTATAGAGCAAAGATGACCGTCAGCTCCAGAGACTACGCCCCCACCCTGAGTCTCGCCCTACCTTGGGTTCCTCACTCCACTCCATGCATTCATCCCATTCTGTTTCAATATACTGTTAATCTTGAGTGAAGGTGTGGTCTCTTACTAAGTGAAGTGGATGGGTGACAAGAGGGGTAAATATATAACCATTGGACCCATTGGAACACTGAAAAGTAACGGTTTTGAACATACACGGTTTCTACCCGACATCGACAATACGATTTTGTGTTCAATTTGTTCACTCTAACATGCAGTTAACAATGAAGCCCCTGCGAACAACAAAGCACCTCCATGTCTCTGAGAGCCTGCAGATACAATGTAGTCATTAGTTACCTGCAGGAGGCTGCTCATCACAAACACAATGGCTCCAACAACAATGATGAGCACGCAGAGCCAAAATGGCCTCACTATACGGCAGCACTCACTTCATTTAGAAAACGTTGTTTCCTTTGAATTACTGGCACAGCTTTTCACAGAGAGGTTTTCATTCAACTGAGACTGCAGCCTGACATTGGGATTTATGCTAAACAAGAGTTTGGGAATTAATTTGACTGTGTCAAATCTTGTTTACAGGTTGCTAAACCTGTCAATGAACAGAACAGATGCTGGAAATAGTCCTATGAAGCCTCACCTTCTCCTTATTGGCTGGCTGCTCGCCAATGGCTTCCGATTCCATGCCATGCCCTGACAGAAGGGATCTAAAAATTGAAAAGTGAAATCAGACACAAGCTGTGCTCTGCTGTATGTGTGTGTCCACTGCGTTTCCCTCTTTTTGACCGTACAGACCAATTGTAGCTACAGCTACAACTAGAACTGCACTCTGCCGAGTGCATACTTGCTTGTTGCACACTAGTAGGCCATAAATGGCCTACTAGTGCGCAAGCAGAGCGCGCAAGTACTTTCGACCGCTACAAACCGCTACAAACTGTCAAATCTCAGTTTCTGCCTCTATGTATATGTCATTTGTAAGTTGATTAGCGGTATACTGTGGTTACTTTGCGCCCTATGCACCGTCCCAGCCTTTCCGATGCGTATGCACCGTCCCAGCAATGACTAATGACTAGACATACGTATACATATACATTATACTATATAGAGTATGTAGTTGTAATTTGATTAGCAGTATACTGTGGTTACTTGGTGCCAAAAAGTGACAGCCGTCTTTTTCAACCTACATACAGAGTAGGTAGTTGTAATTTGATTAGCAGTATACTGTGGTTACTTGGTTCCAAAAAGTGACAGCCAAGTTTTTTTCAACCGTTTTTATGTGTATGCAAGTCTGTGCCTGGTTTGCTGGGACCAGATACCACATTACGTCATCGTTGAGAGCTGGGACCAGAGTACATGGTGTGTATATGTATGACTAGCTCTCAGTGATGACGTAATGTGGTATCTGGTCCCAGCAAAACAGGCACAGACTTGCAGACTAGCCACATATATGGACTTTTAATACTTGCTTTTAATGCTTGCTTTAGCAGTCCCCCCATGAAGTCATGTGGCAGTCAAGTCTATGGACTTTTACTGTTTGCTTTAGCAGTCCCCTCATGAAGTCATGTGGCAGCTAAATCTATCGACTCACCCCCGTGACGTGCACAATCAAACAAGGGCACCCCTCACTTCACAAGTGAATGTCTTTACACGAACATTTATGTTCTACACGAACATTAAGTTCCCATTGACAATTAATGGAGAATTTTACGTCAGTGTCTGAGCAAATAGGCATAGTGTCTGTTTCACAGCATGATGATGTACGATGATAAGAGGGCCCCTCACTTCACACAGGTTTCAGACTGGCAATTTATTCTGCCATGGGACTGAGTAGTGTGAGTCTGGGACAAACAATTCTTTCACACTGGGTCTCAGTCTGTCTCTCCCTGAAGATTCAAGGATCACACGAACTCTGTGACCACTGTGATTTGTGTGTGATCTTCTTTCTAACGTGACAGGTCAGTATACCCCGTGTCAGGAGACGGATACCTTTATTTTCTTTAATCGGACCCTAACCTAGCCTATGTCTCAAGGGGATGGTGGAGGCAGAGAGCGAAGTACATATTCTAAGGACTAGAGGTTCGCTGCCCTCACCCCCCTCTCTCTAGAGACAGGCAGGCAGGCAGGCAGACAGGCAGGCAGGCAGGCAGGCAGACAGACAGACAGACAGACAGACAGACAGACAGACAGTCAGACAGACAGACAGTTTACAAACGAAATTCTTGTGCAGGAAGTCACAGACTTTGTGACCCCATAGCCTGGAGGGATGCGACACTCTGATTGGTTCAGAAACTTCAGAGCCAGCGTTTCAAGCTGAAACTTCAAAATAACATGTCCACCATTTCCGTTTCCCTACACCTTTAATTCATGGGAATCAGCAAGTACCCTATGTTCCCCTCTGTCTGACTTCAGTTTCTTTTGAATATTTGAAAGTGAAAATGTTCCACTATTTCTATGTTCACTTTGATATTATGTTTGTATACCTGGGTGTTACATATTGTGCCTCTGGAAAATTAAATAACTTACTGTATGTGGACATTTTTAATCATCTAAATGGGGCTGCAAAACCCACTCAGGTTAGAATAGGCCATTTCTAACTTATCCTGCCTGCATTAACTAAAGAGCAATGCTTTTCATATACAGTATAGGCCTATGCTGCTGCGTTTGCATTCTGCAATCCATCCAGTTCCGTTTCCCTACACCTTTAATTCATGGGAAGTATGTTCCCCTCTGTCTGACCTCGCTGTTCAACAAATAATTCTGTCCATGCCTTCAGTTTCTTTTCAATATTTCAAAGTGGAAGATTTCCACTATTTCTATGTTCACTTTGATATTATGTTTATATACCTGGGTGTTACATAGTGTGCCTCTGGAAAATAACTTACTGTATGTGGACATTTTTAAGTGGTGCAACCACTTCTACAACCAGCTCGCAATGTCCATGTACCTGTTTGTTTGTGTACGTCAATGAGCACGAGAATGAGCACGAGTGGTGTGCGCGTGCACCACTGGTGTGCGCACGCACCCGCACCCGTGTGTGTAGTGCCGTGCATGTGCGCGTGCACCACTGGTGTGCACCCGCACCCGTGTGTGGATGTTGTTGCTACATAAATGGCGTCAATGCTAGCTATTTGGCTAAAATTTAGCCATCCTTGCTCTAGAAAGCACCAATGTTTCCATCTATTATCAGCAAAAACCTCCGAAAATCGCGCTAATGGACCAAACCATGGAGAGCTCCGTAGATTAGGAGTTATTCAGCTTTTAGAGAGGGGAGTTGCACCACTTGGTTCACACAGGTGTGATTTTTTTTAATCATCTAAATGGCTGCAAAACCCCCTCAGGTTAAAATAGGCCATTTCTAACTTATCCTGCCTGCATTAACCAAAGAGTAATGCTTTTCATATACAGTAGGCCTATGCTGCTGCGTTTGCATTCTGCAATCCATCCATCCAGTTCCCCTTATTCAGAGAAGTGTCGTCTTGCTTTGGGGACAGTAAAGTTATAAGGGAGAGATATTGTTCTGACATCTCCTGTGACTTTAAGCATGTTGATGAGCGCTGCCAGAGGGTTCTCCTATAGTGTGCCATCAGTGCTGGCAGTGGGGCTGCCAGAGGTGCTGTTTTCTTTCTCTGGGCTGATAATGATACGTGGAAACAAACACTCACTATATTTTTTGAGGGGGGATATCCCCTCCTATGCCCAGCTTTAGCTTTTAGTGCAAGCACAAACGTTGTCCTATACACAAACATTAAATGCCATTGACAATTAATGAATGAGTGTTTTGAGTGTGTGTGTAAACACAAACATTGCGCAACACAAACATTGAAGACGAAGGTGAGGACGCAAATTCTGATTGGCCGGAATGAGATGATGTACGATGATAAGAGCGCCCCTCACTTCACACGGTTGTGATTTTTTTGAATATACATCTTATCTATAAAAGTCTCTGTGTGTACGTACGTACATGTGTACATCTTTACATGTGGTGCACATCTTTGAATATATAGGCCTAATCTTTCAGAGCGAACACTTTTAACTCAAATCTTTGCTTATTTTTTCCTGTTGTATTCCACTATTCCAGGAATTTCCAGAATTGTAACGTGTGAGAGATGGGATCTGTCACGGGGCAGCCCCTGCCCTTAGACAATATCAAGGACCTTGCAAATAGACCACACAGTTAAGTCAAACTGTCCGTGGATATGCACGGCTTGTAATAATAATACTGTACTATTGTACTATTGTCAGAGTTGCTTGCTACACTACTAACTGCATCGATCTGCAACACTGTGGTCAGCCTGTCTGTCGTTGCCGTGGTCGGCGCGTCTATCATGCGCTGTATATTGACTGGCTGTTTGATTGCAAACTGTTTTGTGGTGCCTGCGCCCGCACTCTTCACAGTGCATGCCCTGCATTCTACAATTACGCGCGACATGCCTGCCTAACAGACATACTCTCCTATCCTCCACTAGGAGGATAGGAGAGTGTGTGATGTTTGGCAAAATGTTTAGGAGTAATTTAAACATGTTTGTTTGGGTGTGTGTGTGTGTGTGTGTGTGTGTGTGTGTGTGTGTGTGTGTGTGTGTGTGTGTGTGTGTGTGTGTGGTTGACCTTCAGAGAACAGGTGTTGTGTCAGGATTTACTCTGTCACGGCCCATTGAGCAGCACTGTACAGAAGGAGTGCGGGGGGTGGAGAAAGAGAAGGGAATATTAATTCAATGACTAGATAGTGAGAACCGAGGAGTATAGAAGAAGAGTTAGCAAAACAAAAGGGACTGACAAGAAACAAATAATATCCAATAGCTAAAAAGTGTTGTACCCTTCCCTTTTTGTCTTCTTTCTAATTATTTGTTCGGCCCAAAGAAATTGTGTTTGTTGTCATGATTTGTCACGATCCGAGTTGGCTTTGTTCGAGGCTTACAGATCTTTAAACGGATAGTTCGGTTTTTTTTTTTACTTAAGCTGTATGAAATACTTAATTAATATAGTGGTTGCAACTGTGTTAATTGATTGCCCGAGTCCCGTGGTGGGAGTTCTGCTCTGGTTTTGTAGTTCCGGTCATTTTGTGGGGGGCACTTAGCCTGACACTCAGCCTGAATTTTCATTTCGTTTCACTTCATTTTTAATGTGGCTAGCGATTCAGGGGCTGGAGCCAGGCTAGGGGGCACTGGGGCCACGCAGTAAAAGTAAATTAATTCACAAAACTATGTATTGTTGACTTATTTCTAAAATATTAGCGCAACTTTCGTTCAACTTTGACCCCTCTATCACGTCAACAATTTTTTGTGCGTAGTGATATGGACACAAAAAACATAGTTCCGTGTGATAGAGGGGTCAATAATGATTCTTCAGCGTTATAAAGTATTGGATAAAGTCGTTGGAAGCACCATTGATTGATATAATGATTTTTAATTTAATCAATTTGGTTGTGATGTGTGAAGCTTTGAATTAAAATAGAATGCTAGTGGAAATGTGATTAACAACAGCAAATAAACGGTGTCCCTTTGAATCAGTCCCTGATTTCTCAATCACATACAACAGATGTTGTAACATAAATCATTAGGGCAGGCTATTGAGAACAATCAATCCAACATAAGAGAGTATTTAAAACTATGTAATTTACTATAATCATAGTGGAGTGTGTGTGTGTGTGTGTGTGTGTGTGTGTGTGTGTGTGTGTGTGTGTGTGTGTGTGTGTGTGTGTGTGTGTGTGTCAGACTGCCACAACAGCTGCGTTCGCTTCCTTCGCTTCCCGCGTTCACACGTCTTACTTGTCTCTATAGTCATGTCATCAAGACTGACCGATTTTTCATAATTCATCCTGATTGGCATTTGGCTAAGATCAACTTCTACTACCTGGCCTGCATTGGTGGAGACCTGAGAGGCAACACGGAACACAGAACAAGGTGGAGAAGAGGAGAGGTGGTATAGTTGATGTTGACTTGCTGACAGTCTGTCACGTCGTGTCTTCACAGCAGCCATTCTTTTCTCCACTGCATTTTTCCACGGGGACAACGAACAGACTCCGCAAACAATTTGCTGTCAGCAAACAAAACTAACAAATGACATGGTCATTCTTGATTGCAGAGGAGATGAACAATGATGGGATGTGGGAAAAAAACAACATCAGCAGCAGCAGCACACAAACGGCAAGAAGCTATCCCTCTGTTGTTGCCGGTAAGGTTTTCTCAAACCAGCAGATGTTGGGGAAACCATTTCCTTCTTCCAATAGTGTGCTAGAAATGCATGTATGCCTATTACAGATCACACAATTCCTGTCCTGAACCAACTTTAACCCAATATGCTTTGACCAGAGTACCTTTTTTATTTTTTATGTGTCTTTCTGTGACCTGTAAAGGAAAAGGACCATGGATGAAATTAAACCATACCTTATCATTCGCAGCGACCCCCACACTGTTAAAGTGTGGCGTTGCCTATAGAAACCTGGAGAGGACTACAGGTTTGTTTTTAGCTTTAGCCGGTTGATATTGATATAAAGCTTATAACCCGATATCGCGGGTTTGGCATCCTACGGGTAAAATTATAACCTGCGATGTCGCGGGTTTGGCATCCTACGGGTAAAATTATAACCTGCGATGTCGCGGGTTTGGCTCTAAAGAAGTGAAATGCCACTAGCCGTTGTCCGACATGACGCTGATGAAGATGTACGACTGAAATTGAAACATTAGTCTCCCAGTTGTACTCTCAGCATGAAGAAAAAGGCTTAAATCATCAATGCTTCCTTCACATAGTCCCCTTTCTGTCTTAGTTTATTCACATATTCCAGTTTCTGTCTTAGTTTATCGCTCTCTCTGCCACGTCTCTTTCTCTCTTCTGATATACAGGAGAAGAGGGCTTCTTGTGATTGATGAATAATTTAAAGTGTGGGCAGGGCTCAGATAATTAGCTGCTATACTGCAGTCAGACAAAATCCAATTAAATGGATCTATATAATCTGGTCTATACATCTTGGCTGGCAACCTCTGCTTTAGAGACAGGTACGTATACACATCTGAACGTATAGACAATATTCTTACATAAGTCATCATCAGTTTGAAGCCCATTCATCCACTAAAGAACACCACAGGATTTGATTCCCTCTTCATACAAGCATAGTCATCAGTACTTTCCCATGAATGTACTGGTTAGTGTTCTTATCCATATCCCTGACCTGTGGTATCATGGGAGTGTTTTAATTAGCCGGCATTAAACAGCTGAATTCTAAATGCCACCGTTTAAGTGGCAGTGAAGTGCGTGCTAATCCACTGACCACTCAATATAGCTTCTGACGTATGAATTCTCTCTTCTTCTTTTTTGTAAACCCTGAGCTTCTGGCCATATCTGAAATTGATCACTGTCCCTTCTCCCCTCTTCTAGTCATCATGGCGATTTCGCCAAAAGCCGTATCGACAACATGTCTCCTTCGCTAGAGGAAATGAGAGAGGGCTTGATAACGGCTGCTGGGACATATTGACAGAGGCAGGTTAGAGAGAGAGAGAGAGAGAGAGAGAGAGATAGATAGAGAGAGGGACAGAGAGAGAAAGCTTGTCTTTTCTTGCATGGCCATTATTTCACGCTACTAACAGTGTGTGCATTTGTTTGAGGTTTTATTTGCGACCACAGGTCGCAGTTGACTATGACAACCTGCATTTCATGTCAGTCAGTGAGTCCGTCACGCCTTGTGACATGCTCCATATATGGCCATATATAAAGATCATGACACTGATCTCATCAAACCCAGGATAACATTAGACACTGGGTGAAGAAATGGTTTGCAAAATCGTGGGATAAAAATGTAAAAAGGGGAAAAAAAAGAAAAAGTACCACTGGTCTGTCCCTGCCCTGGACCACTGGTTGAAAAACACTGCTTCATAATAATAATCATAACACGTTATGAAGCATTTTATAATGACTTGAGAGAGCGGAATATAGCTTAAACCAACACAGTACACGTTCTAACAAGCATCATCTTGAGCTCTGCAGTGTTCCGCAGCATGTCTACATATAGTGCTTCTCTAGCTGTGCCTTTGGTTGGCTCCCACAGTGCCTGTTTGCTCAGCACCAGTTCTGGGTGCCCAGCCAGCCTAATCCTTCACTCCCCGATCCTATCTGTGACACTGTAACCCTAAGGTACTATATACAGGGGGATTGTTCCTTTAACTGTGTTGGCGGGCTGAGGCTGGGACGAGGAGTATTATGGGATATCTTGTGTTTACTTTCTGTTCTGGTGTGTGCAGGGAAGCGGTCGCATTATTGAGAGGAAGAGAGATATTACTTTGTTGTTCACTACGGAGGTTGGAACCGAAGAATTAGAACCCTGGCTGATCACGTTTGTCCTTTTGAATTATTATTTTGTTTATTAAATCACCAGTTCTGCAACACGGACTCCTTTTCCTTGACAGCATTCCGGAGAGTAGAGACACGGTGGTTATAACACTTGGGAGTCCTCCGTAGAGGTCCACATTTCTGATGTATCGATATCAACTGTCATACAGTATAGCATTCTTGTGTAGATGCCTTTTCCTGCTGTGGTGCGAGTGTTCACATCTCAGCCCTGTACAGCAGGCGTTGTTTTGTTTCTACACCATTCAGAAGAGACCTGCTGTGCTTTTGCAACTATATGCCTATAAACCTAACTAACATTGACCTCACAAAAACGATGCCTATAATCTTAAACTTACACAAATTCATGTTTTCTGAATTCATAGATAATGAAGCATTATGAGTGCTTACAACGGTAGTGTTATAAGGAATTATTATAATGTATGTAATGCCATATAGACATGGGCGTCATGTAAGTGTTTCTTAATTCTCTAAAAGTACGACCCTAATTTATTATATTTCTATATTTGTTCCTTAACACGATGGACGCCAAAACACCTCGCAACCCGTCAGATGACAGGTTAAGATGTAACCCCGGAGGTTGCCGAACCCGTCTGATGGCGGGTTGTAAGGTTATATCAATACCAAGCAGCCGAAGCTCAACACCTTCAACCTTCAACAATCTTCCGTGCTGCCCAGGCTGCTAGACAGCACCTACGTTCTTCCCATTGTGAGGATCAATGCCACTCATAAGGACCCACTCATTGTCGTTTCTTTGTTGCTTACTTTCTCTGAAAAATACTCCAGAGTTGTTCATTTTCCTCATAGACATTTCAAAAAGTATTTATTTAAAGACCTTTTAAGCCTCGTACAAAGCCAACTCGAGTTGTGACAAATCATGACAACAAACAAAAATTGTTGGGCCAAACAAATAATTAGAAAGAACGTTACAACACTTTTTTTTCTCCCTTCTTTGTAATTATTTGTTTGGTTTGTTGTCATGATTTGTCACAACACGAGTTGGCTTTGTACGACACTTAAAAGGTCTTTAAATAAATACTTTTTGAAATGTCCTTGGGAAAAATGCATTGGGAATTATTTCCTCTGCCTGGCGTCGTCATGAAAGACTCATGGCTGAGGGACGTAGGGGTGCTGGAGGGGCTGGAGCAGAATGCGGAAGTAGACCATTCTTCCGGGTGCTTCAAAACGCCACTGAGCAACTTCCACTGAAATTAATAAGGGGGGGGGGGGGGGGGGGGGGGGGGGGCTGTCGCTCCGGTTCGGCCTCTATCCTTTTATTGCTAGTCTATATGGTTCAGTGACACATGACAAGTGCTGTGGCTCTGATCTACTTCCTATAAGGAATCATTTACCTGCATAAAATGCAGCTGTGTCACGCAGGTTCACAGCTCAATCGCTATTCCTCACTGACTGCTCCTTCAAAGCATGAAAAAAACGGAAGCAGGGGCCTCTCTCTCTTCACTGCGATGGAACGCCTCACTCTCGCTCACTCTCATTTATTATTTTTTATTTAATTCCTTAAGAAGCTGAATTTAACGTGCGCTGACAGCGATGTTTGGGCCCTCTCATCACTGTCACCAAGACGACCTCTTCCCAGGTGACAAACTGGTGTCTAAATGGGGATGTGAGAGGTTACTGTTCTATGTTTAACCAGCAGGACACCTTGAGAGGCTGCATCTCAGCAGACAGCAGCCTCGCCTCGTGTTCTCAACGCTTTCTCAAATGTATTCTTCTGCTCTTAATGGCCGATTGCAGAGATACGCTCTCAGCTGCCGGTTTCTTTGTTTAACACACAATTGGAGGTTGAGTGTGTGACACTTACTGAAAGCTGCTGTGTTTCAGGTTGAATGGCAACAATTTACTTGTTGTTTAATTAAAGACAAATTTAATTAGTCTTTCAGGCTAGACGTCCTATGTTTAAAGTTACCTTTGAACAGCCAGTGCACCGACCACTGAGTTGCTTGTTGTGAAAATCCACTTTAAAACAGTGTAATCGCTTGTTGTAGTTTTGAAAAATATTCCAAAGTGCAGATCACAACAGACCGGACGGGGCAGCCGTGCACTGCTGGGCAGCTTTCCCATTGTAAACAATGGGGACTCAATTTCCCATAACCCTTTGCACGCACATGATTGTGTGTGTGTGGGGGGGAGGGGGGAACACACACGCAGCAAATGTGTGGGTTCTCAAAATGCATTTTGTGCACAAACGCGAAGATGTACAGTATACATATATATATATATATATATATAATATATTTGTACACTGTAATAAGCAGGATCATATGTTATTGACTTGTCTATACAGGTATATGCTACCTTAGAATAGATGTGGAGTGTAGACCCACCTATTTATTTGACAGTGCATAAACATACAGTAATTGCCTTGACAATAATGAACGTCAACGCCCACCAGCTGGACATGCACACACACACACACACACACACACACACACACACACACACACACACACACACACACACACACACACACACACACACACACACAGTCTGTATCATTTTTCTCCTAAAGCCATTGAATATGATGGAATATGATTAAGGATTACTGTCATTATGGTAATTTCACACTTCATTAACCGGGGTCCCCAGGGTCTGTGTATAATGCACTTGGTCCGGTCCTTTCTTCCCTCTACACCAAATGTCTTCTGCAAAATGGCCGATTTACAGGCTCACAATGCATCACGTTGCAACACGTTGTGACTTGTGAGCTTGTAATGTAGATCGTCAATTTTTGCAGAATGTTGCAAAGTTTCACTTGCAAGAGTGTTCAGCTATTATGGCATGCCGAGAATAGGGATGAAAGGGTTCATGTGGTTATATTAAGCCTCTGGATTTGTGTGTGTGTATACTGACTGCCTTTTTGGGGGCTGCACGTGGATTGTTTTTTGATGAAAACGGTGAATCTGGTTGAGCAGTATCACGGGACAGAGTGGATGCAGCACACACGTAATGAAGTCTCCTGGAGGAGGAATTAGGCTGATGAAACCATTAATTCAGTTAACACAAATTACATTGAACTTTTCAAATCCCCGGCAATCTACAGTACTGTACGACGGCAAACACTAATGAACAATTTATCTCAATGAATTAATTTGTTCATCAGTAGTCAGCAGTATGCATGTATTGTTGTATTGCGCGTGAACATTTTCTAAGTTGCTCTCCCGGGGGCGTTTATGAACTGGCCATATTATTGTCTCTCTGTTCCTTAATCAGCATTACTGTATTAAAAGCAGAACATGAATTATCGTGGACTAGAATGGCTTTCAAGAATGATGTTTCCATTATGTAAATGGAGTCACCGAATGCATTTTGTTTTCATTCATAGACTATATGAATGGAATATCTACGTTTCATTTAAATAATTAATTTCCTCTTGTTTTTGTACTTAAATTAAGAGTAGAAATTTAGGTGTATCCAGTTTTGTATCATGTTAAGCAAGCTATAGTACTGGGACATTTAGTTTTGGGGGAATTTGTAAAATGTACATTTGCACATACAGTATGTGAAATTTGTTCTCTGCATTTCCCCACCCTACCAGAATAACTACAATGGCAGAAAAAAAGTGATACAATGACTTTTCAACTCTAAATTTAAGGACAAAAACATTTGGAACCAAACAAATTAAGCTTGTATATATCTGCTATTTTCAATGATCTCCGATGTGGAGATCATGGGGTAGTAGGGGTAAAGTAGTTAAACTTTTAGGTGATCACAGAAGCACTAGTCCACAGTTTCAAAGATTTCTCTGTGGGTTTGCGGGGTAGCAGCACACCTTGCCAGTGATAAACAGTGATAGGTTGTCCTGCAAGCCTTGCTGTGATATGCCATGCCATGTTTGCCATGCAGTGTCTTGTCCCTTCATGTAGTTATGTCAGTCTTTGCTGCTGTGTTGTTCTGTAGTGTTGCATTGTTTGTACAGTCTTGTTGCATTGTATTGTGTTGCATTATTTCTATTTTCCAGGCGGCCGCGTGCACACACACACACACACACACACACACCGAGTCACCGAGCAGGGAATCGAACCCCATCCCAGTAAACCAGGAGCTCCATGCCTCCATGCCACACACACACACACACACACACACACACACACACACACACACACACACACACACACGCAGCATTTTAAGAGCATAATAGTAAAAAAGAAATTAGCAATTAAGGATAATTGGGTTCTTTGAAGGCAATGCATGACTACTGTGTTCTTTTTTTATTATGGCACAATTTATGCTGCACTTGCTAAAGTGTACTGGGCTTGAAGGCACTTGCCAAAGTGTACAAGAGTTTGGCTATTTTGGTATTACAAGTAACTGCAACATACAGTGCGGTGATCGGAATATACATTATTGTATTGATTACGGTGCATATATCGTGTGTACAAAGACAGACAGACAGACAGACAGACAGACAGACAGACAGACGCATTCTGTATGCCATTGACATTAGATATAGACAACAGAAGCAGAAGCTAATTTACAAAAGATGAATGTGTGAATACGTGGCGTAGGAAATTGATATTTTGATTGCAGCCAAGCATACAAGTGTTTTTGAATTTCAATTTGTGGGGAAAACAAGTTTAATTCCACAGCATTATTAATAGCTTTATTTATTATTTGGATGAGCATATCAATTTCTTAGGGCTGGCACTACTTTACTGGCCCTACAAAGAGAGTGCTTGGGGGTGTCACGCAGTAGGTAAAACAAAGATGAGGCAAATTGAGGCACAGGATTGTATTTTGTAGCATTTAAAATAAATAGTAACCAAAAAGTGAGGCTGTCCACAATAGAGTGAACACTAGAAGTGTGCATCAGAGCAGAGATGACTTCAGCTCCCACACAGGTCATAATTAATTGAAAGGGGAAAGGAGGAATGCATCTGTGGAACTATCTGTCCACCTCACTGATGTCAGAAGACAAGATGAGTTATCTGTCAAAGAGAGGGAGTTAACTAGTCCCCCAATTAGGCCAACCTGTTGAGAGAGAGCACATGAAGGCGACAGGCACAGCCGCACGGCACAGTAATAGACTTCTAAATTAGATGGAAACTCATGCTCTCCAACACAGGAGAAGTGCACGTATTGTGGGCCTCAATAATAGTGGGGTGATTGATTAATTGTGACTGTGAGCATTGAACTGTTCTACCCTTTAAATACTTTTCGGTGGTAAAGTGTGCGATAGCAGAGGCGAAAAAGTTCCAACTCAGAGGACAGCTACAATAGGCCATACCAGAGCCATCTAATAGAAGAGTTACGATATAGAGCAGAAACCGTTCAATGAACCATGACAAGCTGGAGTTGGAAATACACTGTTTTCAACGAGGGCGGCGCAAATAAGAGCTATTTTAAGTATGTGTGCAACTGTGTCTGTTTTAAAATATTGTACAGTAACAACTGAAGTCTCTTTAATGTTTATGTTGTACGATTACTACAAAACAATCTAAAATAAAGGGATTTAAGATCATTAAAGCTGGGCTATTGCCTGAGTCCAATGCATTTCTGCCTACTTCCGGTCCAGGACTTGTCCCAGTTGGTTGTCCCCATGCTCAATAGAAGTCTATGTAGGAGAGCCGCCATTGGACTGGCCCCATGAAGTGAACGCAGTTTGCGTAACTCTGTTTATATATATATCTAAGGCTTTGGGCCATACGGTAGCCTACACATACATGCACACACATGCATAGTGCATACACACACAGCAGATCCATGCTTATGTCATACAGTCATGCACATGGGATACTCAAACGTCAAACAGCCTGAGGGCAACTTTAGTAAATTGACAGATAGCCAGAGGCCATACAATTGCCTGTTTTCAATGTCAAACCTTCAGTGTTTTCTGTTGTCAATTATTCAGTGTTTGAGAGCTAAAAGAGGCACCATGAAATACATTTGGTGTATTTTCTTACAGCAAAAATCAAGAGTATTGTTCTTACATGGCATATTGCATGGATGCAGTAGCTACCCTCAAATAGGGAAAGACCAAGGTCACACAGTCTGCCGCTCCCGAACTACTCTGCCAGGACTGGGAGGTTTGGCGCATGGAAAGACTAGGCTCTGTGGGTTGACTCCTGTCCGGGCCCCTCCTATGTCTCACCAGGTGCAGTGCTTTCACCAGGTGCAGTGCAGGACCTGTGCGTTGCACCAGACTCCCAGCACCAGACACTTCATTCAGGAGTGGCGGATTATTGAGCCGCAATGGTTCCGCAGGCTCCACCTGCAGGGGAACGGTGGTGCTGCATGCATGCACTCCTAAAGGTCTTACTGTGGGCTGTTGGGCCACCTCCTCACGGAAGACTGGGGTCCCATTCCGGCTGTCACCCGTCTCTCTGGTGGTCACCAGACTATACCCGGTTGTCACATAGTCTATTCCTATGAATCACTATAAATAGAACTAGTAAATTCACATTTCACTATTACTAAAGAAAGATAACTAATTGTAAATATATGTAATGGTTAAAGTAACAAAGATATTTGATTATAAATACAACTGAATTGCTACTAAATGACCATGCAGTGTAATGCAGTAGTGCTGTTATGTATGTTGTTTTAAATATGTCAAGAAACATCAGTGCACTGTTCTTCACAATATGTTTTATGTAGATCCCTCTCCTTGTGAAGAGGCAGTAACTCGCCAGTAAATCGTCTCCAGTGTTGAGTGTTTTTCAACATGGTTGATTTTAGGAAAGTCATTTCCAAAACAACGTATAGGATAATGCAGTCTCTACTAAGTCATGTCTAATGCTGCGTTCACACATGAGGCAAAGATACAGTCTACCATGCATTGTCAATGGAAGACAGCAACATAAATACAGTATGTTGCGCTGGTTTCAATTTCAGCTACAAAGATGGAAAGCTACAAATATGCTGTCTAGCTTTGCATCTTTGTATCTTTTGCATATGCCCGGCGGTGGACGTATATGAACGCAACAGGACAGAAACGTCAGCATTAATGAGAACAGATTGCAGCTATTTGTTCAGCCAGTCCAGTGTGCTCCATCAATAATTATCAAAACTTAGTCTAGCGGATGACCTTTGGTATGTTTCAATAACCAATTGCTTCATTCTATTTGTCTTTGTCTCATCAGCATCTCTCAACATCAGTCTATCTTCTCTTGTGTGTCATGATACAATATTCTCTCTCTCTCTCTCTCTCTCTCTCTCTCTCTCTCTCTCTCTCTCTCTCTCTCTCTCTCTCTCTCTCTCTCTCTCTCTGGCAGATGGCAGACAGACCACAGTCACCGGTCATTGTTGTAAAGGTGCCAAACTGATAAATCTGTGTGCGAGGTGGGGATAGACAGGTGCATGCTGGGAGACTCTATAGGAGAACTCTTTGGCATGCTGTGGGTTTTGTCCCCATCCTGTGACAGGCATCTCTGTGCAGGAAGTCCTACTGTTTGTCCTTGATTCAAAACAGATCAGTGTGACAGTGGGGGGGGGCGGCATTTGATAAAGGACACATGTAGATACAGTAGGTAGTTTGGGACACAAGACAATTTCATATCACCTGCCTTCTATTACCGGTACTATGATCTGTTTTGGTGCACATTTTGGGCAGGTACCCGTGCACACACACGCACTCACAGACGCACATGAGTCGCACGCACGCACGCACGCACGCACGCACGCACGCACGCACACACACACACACACACACACACACACACACACACACACACACACACCTGCCCAGCTCCTGTCAAAAAGAGAGTGCAAGCACTTGCAGTTAAAACAGTAGGATTGCATTGGGCCTCAGTCTCAAGAGTGTTTAGTTTCTGGAAAACTGAGAATGGTTATTCATGACGCTGCATATTTGTAATCATACTTCAAGTAAGCATAGTTCTCAGCCACGTGAAATGATCCCCCAAAAGCACAGCAGTAAACAGCAGACCTCTTACGCAGTAACTTTTCTCTCAAGCATTACTGTATGTGCAAGATAGGCTGCTTGCTTCACGTTTGCCCTCAAGAGAGTCTCACCTCGGCGCTGTGGCTACAGCATCGCACACGGCCTCGTTTCTGCACCGCTCACCTTTCACTCACTGTGCAACTTCAGTGGCCTTGAGACAAGCGGGCCACAGGAGCCAGCCGGGAGATAAAAATCCATCCTCCTGCTCATCGCTTGCTGCACTGCCTATACAATACTTTACCAATCCAGCCGCCATGAGTCTGTTAGTTTGCGTTAGAACAGTGCAGACGCAACTCCCAGCACAGCAAACAGCCGGAGAACTACACAAATAAGATGATTTCATCATCGGAAATTGCAGTTTCAGAGTCGTCAACTCTGGTTTCAGTAACATCAACTTGATCAGCCCCTGCATCTCTCAATATTGACCCTGAAAGCCCCAAACTCATACACAAACAATCAGGGTCTTAACTCTGTGCCAGTATACCCTTGACCACGGTACCGCCATTACAATGTGGCTAATCACTGTTTCTTAGTAGTGGGTCAAATGCAGGGGACACTTTTCCCAAATGTGATTAATAAAGTATACATTTACCTTTTAATGGCATTTTGGTATTAACAATGAAATTATTGGTGGAAGAGTAGGGAGACCACCTACAGTACAACCACTTCAGATGTGCTACATGGGTAATATCATATCATTAATTAAAATCAGAGCTTTAAGTCCTGCTTTTTCTAGTAAACAAAGAGAGCAGATTTTCTTTTTTTAAGGAATCGCCGCCAACCCTTTAATGCTAGATAATTCCCTGTAAGGACATTCAGGTGTCATATCAGCCCCCCGGTAGGGACTTGAGCCCTCGTTTATAGTTAGATTAGAATACAAGGCTATAGGAGCCATATGAGCAGACAAGATGTTTGACAGTAGAAACCCTTGTCAGCTTGGCATAGATGTCATTTACAATCTGCCAGATATCAGTGATTAAATATGAGGACCAAGAGGGTTGATTCAATCAGCTGTTAATGAAATATCTTGGTGGGATTTGGGAGGGGGGATTATCAGAACCTATTAATGCATCATCAGGAGAATGTAATGTAATGGGATGGATGCTATTATTCATCCCTATGTCTGGATGAACAGTGTGGATGTGAATCATAAGCACAGACACGGGAAGAAATGACTTCTGTAGAGTCCAACAGAGAGAAGAGAAGGAGACAAAAGAGAGATAAAAGGGCAGTTCTACTGTTCGACATTTGTGTTCAATTGAGCTGAACTTAGACAGATGGTGTAGCCTCTATACATTTACTGTATTATTGTTGCCATTGAGAGAGATTTGCACCAGAACTGTTCCGTTGTCTCTGAAATGCATGATGTGATCACCACAAGCAATGTTTGGGAAAGTCTTCTCTAATGTTTCTGTTGTTTAACGCAATCCCTCCCGTTACACTCCAGGACCACAGACAACTCCTACACAAGTTGTGTTGTAGACACCAGCGCCATGCACGGAGAGCTCCTACACAAGCTGGTATGCTAGAATAAATAAAGAGGATAGTGCACGGAGGTGCGGCCTAGGCTCCTGCGGGAGGTTTGCACATGCTCAGTGTAAACAGGAACTGCGATGATGGAGTGTTCCAGCAGAGGTGCTAGATAGAAAGCTCATAACTTGTGATGTAAATAATGAGATCCAGAACCGTTGAGAGTTAAACAGTAGCCACCCTTCCCTTTTCAAATGTTTTGTATCATCCACAGCACTTGAATTTGCGTTTAGTATACATATATAATCAGCGAGCACGCACGCACACACACACACACACACACACACACACACACACACACACACACACACACACACACACACACACACACACACACACACACACACACACACACACACTTCTCTCTCTCTCCTTAGCTTCACAGTGAAAAGGCAGCCCCATTCGTCTTGCCCCTATATCTCTCACTCACCAGCTCTGACATATTGTATGACAGTGGAGCGAGTACGTTTGGTACATCAAACTAAACCCACCAAATTACTGTCGTATATCCTTTGAAGTGCCAGTAGCCAATCTTCTAAATTCATGCCACGTCTATCTATGAGCGAGTGTCAGGAAATGCAGACATTAAAATAAGGCGTTTGATTCACTTGCTTGGAGGCAGCAGCATGCCAGCATCACTCCAAAAAAAACTTGTTTCACAGCAAAATAGTGCTATAGATGTGTCAGCAATAAGATCAACAACGCACATTTGAACTTGAAACTTTTGAATGATGTCACTGCTAAAACTTGACAACACACATTGTATAGATCCCACAACCCGGAGAGACGCTCACATTGTATTTGGCTGGACTGTAACCAAATAAATCACACCTGTGTGACGTGAGCGGTGCTCTTATCATCATACATCATCACATTCCGGCCAATCACAATTTGGCGTCCTCGCTTTTTATCCTCAGGTCCAATCCAGCTAATCACTTGTGACGTGCGTCCTCAATTTTTACTTGCGCAAGCAGAGCACGCAAGTAATCATTTCGCTTGGTCTCTTCAAAGTGAAGCCAAGTTTTTTTCAACCGTAAGTCTGTGCCTGGTTTGCTGGGACCAGTTACATATATGTAACTGGTCCCAGCAAACCAGGCACAGACTTACGGTTGAAAAAAACTTGGCTTCACTTTTTGGAACCAAGTAACCACAGTATACTGCTAATCAAATTACAACTACATACTCTGTATGTATCTCTTACGTCATCACTGACGTAAGTGTTTATATCACCGTAAGTCTGTGCCTGGTTTGCTGGGACCAGTTACATACGTATACACACCATGTACTCTGGTCCCAGTTCTCAACGATGACGTAATGTTGTAACTGGTCCCAGCAAACCAGGCACAGACTTACGGTTGAAAAAAACTTGGCTTCACTTTTTGGAACCAAGTAACCACAGTATACTGCTAATCAAATTACAACTACATACTCTGTATGTAGTTGTAATGTGATTTGTAATTTGTAAATCTGTGCCTGGTCTGCTGGGACCAGACTACACAGATGACCATATCTCTTACGTCATCACTGAGAGCTAGTCATACATATACACACCATGTACTCTGGTCCCAGTTCTCAACGATGACGTAATGTTGTAACTGGTCCCAGCAAACCAGGCACAGACTTACGGTTGAAAAAAACTTGGCTTCACTTTTTGGAACCAAGTAACCACAGTATACTGCTAATCAAATTACAACTACATACTCTCACATATCAATGATTCATTTTTCTGTAAAAAAGTAGTTAGGTAGCAAATAGTTACACGTAATGATTATACATTTCAAACGTTCCTTCACAGAGATACTGAGATGTGATAGTTTCCAGCGGTCGAAAGTACTTGCGCGCTCTGCTTGCAACAAGCAAGTATGCACTCGGCACAGTGCAGTTCTAGTCTGTTTCTGTTTTTACCTATTTAATGGAAGGGCATTCTCCTGTACAGGGTATGCGCATGCATAAAGTGAATGGGAAAGCCAGTGGCAAATCGAGTGGCAAAGTGACTTGGCAAAGTGAGTTTAATGTAGTTTAACGTCGTTTAATATTTCAGATAGGACTTTTCTGTTTGGATGTATGGGCTGTCAAGGCCAGAAAAGTAGTTTTTTGCCACTCAGTAGGCGTTCCCGCATAACGGTCCGGGTATGATGATGATGTCACCCACATACCCTCTATAGAGAACTGGGGACCAAATAAGTATAATAGGGTTTCAGTGGTTAACACTTTGAATGCGTAGGACGAATAATTTATTCCTGTCCAAGACCTCCCTGACGCTGGGTACAGAGGACGAGCAGGCTCGTCTTAAGGCGTTTGATATCGCTATAGCATTGTGTGACGGTTCCCTATATTGTGTTATATGTATATTACTCTATAGTTGTCTGGTTTAGGTATATGTTGTGTGTACGGTTTGCCCTATAGTAACCTCTGTTCTTTGTATCCAATAGGATTGGGGAGCAGAGCTAGACATGATGTTCAGCCTAAGTGGCTCGCACCTGGGCCCGGGTGTCGACGCCCTATAAATGCCTGCTTCCCCAGTCCTTCCACAGATCTGTTCTTTTCATTTGCCTCCTGCACCTTTTCCACCACCATGCACACTTCTCAACATTTATGTTAATCCATACAACACGCACCCACATACATTTCACTCATGCATACACGCACTACACCACTGACTACTGATCTCCACTTCATCGGTTCCATCATGATTTGTTCCTTAATTTACAGTTTTTGTTTAGTTAATAAATTCTATTTCTTTGGTCAACTGCGTCTCCCCTGTTTTTTGTTGTGTATCTTGGCACCCCCTAGGCCAGGTACATAGCAATTGCCTCGCTTTGAGGCCGCTCCGGTTGCTATGCATGGTTGCGAGGGCACTGGTGTTTTTTTCTCAATATTACCTTCTGTTTTAGGCCATGCCTTTGCAGGCTTTTTTCTCTGAAACTAGTGTGCTATCCGTGGTGTCGACCAGAACGGTCGAGGTTCAGAGGTCTTTTCTGATTATCCGGTGAGCACGCTGGGAACATTGGCGTTTTCTAGAGCAAGGAATGGCCTTATTTTAGCTCGGTAGCATTAACGCTAATACTTTAGCATTCAATATGGAAGCCAAAACCGGACGCGAGTCATAGTGGAATAGCCTGAAAACACCCGGCACCCAAGCACCACCACTTTTGTCCACCAGGTGACACTCAATGTGTTAAGGGGGTGGGAGGATAAAATATATTCGGGTAGTTGCATTTCAATGCCTTCAACGGTCAATGAACTTCAATCAAACAGAATGTAAATGAGCCAATCTGATTTTCACTAGTCAGATTTTCCTGATGTAGCAACTTTCATCAAAGTGTCAATGTTGTCAATGTTGAAAGGCCTTGCTGTGCCAAGCAAGAAGCCAGACAGATTTATAATTTAGCGCCTTATGAAAACACGTTCAAAGGCCACGTTCCATATGATCCTTAGAATCGTGTCTTTCCCCATTCAAACTGTGGCGAGCGTGGGAGTGCATCGCTCCTGACGGTGGCGTTGATGTTGTTTGTGTCACCTTGGAGGTCACACTTAGGTATTAAGAGATTAGGGACGGCAGCTCCCCCTGTGGAAGATGGGGGTCTGACGTTTTGCTGCACCCAGCCGAGTTGAACCCTTTACAGTCACATCCCGTCACGTGTCCTCGCAATCTGAAGGTCACAGCTGTAGGCCAGCATGGGAGGAAGAGCAGGTCTTCAGCACACTGTGGTGAGGTGTGCTACCATAGCAACCCCTGGATGAGGGTAAAGGAATGAACAAAGAAAGTAGAAGAGTTTTGGGTCAGGGTGAACAAGTCCACCAGTTGTCCCACCTAGAGGTTTTGGACTCCTCAGTCTGCAGATGTTCTTCAGAAGGTAAAGGGATGCTGAATGAGTCCAGGGCTCATTCAGCTCATTCAGCATGGCTTCTCCATCCAACGCGGCTTTGGGCTGTCCTTTCCGCCTCTCTCCCCAGCTGATTCCCTGTCTCTTCAGCTCCGCTTCAGTGTCACGCCTCCAGGTGTTCTTAGGCCGCCCTCTCTTCCGCTTCCCCTGGGGGTTCCAAGTCAGTGCCTGTTGCGTTGTACTAGCTGCCGGTTTCCTCAGGGTGTGGCCAATCCATCCCCACTTTCTCCTTATAGGATCTGTTTCCCCACTGGCTCCTGACTCCCTTTCCTCCAGAGGTCTTCACTTCTGATTTTGTTTGGCCACCAGATCTTGAAAATGCGCTTCAGGCAGATGTTAATAAATGTCTGGATCCTAAAACACTGAATACTCACAAGTTAATGCACTGGGGTAACTGTATGTTGCAAAATGGGACAGGACTGATGCTAACCTGACGCTGCCAGATCCAAGAAGCTTGCTACACATGTTTGTTTCACAGCTTATTGGGATATGGGATCGCGGAAGCAAATTCGATGACGGGGCTATTCCTTTTTTTCAAGATAAATGGTAGAGGATTGGATGGGACCGTCTGTCTATCACCGTGTGGGCGTGCAAACACAACCAATCATATTGACGTGTCTGTATAGCTTCACATCCGGTTTCGCACATATCCCGCCCTTAGCTCACGCTGATTGGTTCGGTACGGAGCGGTTCGGCGTTAGCTCAACTCCCTGCGAGATTCCAGATGGATGTGGTGTTGGGGAACATGGTTACCCAATACCGCCCCCAGCTGGCAAAGTCAGTTTTTGTTTAGTTAATAAATTCTATTTCTTTGGTCAACTGCGTCTCCCCTGTTTTTTGTTGTGTATCTTGGCACCCCCTAGGCCAGGTACATAGCAATTGCCTCGCTTTGAGGCCGCTCCGGTTGCTATGCATGGTTGCGAGGGCACTGGTGTTTTTTTCTCAATATTACCTTCTGTTTTAGGCCATGCCTTTGCAGGCTTTTTTCTCTGAAACTAGTGTGCTATCCGTGGTGTCGACCAGAACGGTCGAGGTTCAGAGGTCTTTTCTGATTATCCGGTGAGCACGCTGGGAACATTGGCGTTTTCTAGAGCAAGGAATGGCCTTATTTTAGCTCGGTAGCATTAACGCTAATACTTTAGCATTCAATATGGAAGCCAAAACCGGACGCGAGTCATAGTGGAATAGCCTGAAAACACCCGGCACCCAAGCACCACCACTTTTGTCCACCAGGTGACACTCAATGTGTTAAGGGGGTGGGAGGATAAAATATATTCGGGTAGTTGCATTTCAATGCCTTCAACGGTCAATGAACTTCAATCAAACAGAATGTAAATGAGCCAATCTGATTTTCACTAGTCAGATTTTCCTGATGTAGCAACTTTCATCAAAGTGTCAATGTTGTCAATGTTGAAAGGCCTTGCTGTGCCAAGCAAGAAGCCAGACAGATTTATAATTTAGCGCCTTATGAAAACACGTTCAAAGGCCACGTTCCATATGATCCTTAGAATCGTGTCTTTCCCCATTCAAACTGTGGCGAGCGTGGGAGTGCATCGCTCCTGACGGTGGCGTTGATGTTGTTTGTGTCACCTTGGAGGTCACACTTAGGTATTAAGAGATTAGGGACGGCAGCTCCCCCTGTGGAAGATGGGGGTCTGACGTTTTGCTGCACCCAGCCGAGTTGAACCCTTTACAGTCACATCCCGTCACGTGTCCTCGCAATCTGAAGGTCACAGCTGTAGGCCAGCATGGGAGGAAGAGCAGGTCTTCAGCACACTGTGGTGAGGTGTGCTACCATAGCAACCCCTGGATGAGGGTAAAGGAATGAACAAAGAAAGTAGAAGAGTTTTGGGTCAGGGTGAACAAGTCCACCAGTTGTCCCACCTAGAGGTTTTGGACTCCTCAGTCTGCAGATGTTCTTCAGAAGGTAAAGGGATGCTGAATGAGTCCAGGGCTCATTCAGCTCATTCAGCATGGCTTCTCCATCCAACGCGGCTTTGGGCTGTCCTTTCCGCCTCTCTCCCCAGCTGATTCCCTGTCTCTTCAGCTCCGCTTCAGTGTCACGCCTCCAGGTGTTCTTAGGCCGCCCTCTCTTCCGCTTCCCCTGGGGGTTCCAAGTCAGTGCCTGTTGCGTTGTACTAGCTGCCGGTTTCCTCAGGGTGTGGCCAATCCATCCCCACTTTCTCCTTATAGGATCTGTTTCCCCACTGGCTCCTGACTCCCTTTCCTCCAGAGGTCTTCACTTCTGATTTTGTTTGGCCACCAGATCTTGAAAATGCGCTTCAGGCAGATGTTAATAAATGTCTGGATCCTAAAACACTGAATACTCACAAGTTAATGCACTGGGGTAACTGTATGTTGCAAAATGGGACAGGACTGATGCTAACCTGACGCTGCCAGATCCAAGAAGCTTGCTACACATGTTTGTTTCACAGCTTATTGGGATATGGGATCGCGGAAGCAAATTCGATGACGGGGCTATTCCTTTTTTTCAAGATAAATGGTAGAGGATTGGATGGGACCGTCTGTCTATCACCGTGTGGGCGTGCAAACACAACCAATCATATTGACGTGTCTGTATAGCTTCACATCCGGTTTCGCACATATCCCGCCCTTAGCTCACGCTGATTGGTTCGGTACGGAGCGGTTCGGCGTTAGCTCAACTCCCTGCGAGATTCCAGATGGATGTGGTGTTGGGGAACATGGTTACCCAATACCGCCCCCAGCTGGCAAAGTCAGGTTAGACTGATGCGGCCAGGGCAGACAAAGGAGAAGAGGAATGCTGGTGGATTCCAGATGAGATGTTGCTGTCCTTTTGTGTGTGTATTTATGCGATAAGAGAGGAATGTGAAGAACTCAGACAGAAAAGAAAAGCAGTGTCCTCAGATACTGTATACAGAGCCTGCAGCGTGGAGGAAAGAAGCTTTGCCAAAAGGGCTCCACCAAAGACAAATATTGCTGAGTAAAATTGTGCATCTATTAAAGAAAGTCATAAAATGTTCCTATACCAGACAGTTATCTTGCCATAATGAAGTATATATATATTTATATATATGCCTTAGATTTGTTCCTGGTAGCCTTGCATTTATCTTCAAGTCCCCACTTAATTTACAGTTCAATGCTGTGAAAGAATACAATAAATGTAAGACATGTGCTTGTATCTGAGAACATACCAGTTCCACAAAGTTACTTCACTTTATCATGGGAAATCTCACCTGCAAGTTCTGTTTCAGCCTTACAACTGGATAATTTATGTAGTACTCTCTGTCTGTCTGTCTGTCTGTCTGTCTGTCTGTCTGTCTGTCTGTCTGTCTGTCTGTCTGTCTGTCTGTCTGTCTGTCTGTCTGTCTGTCTGCCTGCCTGCCTGCCTGCCTGCCTGCCTGCCTGCCTGCCTGCCTGCCTGCCTGCCTGCCTTCCTGCCTGCCTGCCTGCCTGCCTGCCTGCCTGCCTGCCTTCCTGCCTGCCTTCCTGCCTGCCTGCCTTCCTGCCTGCCTTCCTGCCTGCCTGCCTGCCTGCCTGCCTGCCTGCCTGCCTGCCTGCCTGCCTTCCTGCCTGCCTTCCTGCCTGCCTGCCTGCCTGCCTGCCTGCCTGCCTGCCTGCCTTCCTGCCTGCCTTCCTGCCTGCCTGCCTGCCTGCCTTCCTGCCTGCCTTCCTGCCTGCCTGCCTGCCTTCCTGCCTGCCTGCCTGCCGGTTTGTCTGTTTCTTTCTTAGAGACTATAATTAGGCGATGGGAGCGAGAATGCAAGAGAAGTTGTGGGAGAAGTTTTTTGAGAACACCTGCAGGTGCATGTCAGTCCATCATGACATCCATCACCAGCTCAAGAAATGCATTATGCATTTAGCCCTGAAAGATTCACATGCTGTCTGTTTTTCCCTTAACAGAATAGCCATTAGAGGTTGTGCTCTCAAGCCTTACTCTGCACGCACGCACGCGCGCACACACAAACACACACACACACACACACACACACACACACACACACACACACACACACACACACACACACGTGACCCTTGTTTACTTCAGCGTGACACGGTTGTCACAACTTAACTTCTGTTTTTTCTGTTTTTTTTCTTCTGTTTTTTATAATAAGTGTTCTGTAGTGTACTGTTATAGCCCATGGTCCAAAATGATGAGAAACGAGGCTAACTTTTTTTTTTCAAATTTTCAAAAAACATGGGCTATAACCCATCGTTTTTGTAATTTCGTCATTTTTTTCAAATCCTCAAAAATGATGAAAAACGGCGCGCTATAGTATGCCGTACGATATGGGCTATAGCCCATGGTCCAAAATGATGAGAAACGAGCATAACTTTTTTTTTCAAAATTTCAAAAAACATGGGCTATAACCCATCGTTTTTGTCATTTCGTCATTTTTTTCAAATCTTCAAAAATGATGAAAAACTGCGCGCTATAGTATGCCGTATGATATGGGCTATAGCCCACGGTCCAAAATGATGAGAAACGAGGCTAACTTTTTTTTCAAAATTTCAAAAAACATGGGCTATAACCCATCGTTTTTGTCATTTTGTCATTTTTTTCAAATCCTCAAAAATGATGAAAAACGGCGCGCTATAGTATGCCGTACGATATGGGCTATAGCCCATGGTCCAAAATGATGAGAAACGAGCATAACTTTTTTTTTTCAGAATTTGAAAAAACATGGGCTATAACCCATCGTTTTTGTCATTTCGTCATTTTTTTCAAATCTTAAAAAATGATGAAAAACTGCGCGCTATAGTATGCCGTATGATATGGGCTATAGCCCACGGTCCAAAATGATGAGAAACGAGGCTAACTTTTTTTTTCAAAATTTCAAAAAACATGGGCTATAACCCATCGTTTTTGTCATTTCGTCATTTTTTTCAAATCCTCAAAAATGATGAAAAACGGCGTGCTATAGTATGCCGTACGATATGGGCTATAGACCATGGTCCAAAATGATGAGAAACGAGCATAACATTTTTTTTCAAAATTTCAAAAAACATGGGCTATAACCCATCGTTTTTGTCATTTCGTCATTTTTTTCAAATCTTCAAAAATGATGAAAAACTTCGCGCTATAGTATGCCGTATGATATGGGCTATAGCCCACGGTCCAAAATGATGAGAAACGAGGCTAACTTTTTTTTTTCAAATTTTCAAAAAACATGGGCTATAACCCATCGTTTTTGTCATTTCGTCATTTTTTTCAAATCCTCAAAAATGATGAAAAACGGCGCGCTATAGTATGCCGTACGATATGGGCTATAGCCCATGGTCCAAAATGATGAGAAACGAGCATAACTTTTTTTTTCAAAATTTCAAAAAACATGGGCTATAACCCATCGTTTTTGTCATTTCGTCATTTTTTTCAAATCCTCAAAAATGATGAAAAACGGCGTGCTATAGTATGCCGTACGATATGGGCTATAGACCATGGTCCAAAATGATGAGAAACGAGCATAACATTTTTTTTCAAAATTTCAAAAAACATGGGCTATAACCCATCGTTTTTGTCATTTCGTCATTTTTTTCAAATCTTCAAAAATGATGAAAAACTTCGCGCTATAGTATGCCGTATGATATGGGCTATAGCCCACGGTCCAAAATGATGAGAAACGAGGCTAACTTTTTTTTTTCAAATTTTCAAAAAACATGGGCTATAACCCATCGTTTTTGTCATTTCGTCA
This sequence comes from Protomyctophum bolini, assembly GCF_963924005.1. Taxonomy (NCBI): domain Eukaryota; kingdom Metazoa; phylum Chordata; class Actinopteri; order Myctophiformes; family Myctophidae; genus Protomyctophum; species Protomyctophum bolini. Next base: position 42,923,158 of record NC_137866.1, read on the forward strand.
TTTTTTTCAAATCCTCAAAAATGATGAAAAACGGCGCGCTATAGTATGCCGTACGATATGGGCTATAGCCCATGGTCCAAAATGATGAGAAACGAGCATAACTTTTTTTTTCAAAATTTCAAAAAACATGGGCTATAACCCATCGTTTTTGTCATTTCGTCATTTTTTTCAAATCTTCAAAAATGATGAAAAACTGCGCGCTATAGTATGCCGTATGATATGGGCTATAGCCCACGGTCCAAAATGATGAGAAACGAGGCTAACTTTTTTTTCAAAATTTCAAAAAACATGGGCTATAACCCATCGTTTTTGTCATTTTGTCATTTTTTTCAAATCCTCAAAAATGATGAAAAACGGCGCGCTATAGTATGCCGTACGATATGGGCTATAGCCCATGGTCCAAAATGATGAGAAACGAGCATAACTTTTTTTTTTCAGAATTTGAAAAAACATGGGCTATAACCCATCGTTTTGTCATTTCGTCATTTTTTTCAAATCTTCAAAAATGATGAAAAACTGCGCGCTATAGTATGCCGTATGATATGGGCTATAGCCCACGGTCCAAAATGATGAGAAACGAGGCTAACTTTTTTTTTTCAAAATTTCAAAAAACATGGGCTATAACCCATCGTTTTTGTCATTTCGTCATTTTTTTCAAATCTTCAAAAATGATGAAAAACTGCGCGCTATAGTATGCCGTATGATATGGGCTATAGCCCACGGTCCAAAATGATGAGAAACGAGGCTAACTTTTTTTTTCAAAATTTCAAAAAACATGGGCTATAACCCATCGTTTTTGTCATTTTGTCATTTTTTTCAAATCCTCAAAAATTATGAAAAACGGCGCGCTATAGTATGCCGTACGATATGGGCTATAGCCCATGGTCCAAAATGATGAGAAACGAGCATAACTTTTTTTTTTCAGAATTTGAAAAAACATGGGCTATAACCCATCGTTTTGTCATTTCGTCATTTTTTTCAAATCTTCAAAAATGATGAAAAACTGCGCGCTATAGTATGCCGTATGATATGGGCTATAGCCCACGGTCCAAAATGATGAGAAACGAGGCTAACTTTTTTTTTTCAAAATTTCAAAAAACATGGGCTATAACCCATCGTTTTTGTCATTTCGTCATTTTTTTCAAATCTTCAAAAATGATGAAAAACTGCGCGCTATAGTATGCCGTATGATATGGGCTATAGCCCACGGTCCAAAATGATGAGAAACGAGGCTAACTTTTTTTTTCAAAATTTCAAAAAACATGGGCTATAACCCATCGTTTTTGTCATTTTGTCATTTTTTTCAAATCCTCAAAAATGATGAAAAACGGCGCGCTATAGTATGCCGTACGATATGGGCTATAGCCCATGGTCCAAAATGATGAGAAACGAGCATAACTTTTTTTTTTGAAAATTTCAAAAAACATGGGCTATAACCCATCGTTTTTGTCATTTCGTCATTTTTTTCAAATCTTCAAAAATGATGAAAAACTGCGCGCTATAGTATGCCGTATGATATGGGCTATAGCCCACGGTCCAAAATGATGAGAAACGAGGCTAACTTTTTTTTTCAAAATTTCAAAAAACATGGGCTATAACCCATCGTTTTTGTCATTTCGTCATTTTTTTCAAATCCTCAAAAATGATGAAAAACGGCGCGCTATAGTATGCCGTATGATATGGGCTATAGCCCACGGTCCAAAATGATGAGAAACGACCATAACTTTTTTTTTTCAAAATTTCAAAAAACATGGGCTATAACCCATCGTTTTTGTCATTTCGTCATTTTTTCCAAATCTTCAAAAATGATGAAAAACTGCGCGCTATAGTATGCCGTATGATATGGGCTATAGCCCACGGTCCAAAATGATGAGAAACGAGGCTAACTTTTTTTTTCAAAATTTCAAAAAACATGGGCTATAACCCATCGTTTTTGTCATTTCGTCATTTTTTTCAAATCCTCAAAACTGATGAAAAACGGCGCGCTATAGTATGCCGTACGATATGGGCTATAGCCCATGGTCCAAAATGATGAGAAACGAGCATAACTTTTTTTTTCAAAATTTCAAAAAACATGGGCTATAACCCATCGTTTTTGTCATTTCGTCATTTTTTTCAAATCTTCAAAAATGATGAAAAACTGCGCGCTATAGTATGCCGTATGATATGGGCTATAGCCCACGGTACAAAATGATGAGAAACGAGGCTAACTTTTTTTTTCAAAATTTCAAAAAACATGGGCTATAACCCATCGTTTTGGTCATTTCGTCATTTTTTTCAAATCCTCAAAAATGATGAAAAACGGCGCGCTATAGTATGCCGTACGATATGGGCTATAGCCCATGGTCCAAAATGATGAGAAACGAGCATAACTTTTTTTTTTTCAAAATTTCAAAAAACATGGGCTATAACACATCGTTTTTGTCATTTCGTCATTTTTTTCAAATCTTCAAAAATGATGAAAAACTGCGCGCTATAGTATGCCGTATGATATGGGCTATAGCCCACGGTCCAAAATGATGAGAAACGAGGCTAACTTTTTTTTTCAAAATTTCAAAAAACATGGGCTATAACCCATCGTTTTGGTCATTTCGTCATTTTTTTCAAATCCTCAAAAATGATGAAAAACGTACGCTATAGTATGCCGTACGATATGGGCTATAGCCCATGGTCCAAAATGATGAGAAACGAGCATAACTTTTTTTTTTCAAAATTTCAAAAAACATGGGCTATAACCCATCGTTTTTGTCATTTCGTCATTTTTTTCAAATCTTCAAAAATGATGAAAAACTGCGCGCTATAGTATGCCGTATGATATGGGCTATAGCCCACGGTCCAAAATGATGAGAAACGAGGCTAACTTTTTTTTTCAAAATTTCAAAAAAAATGGGCTATAACCCATCGTTTTGGTCATTTCGTCATTTTTTTCAAATCCTCAAAAATGATGAAAAACGGCGCGCTATAGTATGCCGTACGATATGGGCTATAGCCCATGGTCCAAAATGATGAGAAACGAGCATAACTTTTTTTTTCAAAATTTCAAAAAACATGGGCTATAACCCATCGTTTTTGTCATTTCGTCATTTTTTTCAAATCTTCAAAAATGATGAAAAACTGCGCGCTATAGTATGCCGTATGATATGGGCTATAGCCCACGGTCCAAAATGATGAGAAACGAGGCAAACTTTTTTTTTCAAAATTTCAAAAAACATGGGCTATAACCCATCGTTTTTGTCATTTTGTCATTCTTTTTTAAATCCTCAAAAATGATGAAAAACGGCGCGCTATAGTATGCCGTACGATATGGGCTATAGCCCATGGTCCAAAATGATGAGAAACGAGCATAACTTTTTTTTTCAAAATTTCAAAAAACATGGGCTATAACCCATCGTTTTTGTCATTTCGTCATTTTTTTCAAATCTTCAAAAATGATGAAAAACTGCGCGCTATAGTATGCCGTACGATATGGGCTATAGCCCATGGTCCAAAATGATGAGAAACGAGCATAACTTTTTTTTTCAAAATTTCAAAAAACATGGGCTATAACCCATCGTTTTGGTCATTTCGTCATTTTTTTCAAATCCTCAAAAATGATGAAAAACGGCGCGCTATAGTATGCCGTACGATATGGGCTATAGCCCATGGTCCAAAATGATGAGAAACGAGCATAACTTTTTTTTTTCAAAATTTCAAAAAACATGGGCTATAACCCATCGTTTTTGTCATTTCGTCATTTTTTTCAAATCTTCAAAAATGATGAAAAACTGCGCGCTATAGTATGCCGTATGATATGGGCTATAGCCCACGGTCCAAAATGATGAGAAACGAGGTCTAACTTTTTTTTTCAAAATTTCAAAAAACATGGGCTATAACCCATCGTTTTGGTCATTTCGTCATTTTTTTCAAATCCTCAAAAATGATGAAAAACGGCGCGCTATAGTATGCCGTACGATATGGGCTATAGCCCATGGTCCAAAATGATGAGAAACGAGCATAACTTTTTTTTTTCAAAATTTCAAAAAACATGGGCTATAACCCATCGTTTTTGTCATTTCGTCATTTTTTTCAAATCCTCAAAAATGATGAAAAACGGCGCGCTATAGTATGCCGTACGATATGGGCTATAGCCCATGGTCCAAAATGATGAGAAACGAGCATAACTTTTTTTTTCAAAATTTCAAAAAACATGGGCTATAACCCATCGTTTTTGTCATTTCGTCATTTTTTTCAAATCTTCAAAAATGATGAAAAACTGCGCGCTATAGTATGCCGTACGATATGGGCTATAGCCCACGGTCCAAAATGATGAGAAACGAGGCTAACTTTTTTTTTCAAAATTTCAAAAAACATGGGCTATAACCCATCGTTTTTGTCATTTTGTCATTTTTTTCAAATCCTCAAAAATGATGAAAAACGGCGCGCTATAGTATGCCGTACGATATGGGCTATAGCCCATGGTCCAAAATGATGAGAAACGAGCATAACTTTTTTTTTCAAAATTTCAAAAAACATGGGCTATAACCCATCGTTTTTGTCATTTCGTCATTTTTTTCAAATCTTCAAAAATGATGAAAAACTGCGCGCTATAGTATGCCGTATGATATGGGCTATAGCCCACGGTCCAAAATGATGAGAAACGAGGCTAACTTTTTTTTTCAAAATTTCAAAAAACATGGGCTATAACCCATCGTTTTTGTCATTTTGTCATTTTTTTCAAATCCTCAAAAATGATGAAAAACGGCGCGCTATAGTATGCCGTACGATATGGGCTATAGCCCATGGTCCAAAATGATGAGAAACGAGCATAACTTTTTTTTTTTCAAAATTTCAAAAAACATGGGCTATAACCCATCGTTTTTGTCATTTCGTCATTTTTTTCAAATCCTCAAAAATGATGAAAAACGGCGCGTTATAGTATGCCGTACGATATGGGCTATAGCCCATGGTCCAAAATGATGAGAAACGAGCATAACTTTTTTTTTCAAAATTTCAAAAAACATGGGCTATAACCCATCGTTTTTGTCATTTCGTCATTTTTTTCAAATCTTCAAAAATGATGAAAAACTGCGCGCTATAGTATGCCGTACGATATGGGCTATAGCCCACGGTCCAAAATGATGAGAAACGAGGCTAACTTTTTTTTTCAAAATTTCAAAAAACATGGGCTATAACCCATCGTTTTTGTCATTTTGTCATTTTTTTCAAATCCTCAAAAATGATGAAAAACGGCGCGCTATAGTATGCCGTACGATATGGGCTATAGCCCATGGTCCAAAATGATGAGAAACGAGCATAACTTTTTTTTTTCAAAATTTCAAAAAACATGGGCTATAACCCATCGTTTTTGTCATTTCGTCATTTTTTTCAAATTTTCAAAAATGATGAAAAACTGCGCGCTATAGTATGCCGTATGATATGGGCTATAGCCCACGGTCCAAAATGATGAGAAACGAGGCTAACTTTTTTTTTCAAAATTTCAAAAAACATGGGCTATAACCCATCGTTTTTGTCATTTTGTCATTTTTTTCAAATCCTCAAAAATGATGAAAAACGGCGCGCTATAGTATGCCGTACGATATGGGCTACTGTAGCTACAGTATGTTCTTCAAAGAGAACAAATTGTCATCCTACTCACTGCAGTCATTTGGAGAACTAATTAAAGTTACACACACACACACACACACACACCCTGATACAGACTGTGGTTCGTCAGTGCACTACACAGGAGCTGCTCTGTCTGGGCTTCTTTGTTTAGAGAGTGGAAATTTTGTTAAGCTCAAACAAATATCAACCGTCGTAGCCACAGCACATTGATGGCAGCCGAAATGCGGTTGTTTTTTTTGTTTTTTCTGACAGTGTTCCAATGCGTCATCTCACTCCTGCAAGCAGCTGGATGTGTTTCTCCCTCCGTGAAGGACGAGGGTATGCACAACTAAATGAGTTGCAAGCATGCTCCAGCTATGGTCCCTGAAGGCACGGCATATTATGCTTACGGCGTGTTTTATCTAAATTAATCTGTTCACGAGCCTGCAGATTGTGTGGAATTAAAAGCATAATTGCGCACACGGACAGGTGGCGGCTTAAGTTTTCACTTTCCAACCTTTAACGCAGTTTTCTTCCACAGTCTAATGAGCTAATTCATGGTTTATGCATAACAAATATCTGCTCTTAGATATTAATGGTTGTTTGATTTTGTAATCCTCTTTCAGTGTCATGATATTATATTAATAAAATAAAACTATTAATCTTGCATTTTATATCACTAGCTGCTAGATAGAGCATAGTGCTTAGTTTTTAGCCCCTCCTATATTCAGCTGTAGTGTAGATTTCTGTCTTACACAAACATTAAATTCCCCTTTGAATGGAGAATTTATGTTATATAGACGAGCAACTCATCTATTTTTGTCCTACAAAACAATTACTGTACGATGAATGTGATGTACGATGATAGGAGTGCCACTCACTTCACATGGGTGTGATTTTTCTGATCTTTTTAATTTTCATTAACACCATGATCTAAAATCACATTCAGCCTTGCAGCAGCAGCTGGGGGAAGAGCATCTCACCTCCACTCCCCATTTTTGTATTCATTCTAAGATTATGTTTAGGGTGAATAATTATGACATTCATTAAAACCATGCTGGAACTGGCATCAACGGAGAGAAAATATCCTTGGCAGTAATCCAAGTCATTAGAAACCCTGACGACGCTTTGTGGAATATACTTTTCTATTAGCAGCCTTTACTTACAAATACAGCAGAGTGGAAATATTACTGTAATAACTTGTAATTGCAGTGACCCAGAGGCAGCTGTCACAGAGGTCAACAGAACCTTCTTACGATCATCTCTCAACATCATCATCACAGTACAGGTAGTGAGCTCACAGGTTGGTTCCATTCTTTACAGGCTTCCTGTTCTGATACAGTCTGTCAGGCACAGTCTAATGCTGAAATCACACCAGCAGCGATGAGCGAGTGTTCATAATGTAAACATTAATGCAGAAAGTGTGTCAAAGTTTATCTTTTCTCAACATGGTCCCCCAACGCAGTGGGGAAAGCAACGGTCGCTCCTCCCCATATAGACAGCCAAACAATTATGCTGGTGTGAGGCAGCGTTATAGGCAGCATTAGCCACAAAGCTAAACTTCAAACATCCCAGATGTGTCATCGACACATCCCTAGTTGATACTTTGACATTATAGTGATGACTGGTGATTTTACAAAATGTTGAGATTTTTGATGAGTAATCATCAGTAACGCTCATGTAATAATAATAACTAAGAGAAGAAAGGCATATAGGCCTAATAGAACAGATGGTGAGTTCAGAAAATTACAATACATTATGTACTGTAATCCATGCTCAGTTTACTGTTGTTGCTATTGTTTCCATTCTCTCCCAATCTATGTATGTCTCCTCTCTGACTCTTTCCTCTCTCCCTCTCCCTAATCCAAATGTTATACATTTCAGTGTATAATTACCTTTGTATAAAATATCCTTGTAAAGTCCAGGTTGTTTTAAATTCACTGTTCCTCATAAGCCCTCTCCTCCAAAGAGATTAACAACCTCTCTGCTCCCGAGTGATGCATTTATATTACCAACTTTTGAAGTGTCTCTTTAAACTGAGAGAAATTGAAGGTCGCCAATATCCACATAAGTACCATTTAATCTTTAAAGACAAAAGGCAAAGGCATCCATGGCTGTCGTCCGTTCTTCTACTACTCGATCTACCACAGGTAAACTCCATCTCACATCTAATTGGGCGTGTCTGTCTAATCTATGTGTGATATTGTTTCACATTTCAGATAATCACTTTCAACGGACATGAAGAAAACGGGGTGTGAGGTTAGGCTTAGGCTTGGTTATTATGTCTGCAGTTGGCCCAATTGTATGTTGGAACATAGCACCGTTTATAATATTACTGCATTGTCTCATTTATAGCGCACACATGTAACCCGTCTCATTCATGATTCATACTTTGCATATTGATGAAATGTGGCTATTTTTCTTGTTTGCATTTTACAAATTGTGTGTGTGTAGACTACATGTAGATGTTGTTGAGTGAACAATGGAATTTATCTTCCATGCGCACACAATGTATGTAGCAGTATGGACAAAATAATATATTTTTACACATTGTGTAATTGTATGGAACCAAGACACACTTTGGCTAATTAATTCAACATGTGTGGAGTTTATTTTGAAGAAAAATGGCTAATCAACATTTTCTAGTGGATCATGAACAGACTTCACTTGCAGCGTATTCAAATTATTTCATGCAGACAAACACAGACATCTATTGTCTTATATTGGCCATGTGTTTATGAGCATTGGGGAGCTGATTGGCAGCACATCAAGATGGCTGTGAGTGTGCGGTTTCTCTAGCTGCCAGGCTTTAACGTTAAGGAGCCAACAAATGTATATTAAATACATTCTGTTGCAGTCCCTCGGGCAGAAACATCATTTAAGCGGCTGACCTGGGGAGAAACAAATGGGAGTATTCAGAATCAGATACATATCTAATGCCATGGAAACGGTGATGTGAGGTGGATAATGCTCATGGGAAAATTGGATTTTATCCTTTCCCATCCTTAAATAGATTTCTCTATTTTTTGGACTGCATAGTATATGAAGTGTATTTAACACATGGATATTAGGAAGAAAAATCTAGAAACTTAACTGCCGGGTCACCACACAGATATGTACGAGTACAGATAAGGTTACGGCTACACATAATTATTTCAGACACACCAGCTATAAATGGTGTGTGGGTTTTGTGTGTACTGTATGTGCACGTGTTGTGTGTGCATGATGTGCATACAGTATGTCCTCTGCATACGAGTGCCTGTGTAGTGTGTACCGATAGCCCACTTTGAAGCTTTTGTTTGCACAGCGAACAGAACAGTCTCTCGGAATCTCAGGGTGCTGTGAGACTTCCCATCAGGCCAGTTAATGAGGCCTCTGGGAATGGACACAGTATAGTGTGTCAACAAAACGCACACATGCACGCACGCACGCACGCACACACACACACACACACACACACACACACACACACACACACACACACACACACACACACACACCTCTACTGATGAAAGGTAAAAGTTGTATTTTTGACTGGGTTAACATAAAGTTAACTTATTTTCTTTTTTACATAACAGAATATACCGGTATCTATGTCAATATGCAAAAGAGCATAGCAAAATTTACATTTTAACCAAAGGACCTGTAAATGACAACACAAAAACTAAGGCACTGGTGTCGTACTTCTGGTTTACCGGAACGGGGTGCAACTCCCTGCAGTGCCCTGCTCAATTTGTTGTATTTACATGGTTTATTGGTCCATGGTCTCAGAGGTCATCGTTATAGTCTTCATCATTTTTGAGGATTTAAAAAAGGTGAAATCGAGGAAAATTGCGGAGTAATTGCGGAGTGTTGCGGAAAAATTGCGGAAAATTTCGGAAAAATTGCGGAAATGAAATTTTGGAAATTGCGGAAAATTGCGGAAATGAAAAAAAAATTGGAAATTGCGGAAATTGCATTGCGGAAATTGCGGAAATGAAATTTTGCAAATTTTGGAAATTGCGGAAATTGCGGAAAAAATTGCGGAAAATTGCGGAAATAAAATTTTGGAAATTACGGAAATTGCGGAAATTGCGGAAATTGGAAATTGCGGAAATTGGAAATTGCGGAAAAAATTGTGGAAAATTGCGGAAATGAAATTTTGGAAATTGCGGAAATTACGGAAATTGCGGAAATTGCGGCTATAGCCCATATGGTACGGCATACTATAGCGCGCCGTTTTTCATCATTTTTGATGATTTGACAAAAATGAAAAAATGAAAAAAACGATGGGTTATAGCCCATGTTTTTTGAAATTTTGGAAAAAAAAGTGACGTATATTCTCCTCTCGTGGTGATGGACAATATCACAGTCGTAACGGCGTTCAGAGAGACAATCGGACCAGCTCGGATGGATTTGGAAGAATAGATTTTATTTGCAGGAAAGCCAACCGCTCACGGCAAAGACAACACAAAGAGAAAAACTCTCCGGACTCCCTTGGATAAAATACACACAGCTCTCTGTTGACCAATGACGAGAGCCGGGTCCAAACAAGTCCCGCTTGAACACTGCTCCTCCGTCTATATCTATTTCGGAGTCCCGCCTCCTCCGGACATGGAAACAGGCGTTTCCTGACTTTTGACCAATGAGATCTGGGATCTGTTTATTTCCGGTTTAGAGAGAGGCGGGACCAGGAAACAGATCTCCTTACTGTTCTACTATGGAGGCCTAACTTTATACAAAAGTGACTAATTGTTACACTGACAAATGTAGTTAAACAACAGAACTTAAATGCAAACTAAAACATACTATGACCATAGTTAATATCTAAGCAATGTTTAAAACGGAACTAAGAATGAACCTGAACATATTATCTTTAAGAGGTGATTAACACAGTTTTTAACCCCAAATGAGTAAGCTATAATCTTATAACAATACATAATATATTTTCAACTCTGCATCAATTGCACTCCCTATTAATAGTTATAGCGTATATAACTATATATGACTATAACTATCTAATAGTTTAGTCTAGTTTAAAGTAGTTTTCTTAAGTTTTAGCTGTCCACTCAGTGAAAATCAGTCACCCAGAATTACCAACTGAATGTCTCTCCAGGGGAGAGAGCTTCAAACGGTAAATGACAATGGCCTGGGATTCGGGTGTGAGTTTGTAAATGACTATTCTCCTCTAAGAGGGAGAATCACAGACCGAGACATTTTTACTTACTGTTGCTTAATATTAATAACCTTGGTTCATTTATAGAAATTATACGACATAACCTCCCTTTTATGGAGCTATTTTGCTCCATAAACTATTACATAAATGAACCCAAAGAAACAGGTCCTCCCTTTTAAACTTAAAACCCACAAAAATACCTTAATAGTAAAAACCTGAATGTGAAAACCTGAATGACCTACCCCCCTCCCTTTTATATCGACCAACTGACTGTCAAATTATATGAAGTATGAACCAACAGAATACTACTAATGGTAGTAGTAATAACAGTAATAATCAAAATACCGAATCAGACATCTTCTCCAAACACCAAATCATATGTAAACAGTACACAAGTCCTAGCCTCCTCCCTTGGCACCTGTAATACCTACACAATTATCACACTGAACATGTACAAATGAAAAATTAAACAGTTATTGCACCCCCCTTCCCTGAATGATGACTAAAAATACCATCAACGTTATCCTCGAATCACCAGATCTACTTGAAAGCTGAAGTACAATTGAACCTCAAAAAATAGAAGCACAACATCCGTCATGATTCACGAAGTCACACCTGTGGATTTGAAAAGTCAATACATTCAAAGTAAACATATCTAAAGTCAATAATCCCTTGTACCCGCAAATTCGAAACATATGAAAACATAAACACAAAATCATAACAATCCAGTATCGACATATTTTCTTTCTCCTGCGATGACGGTTCACGCGCATAGACTCCTTCTCTTTTCGACTAAAATATAAACGCAGATGAATCCTGGTTTTGGACTGTCCTGTACATCCCAGTAGTTCAACAGGAATGGCAATGATCTTCATTGTGGTCACAAGGGAATTTTGCGCAAAGGATGGGTGGCTGAAGCTGTACAGCATTGGATCGAATACTCTTCTTCCATGTAGGATCACCTATTTCTGAGCAATCAGGAATCGGTTTTGACTATACGACTGTATACCAGCCTCAGTCATGACACAGCTGAAGTGTATCAGAGCCCCTAGTGTAGACGTGACCTGAAGATGGGCTGAAGATTGATATCCCATCGATCATGTAGTATTGACGACATCTTCTGGTTACCCGCTTAGCCGCTGTCGGTGATGTGGACCACTGTCCTCAGAATAGCTGTTGTAGAGCTGATAATCACGACTCGACATGGAGTATCGCAGAAGTAGACAGACAGCCTCTGCTAGGACACGATCTCAGATGTCCACTGGCACACCCTCGCCTATGCCAAGATGTTGTTGTAACTGCAACTTTTTCTCCATCAGCTTCCTGTTGGAAATATGAAACAACTCCACACAAGATTAAACATCCTTTTGCAAAAACACACCCATGCATTGAACTATTAGTTCAGTTAGTAGCAGACCATTCAGTGTTACTCCCAAAGTCCTAAAAATCATCCACTCATATTAAAATCAAATTATTCTTATTGTGATGTATCTTTTATCTTGCCAACTCCTAGTAACTTTAACAATGTAGTCTCATTTTCCGTTCCTCTTATTAATGCCATGGTTGTTTCTTAGAACAACCCAAATTACTCCTATATGTGAATAATGCATCCTAAATTAGACTGCACATTTGTTGACAAAAAGTCATTTCTCCAAGTATTTATAAGTCACAAGTTCAAAAATGTATTGCATGTTCCCTCTAAATAAACAAAAGCTATTTATTGTGACACTCTGACTCCTCCTAAGATGTTTATACATTTTTAAAGAATTTAGTCCAATTGCATTGGAAAATGCACTCTGAAAATAAAAATACCCCCCCTTTATTAACTTGATCTTATTATATTCATAACTATCTAATAGTTTAGTCTAGTTTAAAGTAGTTTTCTTAAGTTTTAGCTGTCCACTCAGTGAAAATCAGTCACCCAGAATTACCAACTGAATGTCTCTCCAGGGGAGAGAGCTTCAAACGGTAAATGACAATGGCCTGGGATTCGGGTGTGAGTTTGTAAATGACTATTCTCCTCTAAGAGGGAGAATCACAGACCGAGACATTTTTACTTACTGTTGCTTAATATTAATAATAACCTTGGTTCATTTATAGAAATTATACGACAAAAGTTATCCTCGTTTCTCATCATTTTGGACCATGGGCTATAGCCCATATCGTACGGTATACTATAGCACGCCGCTTTTCATCATTTTTGAGGATTTGAAAAAAATGAAAAAAAAACGATGGGTTATAGCCCATGTTTGGGACGTCTAAAACACGTCTATTTTTAGACTTGTTTTAGACGTGTATAAACAGAACATTCAGGGTTCTAGTCTCCAGAAGAACATTTTCACTGTCCATCTAAATTCTAAAAGGTTGGTTAAATATAAGTTCCCGATTGTAACCTTACATGCCAGTGTGGCACAGGGGATAAACCTGGGGTTTATAAACAGAACATTCAGGGTTCTAGTCTCCTGAAGAACATTTTCACTGTCCATCTAAATTCTAAAAGGATGGTTAAATATAAGTTTCCGATTATAACCTTACATGCCAGTGTGGCACAGGGGATAAACCTGGTGTTTATAAACAGAACATTCAGGGTTCTAGTCTCCTGAAGAACATTTTCACTGTCCATCTAAATTCTAAAAGGATGGTTAAATATAAGTTCCCGATTGTAACCTTACATGCCAGTGTGGCACAGGGGATAAACCTGGGGTTTATAAACAGAACATTCAGGGTTCTAGTCTCCTGAAGAACATTTTCACTGTCCATCTAAATTCTAAACGGATGGTTAAATATAAGTTCCCGATTGTACCTTACATGCCAGTGTGGCTCAAAAGATAAATCTGAGGTTCATAATCCTAAGGTTACTGGTTCAAAACTAATACTCAACCAATGCTGCAGTAATTTGAACTTTTCAAGGCTAGAATAAAAAATAAAAACTCAAAAGCACAGGAGACATCTGCTGAATGCCCCAAGGTGCCTTGGCTCAATGGTGTGGTGTGCTTGATCGGTTGCCTCTGCTACAGACAGTTGGCAGGTTCAAGTCCCATGTCATCAAGGTGCTGGGAAGGACCATCGGGAGACGGTGCTCTCTCCCCCTGTTTCCTGAAAAGTAACAGTAGCACACCGTTTTTCATCATTTGAGGATTTGGAAAAAATGAAAAAATGGAAAAAACGATGGGTTATAGCCCATGTTTTTTGAAATTTTGAAAAAAAGGTTATCCTCGTTTCTCATCATTTTGGACCATGGGCTATAGCCCATATCGTACGGCATACAATAGCACGCCGTTTTTCATCATTTTTGAGGATTTGAAAAAAATGAAAAAATAAAAAAAACGATGGGTTATAGCCCATGTTTTTTGAAATTTTGAAAAAAAAAGTTAGCCTCGTTTCTCGTCATTTTGGACCGTGGGCTATAGCCCATATCGTATGGCATACTATGGCACGCCGTTTTTCATCATTTTTGAGGATTTGAAAAAAATGAAAAAATGAAAAAAAACGATGGGTTATAGCCCATGTTTTTTGAAATTTTGAAAAAAAAAGTTAGCCTCGTTTCTCGTCATTTTGGACCGTGGGCTATAGCCCATATCGTATGGCATACTATGGCACGCCGTTTTTCATCATTTTTGAGGATTTGAAAAAAATGAAAAAATGAAAAAAACGATGGGTTATAGCCCATGTTTTTTGAAATTTTGAAAAAAAAAGTTAGCCTCGTTTCTCAACATTTTGGACCGTGGGCTATAGCCCATATCGTACGGCATACTATGGCACGCCGTTTTTCATCATTTTTGAGGATTTGAAAAAAATGAAAAAATGAAAAAAACGATGGGTTATAGCCCATGTTTTTTGAAATTTTGAAAAAAAAAGTTAGCCTCATTTCTCATCATTTTGGACCGTGGGCTATAGCCCATATCGTACGGCATAATATGGCACGCCGTTTTTCATCATTTTTGAGGATTTGAAAAAAATGAAAAAATGAAAAAAAACGATGGGTTATAGCCCATGTTTTTTGAAATTTTGAAAAAAAAAGTTAGCCTCGTTTCTCATCATTTTTGACCGTGGGCTATAGCCCATATCGTACGGCATACTATGGCACGCCGTTTTTCATCATTTTTGAGGATTTGAAAAAAATGAAAAAATGAAAAAAACGATGGGTTATAGCCCATGTTTTTTGAAATTTAGGAAAAAAAAGTTAGCCTCGTTTCTCAACATTTTGGACCGTGGGCTATAGCCCATATCGTACGGCATACTATGGCACGCCGTTTTTCATCATTTTTGAGGATTTGAAAAAAATGAAAAAATGAAAAAAACGATGGGTTATAGCCCATGTTTTTTGAAATTTTGAAAAAAAAAGTTAGCCTCGTTTCTCATCATTTTGGACCGTGGGCTATAGCCCATATCGTATGGCATACTATGGCACGCCGTTTTTCATCATTTTTGAGGATTTGAAAAAAATGAAAAAATGAAAAAAAACGATGGGTTATAGCCCATGTTTTTTGAAATTTTGAAAAAAAAAGTTAGCCTCGTTTCTCATCATTTTGGACCGTGGGCTATAGCCCATATCGTACGGCATACTATGGCACGCCGTTTTTCATCATTTTTGAGGATTCGAAAAAAATGAAAAAATGAAAAAGAAACGATGGGTTATAGCCCATGTTTTTTGAAATTTTGAAAAAAAAAGTTAGCCTTGTTTCTCATCATTTTGGACCGTGGGCTATAGCCCATATCGTACGGCATACTATGGCACGCCGTTTTTCATCATTTTTGAGGATTTGAAAAAAATGAAAAAATGAAAAAAAACGATGGGTTATAGCCCATGTTTTTTGAAATTTTGAAAAAAAAAGTTAGCCTCGTTTCTCATCATTTTGGACCGTGGGCTATAGCCCATATCGTATGGCATACTATGGCACGCCGTTTTTCATCATTTTTGAGGATTTGAAAAAAATGAAAAAATGAAAAAAACGATGGGTTATAGCCCATGTTTTTTGAAATTTAGGAAAAAAAAGTTAGCCTCGTTTCTCAACATTTTGGACCGTGGGCTATAGCCCATATCGTACGGCATACTATGGCACGCCGTTTTTCATCATTTTTGAGGATTTTAAAAAAATGAAAAAATGAAAAAAAACGATGGGTTATAGCCCATGTTTTTTGAAATTTTGAAAAAAAAAAGTTAGCCTCGTTTCTCAACATTTTGGACCGTGGGCTATAGCCCATATCGTACGGCATACTATGGCACGCCGTTTTTCATCATTTTTGAGGATTTGAAAAAAATGAAAAAATGAAAAAAAACGATGGGTTATAGCCCATGTTTTTTGAAATTTAGGAAAAAAAAGTTAGCCTCGTTTCTCAACATTTTGGACCGTGGGCTATAGCCCATATCGTACGGCATACTATGGCACGCCGTTTTTCATCATTTTTGAGGATTTGAAAAAAAATGAAAAAATGAAAAAAACGATGGGTTATAGCCCATGTTTTTTGAAATTTTGAAAAAAAAAGTTAGCCTCGTTTCTCATCATTTTGGACCGTGGGCTATAGCCCATATCGTATGGCATACTATGGCACGCCGTTTTTCATCATTTTTGAGGATTTGAAAAAAATGAAAAAATGTAAAAAACGATGGGTTATAGCCCATGTTTTTTGAAATTTTGAAAAAAAAAGTTAGCCTCGTTTCTCGTCATTTTGGACCGTGGGCTATAGCCCATATCGTATGGCATACTATGGCACGCCGTTTTTCATCATTTGAGGATTTGAAAAAAATAAAAAAATAAAAAAAACGATGGGTTATAGCCCATGTTTTTTGAAATTTTGGAAAAAAAAGTTAGCCTCGTTTCTCATCATTTTGGACCGTGGGCTATAGCCCATATCGTACGGCATACTATGGCACGCCGTTTTTCATCATTTTTGAGGATTTGAAAAAAATGAAAAAATAAAAAAAACGATGGGTTATAGCCCATGTTTTTTGAAATTTTGGAAAAAAAAGTTAGCCTCGTTTCTCATCATTTTGGACCGTGGGCTATAGCCCATATCGTATGGCATACTATGGCACGCCGTTTTTCATCATTTTTGAGGATTTGAAAAAAATGAAAAAATGAAAAAAACGATGGGTTATAGCCCATGTTTTTTGAAATTTTGAAAAAAAAAGTTAGCCTCGTTTCTCGTCATTTTGGACCGTGGGCTATAGCCCATATCGTATGGCATACTATGGCACGCCGTTTTTCATCATTTTTGAGGATTTGAAAAAAATGGAAAAATGAAAAAAACGATGGGTTATAGCCCATGTTTTTTGAAATTTTGAAAAAAAAAGTTAGCCTCGTTTCTCGTCATTTTGGACCGTGGGCTATAGCCCATATCGTATGGCATACTATGGCACGCCGTTTTTCATCATTTTTGAGGATTTGAAAAAAATAAAAAAAATAAAAAAAACGATGGGTTATAGCCCATGTTTTTTGAAATTTTGAAAAAAAAAGTTAGCCTCGTTTCTCATCATTTTGGACCATGGGCTATAGCCCATATCGTACGGCATACTATAGCGTGCCGTTTTTCATAATTTTTGAGGATTTAAAAAAAATGACGAAATGACAAAAACGATGGGTTATAGCCCATGTTTTTTGAAATTTTGAAAAAAAAAAGTTATCCTCGTTTCTCATCATTTTGGACCATGGCCCATATCGTACGGCATACTATAGACTTTTCACTTTTTTTGAAATCCTCAACAATGATGAAGAATCGTGCACTATATCGCGCCGCTCAATGACCTCTGAGACCATGGACCAATGAACCATGTAAATACAACACATTGAGCAGGGCACTGCAGGGATTTGAACCCCGTTTCGGTAAACCAGAAGTACGACACCAGCGCCTTAGTTTTTGTGTTGTCATTTACATGTCCTTTCGTGAAATGTAAATTTTACATTTCAACAGTAAACACAAAAGCACAAAAATAACATTTTCGAATTACCGCTATTTGCTTTGATTTTTTTTAACTTTCTCTTGCCGACCTCCCACATTTCATTCGATGATTAACAAAAAACAGTGTTGGATCTGTAAGGATCCATTTGGTTACACGTGCATGCGTGCGTGTGTGTGTGAGCTCAACCTCACCCAACACATTGAGGATGGGTTTGAGGGAAAACAAATAACTGGAGCAGCATTCAGAGATCTCTCTGCTGCCTACGACACTGTCCAACACCGCACAATGGTCAGGAAAAGCCTCCTCAACAACAGGCGCTTCTATGTCCAGTTAAATGACCAGAGGAGTAAATGGAAAGCCCAAAAGAACGGCCTCCCACAAGGTAGCGTGCTCGCCCCCTCCTTTTCAATATCTACACAAACGACCAGCCACTACCCACATAATGCCAGCTTTTCATCTACGCTGGCGACCTCTGCATTACCACCCAACAAGCAGACTTCCAGAAGATTGAGTCTGTCCTTGAAAGTGCCCTCCAAGAAATGTGAAGCTACTACAATACAACCACCTGAAACCCAACACATCAAAAACCCAACTATGCAGCTTCCAACTGAGGAACTGAGACGCGAAAAAAGAACTGAGCGTCACTTGGGATGGTCACAAACTCTCCAACCATACCCACCCCATGTAACTTGGAGTTACACTGGACAGGACATTCCTTCAAAAAACACCAGGAGAACACAAAAGCAAAGGTCAACACCCACACCTGTGAAATAAATGTAGGCTGGCAGGCAGGACGAGACAGGCAAGCAAGCAAGCAAGCAGGCCGAGGCAGGCACGCAGGTAGGCCGGCTGAGGCAGGCAGCCAGGCAGGGGCAGGCACGCAAGCAGGCAGGGCGAGGCAAGCACGCAGGCAGGCAGCCAACGCAGCC
The DNA here is from genome assembly GCF_963924005.1 of Protomyctophum bolini. Classification (NCBI taxonomy): domain Eukaryota; kingdom Metazoa; phylum Chordata; class Actinopteri; order Myctophiformes; family Myctophidae; genus Protomyctophum; species Protomyctophum bolini. The sequence continues at coordinate 42,941,726 of NC_137866.1, forward strand.
AGCCAGCTCCGCCAGTCAGCCAGTGTAGAACGTCAGGCTGCCAAGCCAGCGCACATCAGCCCTTGCAGTCAGCCACACCAGCCTTGCTCAGTCAGCTCAGCCTGGGCTCTCTGTCTGCCTGGCCCGGTCTTCCCCGCCCTGCCTTGCAGCAACAGAATCAGCCGGCTTGGCAAGCCAGCCAGCTCAGAATGCGAGCTCAGCAAGCCAGCGCAGGTGGCAAGCACGCAGTCAGGCAAAACCAGTTTCAGACAGGCAGGCCAGGGCAGACAGGGGCAGGCAGGCAAGGCCAGGAAGGCAACAAAGTGCAGGCAGGGGGACTATCCGACCTAAGGCTGCGCTGCAAGGGTTGGAGCCTGGGTTGCTGCCCTGCTGGTCTGGGCTGGCTGTTTGCACAGTCTGTCTGGTGATCCTGAGCATAGACTGTAAAAAATATGGACAAAGCGTTCTCCGGGTCTAACATGAACGTAAAATGAAGCCTGTCAGACCTTTGTAAGTCGCCATCTTTCTAGATCCGTTTTGGCCCAGCTGGCCATTGGCTGGCCCAGACAACGGCCATTGTCTACATAGACTGTAACGGTAGCCACGCCACTCAGAACATACGCAACTTTATGGTCATTTTTTTAAATAAATGGGACCATAATTTTCCAAAAAGAATATTATGACATTAGAAATGAGACTTTAAACTAGTGACTGGAAGCAGAAAGTATTCATGACCATGTTTATTAAGGTAATACAGTCTAGGTGAAGTTGGGCCCAAATACATGGACTTCTATGGGGCTATGGGTTTTTCTGGGTCCAATGACAGTGCCACAACAGGCCATTATATGAACTTTCAGGAAATCCCGATTTCCTCAGTGGCTTCACAAAATATCTGTCTGACTGCCCCCCTGATCCTGAGTCTGGGCTTGTAAAAACTTTTGCTGCGCTGGCTTACTCTCTCTCTCTCTCTTTCACTTATCTAACTGAGGTTACTCAAGTACTGAAGTAACCCGAAGTTTCACCCCTAGCTAAATACCATTTTTATGCATTTAAGTTAACATTCCTGCCTTTATACAGAGTTATCGGTTGAAAATGTGACATGTCATATTTCATAATACTAGACGGTAATGTTGATGAAGGCTGTTTCTCATCACAGATTAAGCGACTATCATCACAGAGTATCTCTGGCAGAGTTTGTGCCCAACTATGCCACCTACCTATCATTAAAGTTACCCATCTGTCTTGGCCAATATGTTGGAAAGCGTTTGATGAGTTGAAGGCTGCCCTTCTGTTGAACTGAGCACCTGTCCTTTTATCGCTCCATGTGCTTCCCTGGGACAGCCTGCCTGCTGAAACCCCAGTCATTAAACACACAGTTGGTTAAAAGTACCTCATGTCTACCTCACACTCTGTAAATCCTCTCTGACCACAACCCTTTCATCTCATGGTCGTCATCTGTCATCTATCTTTTTGTGGATTTGGATGAAAGCAGCAGAAGGATGGATGAACCTCAGTCAGTGCACAACGGAACAAGACAAAGGGAGCTGAAGAGAAAGAATGAAATAAATATCTCTGCTCAGCCACCGTTCAGTTTCCAATCCCCCACCCTTCGCATTCGCTCAATCTCTACCCATTATGGTCCAGATGTCTCCTCCGGCCTCTGAAGCTGGAGGCATCACAGTCATTTCCATCTCCGCCTTTCTCTCGCCTGAGGTTAGAAGCTTCACAGGTAAATGACAAAACTGGAAGCAGAGCAGAACTTTCTGTTCCGTGTGCAGGACGCTGAAAATGTTTGTCATTCTTCTGGATTTCTTCAGTTCTGGACTTCTGGTATAACCTCTTCTGTAAGTGGATTGAATGCAATCTTGACTACATCTTGTAGTCATCTTTCTGGTTCATCCATTTGTGAAATTTACTGAGTTTACTTTTGAACAATTAAAAGAAAGTATGTATCCTACACAGTTACATTAATGTCCTTGTTTGAATATGCAAGCTGCATTCACTAATAACAAATCAGCAGTGTTCCAAAGCTTTGTCAGCCTTGTCTCTATCTGAAGCCACAGGACTGATGACTCATGTGCCCACAGTACATGTCCACAAATGTGTCTCGACGCATAGCATGTGTCCGCAGGCGCCACTTTGAGAACCGTGGCTGTACGGAGAGCGGTGCTTCTGTTGTTTCTGTCCTCACTGATGAAATGCGTGTGCAGTCTGTGCACATGCACAAGCATGCCTGAAAGACAAAGCGAAAGTGTCTGTTACAAGTTTGCATGAAGGGCTGTGAATGTGCCATCATGAGAGATAATCAGAGGGCTGCATGCAGGAAGACGACAATGCAGAGAGAATGAAGGGAAAGGCAGTATGATTTGGCTGTCACACTGATAACAGGTCTGGCTTGTGTTATTTGCACATGTACTGTCTTCTGTCTCTAAAGGTAGAGAGAGAGAGAGGGGGGGGGGGGGGGACTGGGAAAGAGCTTGCCACATCTCTAACATATGAGGGTGAGCCTTCTACATCTATGTCTAGGGCACACGCACACACAGATCATGTTCCCGAAATTCGTTTCAGAAATTCAACTTTAGAACACTGCATAGAGACTTTTATTTGCCAGTCCACAATGCATACATAGAGTTGTTTGGAACTTTTATCTTCACCACACAAGACATTATTGAATTAGTTAACAATCATTCTCCTGCTTCCATGTGAATGGGCAGTATTTGCTCCAGTACAAAAATGACTCAATTGGGGATTGTGTCGCCTGCAGGCAGTAGTGGTTCAATACTTATCTTAGTTTATATGGGCATATAAATATTGTCAGAAGCCATTAAGTGGCAGGAAAGGAGGGTTTGCGTAGAGTTGTAGACAAAATAAAGTAAAATACAGCCATCACACCTGCTCCAATCAACTCATTATGACGAATTATCTATGCTATAATGAGGAAGATCTCTAGACCTCCTTTATATTCTCTCTTCCATTTCCATCTTCTTCCTCTTCCTTTTTTACATAAAGGACAATGGATGCACATATTATCCCTTAGTGTGTTAATACGTTTTATCTCTCCATTCTGGGTCACATTTATTCAAAACTCACCTGTAATTGCACTTTTTTAAATGGCATCCATTAATACATGATAGTTTAAAAAAAAAAACTCTATTTTTCTTCTCTCTTTTCTCCAGGAGGAACGGCGCCCTGGGATTGGCTGCAGAAGACAAAGCATCCGTCCACAGAAAGGTCTGCTCAATGGCAGACACACCGTGAATAGAATGGAAGAAGTCACTGCTCCTATTATACGTTTTATTGTGTGTGTTCTTGTGCTTGCCCTGACTGAAAATATATGCGAGGATATTAGAAAGAAATATGAGAAAACAGTTACCATCTACACAATAGCTAGTGTATTGTCTCAGTCAGTACAGAGCTGAAAGGAGCAGACTCGGGCCATTGGTAGCAATAATTCCGCTCTGTGGATTTAAGGTTTAATCACAGCTGGAGAAGTAAAGTTTCATAACTTCGTAAAAAAAAGTGCACTACAGCAAATTATGTAATTAAAGTTTTATGAATGAAAATGATTATGTTTGAGCAGTGTGGTTGGAATGTTGTCAGACAAGGGCAGGGAAAACAAATGATCTCAATTGTCAAAAAAGTGAATATCAGTACTTTAATTAAGTGATAATTACATTTGGCTTTCAACTTAAAGCTACTATGGAACCCCAGTAAACATATCCAGTTAGCCTCTGCTAAAAAATAGCAGATCTACATTGCATCATACACGATGCGGGCTTAACGTAGAATCAACCATCTGAACTAGAAAATCTAGCATCAGTTGGGGTCTAATCTAAACACAATTTCCATTCACATATCTCTGTTATTATTGTGGTTCTGTCATGAAAAGTGCCAGTAACCAGTATGTGAACCTATACTGTATATTCTCTAAAAGAAAAAGATTTGCAGGATGTGTCTTCACAGATAGGTACAGTGCAGATCTGAAACTGTGTGAGCTTAAGTCATGCAAAGCATTTTCAACTGGAGAGAAAAGGTGCAGAAATCTCAAAATAAAATAATAAAAACCTGAAGATGACATGTTAAGGAATGAGAAATGAGGAGTGTGTCTGCATTTTAAAACTCAATGTGTTTGACTTTGGGTGGCATTGATTTACTCTCAGTATTTTTTCACAGACTCCTAAGAATCAATAAATCAGTTCCGTTTTCAAGGTTGTTTTTCTCCCCCAAGTTAGCTTGCGCTCTCAAAATGTCATTTGTTAAAACACAATTACAGTTATTGATGCCTGACAGTGGTTGCTGATGCTTACGAGTTATGAGTTGTAGCTCCCAGGAAACGGTTCGACCTCTGTGCGTCTTCGTCAGGTATGAGTGTAACATCAAGAGGCGTATTATATACAACAGCATATGGGCAGGTCTACAAGGAACAAGCTCTGTTGCAATGATGAAAATCAAGCTAGACACGCCCACCACATCTAAAAGGATGAGGCTGCAATCAGCATGTATAGGCAGGCATGTCAAGCTAAGGACTCTATATATAAATATATTGAAAGGCCAACTTTTTAGCCAACCCAAAAGTATAAAGGTGCAGACAGTTAAAAGTAAGCTGCAAACCAAATAAAAACATTGCAATGGATTAAAAAGAATACTGCCTACAGGATGAGACCAAAATATAATAGTAAAATATATACTGTAATTACAGTACAAAATAATGAGGACATAGCATAGGGACATGCTATGTCCTCATTATGCTATGTCCTTGTAAAGTTGGCCGAGTGGCCAAGGCTCCAAAAAGTGACAGAATCCAGCAATACCATTTAGAGTTTTATTTTCCCCCGCTGCAGCAGTATTTACAGTGGAAGGCCTAACAAACCAAAAAAACACTGAAGACTAAACTCACAAAAAGACAGATGAAACTTAGCTTGAAAGCAAATTAGGAAACAAAAACCCAGAATTTAAGAAACTGTATGAGGTCATAAACCCTTCCAAAAAGGGACCCCTTGCAGCTCTCCCTGGGTGCTACCTGCTTGTTGCCCAAGCCCATACTGATTACTGAACCTCCGCATCCTGCATCCATTGGTAACCACTTAACTCAAATACGGCAAACTACGGCCCATGAGTTGATTTACACAATTATATATGGTTTTACTAAACTTATTCCAAATACACGCAAACATTTCAGGCACCACATTATTCACATAAGAGAACATATAACACAAGAGCTCTTGAAACATAAGAGTAAGACAGACACCCCTCCTGCTCTATAGCACTTGGTACCTTCCCCCACTCAATCAAGAGGATCACCAGTACTGCAGGAGAGCCAGGTGCCACACAATCATTAAACGCAATACCCAATCAACAGGAATGCTGTTAAAACCCATGCACCATCTTTGTGTCCTTTTATAATTCATGTTTGTACAAATAATAAAATAAGAATAACAGGCAACACTAATGTCCCGTCACAGTCCTCCAAACCGGCTTGCTGTTAAATGGAAGCAGCTGTGTAGTAGTATATGCCTGTTTGTTCCTCTTTAGTCTATAGGGCACAGGCTGCACCGTGACAGTACTCATTCATCATGTCATGATGAAACCAGAACACATTGGTTGAGTGGATACCTTTTATGTATTACTAACTACTCCTATATATATATCATTATCAATGCTTGTTGGACAGAAAACTTGTATCTACAAATTTCATAATCTTTTTGTTTTCTTTGTCATAAATAGATGCACTATTTTTATACTATACTACATTTTCATCTGTAACAATAACATGCCCAAAAATAGGAATGCAGGTGCATTATTTTTAAACTATATTATATTATATACTATCTGCACTATTATATTTATTGCTTCTCTATCTCTCTCTCTCTCTCTCTCTCTCTCTCTCTCTCTCTGGATGAGGCAGATGCCTGCCCACCCTAGAGCCTGGGTCTGCCCGACGTTTCTTCCAGTTAAGTTTTATTTGCCACTGTCGCAAACATTGCTTCCTCAGGGTGGAAGCAATGCCAGGTCTCTGCACATAATGTAAAGTGCCAACTTGCTGTGATTTGACACTTCAATAAAATGTAATTGAATTTGGGGTTTTATAAATATTTCAGTGAAAGTCAGTGAAAAGAACTAATCACTACATTGGTTCCAATCGAACACAGGTTATTTTTCCCCATTTCCTGAAAAGTCACAGTGTTGTTTACAAGTTTCTGCATGACAGTGAAGATCACAGTCTGAAAGGGAAGCCACTGGTGCATACTGTACGCCATCACGCTGCTCAGTGTGCATGTGGAAATGTGGCATTTGGTAAAGGGAAGCAAAGTAAAATGATGGGGAGGCAACAAAACTGTGCCAGTGCACCACACACAAATGAAGTGCCTGGTGGCCGCCTGCTTCTTCAAGGGAGCTAACAGTATGGTGCCACAAGGCAGTGTAGAGGTGGGGATATGTGACCTGTCATGGAGTGAAAGTGTGTGTGATGACTTCACATCACCCTTTCAGCTCCAGCAACTTCTCATTTATATTGTAATGCAAATCCAGGGCTTATGGCCCGGATGGTGCTTTTCCAGCATGGTGGGTGCATATAGAAATATGATTATCCCTGATGCTCTCAAGTCTTTAACTCTCCATCCCGTCTACACTGGCACTAGTTTAAAGTCTCTACACTGTCATGTGTCTCTCCCTAATGATACCGAATGGGCACGCACGCATGCAGGCAGGCACGCACACACACACGCAGAGAGAGAGAATATGCCTCATAGATGACAAGTGAGTGAGAGAGAATGAAATTAATATGAAATAGGTAAGGTATGGAGCGACACTGGCTAAGCATCACACCGAGTCTCACATGCTAAAGTCTAATGACTCGCATGCTCTTTTCATCACCTCCGCTGGAGTAAACTGAACGTATAAGGTCTCATCTCACTCACACACACACACACACACACACACACACAGCTGCCAGAGCAGGGAAGGAATTGCACACAGAAACAGAGCTTAGACAAATACGTGTTGCTTGCAAACTAAAAGCCTGTATTAGAAATATCCAGGGCTGTACAGAATAAGGCACCCAAGGCAAACATTTCAGTCCACGCAGAGACTATCATCAGTGCATGAATCACTGCTGTTATGAAACTAGGCAAAGAGAGATAGTAATATTTAAACAAAATGAGTTGACAAATAGTAACAAATAAAGTACCAGAATAAAGATATATGTAGGCCTACGTTTCTTTTTTATATTTTTTTATCCCACAATTTTGCAGCCCATTCTTTTGGGTCATCCCTATGTGCCCCAGGTTCTATGTTCCGCACCAAAAAGAGGTTTATGTTCCCCACTCAAAAAAGGTTCTATGTTCCCCATATAACTAAGAAAAGGTTCTATAAAAGGTTCTATGTTCCCCACTCAACCACGGAGGCTGTGGACAGTTCAGAAGTTAACATGGTATTATGAGAAAAGGGGAAAAAGGAAGGGAACCTGACAATGATGTCACTGATAGGCAGGAGTGTTCCCTTAATGATTAGGTAAGTAGAAACGTTTTTCTTTCCTGTAAAAGTCTCCTTTTATTGATTTCAGCTGTTACAATTCCAAACATGCAAACACGACCCACTTTAATTATTAGCTTAATCCCCATACATGGGAATGTCCCCATATTAGAGTTTTCATCGGGCCGAAAAACTGATCAGGCCCATGGCCCGGCCCTACTGATTAGCAAACATTTTAGGCCCGGCCCAGCCCTAAAACGCAATGAGAGTCCATTTTGAAAATTGACAGAAAGAAAACAGGCAAAAACAACTTTTTGCATTTCAAAAGTTGTATTCTGATTAAATACTTTGGGGCATGTAAAAGAGGGTGACATTTATTTATATAAATATTGTCCATGTAAATGCAGTTAATGGCAAACACTATCCACAAAACATACACTCTCCACAGGCCTTCGGCCTGGTGGAGACAATAATGGACTCAGTGTTGAAAACCACTGCTCTAGTCTAGTCTTGGCCACCAGGGTGCCCTTAGGTCGCCCAAAGGGAAGGTTTCTGATAGTAATTTCTCCCCATTATGTTCCGTTACGTGTGTTTAGAGACGAAGATTTCTAGAGATTGAAATTCAAAATGAATATTTCCTGCATTTTTGGGTGAGCGGGGAACATAGAACCTTTTTTTTAGAGGAAAATAGGGAACATAGAACCTTTATAGTTGAGTGGGGAACATAGAACCTTTTTAGTTGAGTGGGGAACATAGAACCTTTTTTGGGTAAGCGGGGAACATGGAACCTTTTTTGCAGGGGTAAGTGGGGGAACATAGAACCTGGGGAACAGGTACGCTCCCCCATTTTTTTTCACCCAGTGTCAATTATCTAATGTAATCCTGCTACACTTCCTCTACCAACCTAGGGGGCAGCGGACTGACCTCATGCTTCATTCTATGCATGAGGAGTCCAAGCTGCTTCTTTTCACCCGACAGGGAAGAGTTTCCCTGGCCGGATGTAGCGTGTGGAGGAACACATTATTCCGACCAGTTCCTTTTGCCTCCATCAGGCGCCCCGGCTGGCCAGGGGGAGGTAGTTTAGAGACCAGGATTACTGCATGTTTTTTGTGAGGGTACCTAACCTAGGGAACATGGGGAGAACATGCAAACTCCACACAGAAAGGCCCTTTCGCCAACCCCGCCTCGGGTATGGGCACTGATGACGCGGAGGAGAGAACACGCCCCCAGCGCCCACAGCGGGAATCGAACCCAGGACCTTCTAGCTGTGAGGCGACAACACTCACAGCTCACTATATGTAGGCCTACTACAGAACTCTTGTTCAGCCCTGTACCGCCCATGATCTGAGTTCTGTATGAGTTATAAACTGATTCACTGTGCATTATTTTTAAATTAGGTATATAGTCAAACTATCAGACTACCTAAGCAATCTGTAGTAGTGTGGTCACAAATGAGCAGTCAAACCATAGTAAATATTGTTTCCGTACATTTCCTCTGCCTGCAGTGCATGCAAGTCCCTTTACAATCTGTTCTTTTTTTCCTTTTTTTTTTTTTAAGTGAAATCACTTTGTAGTCTCTGCTGACGGGAGTAGCTGAACGAGGTCATGCACAGTAGCATCATATAGCTGGAAGCTGTGCGAGATGGGAGTAATCCTGAGGGACTGCATGTGCCTGTAATCAGCTGTGTATTATAAGAATGTCTTATGTGTTGACAGCACAACCGCACTTGCATCGTCTACACTGGATCTGCTGTCTGCCACAACACCATTTATTTATTAGATCACAGCTCCACACTGCCAAGCGCACGGTATTAGATCACAATCAGGAATCAGACCAAATCCTCCAACCTATAGCTCCTTATTGTACACTGTGACAAGCACACGTCTCTCCACATACTGTAATGCAATAACTGCTCCCGAAGGAGCTCCTCGCTGACATGTAAGGCAGTAGGGCACAGAAATGTGTGAGAAGGAAGGAATTATCATGACTAAATTGGGATTAAAACGGGGTTAACAAGAAAAATATATATATTACAAAATCATTGACATTTAGCCTGCGGATAGTACTAGAGGCAATGTCATTGTGTCACTCAAAGGTTTAGGGTTTATCCTCCTGGGAACATGAACATGGCATTCCAGCCAGTCATGCATTGCAGACCAACATCACCATCTGTGGAGCCTGCTGTTACTGTTCTTGGCTATGACTGTCATCCACACAAAAGCAAATTAAATTATGTTTTGAAAAAAACGCAAAAGCTTCAGGAATACGAATGCTCACAGGTGAAATTAACCACTGTTCCTCAGGTATTTCACCTCAAACAATGAGCACTCCATAATTATGGTTTCATTGTGCCTTTGTTCAACTGTAATCACAGGGCATCCCCCACATAGTGCAGCTCAGTGAATTGAATGTTAAGAGGTTGCAGTATATCCCTCTATGCATGGGGCGCTATGTAGCCCTGTGCTGTGCGCGCCTGCATGCGCAGGGGCACCTTCCACAAAGCTTGCCTAGCTAGGAGTCTTAGAGGCTTATAGCTGGCCCTGCCTCTATGCATCTGATACTATATGCCTACAAAGTCTGAAATGCAAGAGCATACAATGATTGGCCACAATAACCTGCAGTTCATTTCTGGGTTAAACATTTTCATAGTTCCTCTAGTGAATTATGAAACATGTACACAACGTGAGTGGCTATTTTCAGCTAGGACACGTGGCGAGGGGGGACAAAAAGTAAGATGCCTTATTATAGACACCTGGGGTTTAAGGGGTTAAACGTTTAAAATATGTTAAAACGTTAACATGTGTGTCCATGTTGTGTGTGTGTGTCTGTGTGTCCATGCTGTGTGTGTGTGTGCCTGTCTGTCCACTGTCCATGTTGTGTGTTTCTATGGGTTACTGTTGTGCTCCTCACATCATTCTATCGGGCTGTCATCTGCATGCCACACGGCCCCCTGCCCACCCTACTAGCACGGTCCCCTGCCCACCCTACTAGCACGGTCCCCTGCCCACCCTACTAGCACGGTCCCCTGCCCACCCTACTAGCACGGTCCCCTGCCCACCCTACTAGCACGGTCCCCTGCCCACCCTACTAGCACGGTCCCCTGCCCACCCTACTAGCACGGTCCCCTGCCCACCCTACTAGCACGGTCCCCTGCCCACCCTACTAGCACGGTCCCCTGCCCACCCTAGCAGCGGTCCCCTGCCCACCCTACTAGCAGCGGTTGTCCACAGGCCTGCATGGTCCTCATAGCTTCATGGTGCTCACCACCTGCACTCAAAGCAAAGCCTCACTACACTCACTGCAGTGAGGTCCTGATTGGACCTGGGAGGAGAGACCAGTGAAGAAACAAGAATGACTCGCGTCATAACTGTCAGGTGCAGCAAAGAGACTATGGGCTGTATTTTTGCGTGTCTTAAGTACCAGGTCTTATTACTTAATTTAAGACCTGGAGGCGTGGTCAATGCTCTTTGGCCACTCAGAATAGCCAAATGGCATTGATCACGCCTCCAGGTCTTAAAGGACCACTTCGCCACTATTCAACCTAATCTGTGTGTTTTTCATCATTAGCATATATGCTAAAATACCCCGGAGTATTATCATTGGTAGTCTGTAGCTCCGTGGGCGCACTTTCAAAGCTGTCGTCCACTTACGTATTTGTCCCAAAGTGACGTAAGTGGATGACCCTCGGTAGGCTCTCAGAAACTACAAGGGACTGGACAGGTAGGGTTGCCGTAGCTAGCCTAGCCGCGAAGGACACGGTCTCTCGCCTACACAACAACAACGAGTTGTGGCTACTCCACAACAACAAGTCAGTATGGCTACTCCATGGGAGTTTTTGGACGAGATAATTTTAAATACATATTGGCAGAATCTGCGTTAGGGTCGTTATATTATGAACCAGAAATATACGGAGGAAGGAATGCATTGACGGGGACAACACTGGCACTGCTAGTTGCTGTGGGTGGACTGATGCCTGCTGGAGCGACCTAGCTATAGTAGCTAGTAGCTTTCCCTGAACCAGTACGTCGCACACACAAACTTTTCTGCCCAGGAAAAGCCCAGATAGTGTTGACTGTTTTACTGAGAAGTGGGGACATGCGTTCAGGATGCCTCAAACTGGAAGTTGCAACCGAAGCCCGATGGACCAAGAGGGACATTCAGATTTAAGTAAGTGTTCAATGTATTTACAGCTTATATGTGTGTGTGTGTGTGTGTGTGTGTGTGTGTGTCGCCACACCGTATTGTTTACATAAGTGTCAGAGGATATAGGCACGGCTTCAGCCTACAACTTTTCGGTCCAAACATCTTCTATTCATTCATTCAATTCAAAACTGTATGTATGGCATGCCATCTGAAGCAATGTACAGTATTAGCCATGGGCTCGTATGTTTCAGGGTTAGCAATGTAAACATTCAAGTGTTATACCTGTGTCCATTCATTCACTTAGGTCAGCCCAGATGGTACTACAGAAGGCTGATGAAGCTGAAGATGTCTTTGATGGACTGATGGTGAGCCATACATACTCAACTCAAACTTCATACATAAAGCACATTACTGTATTTGCTGTATTTAGTTTGACCCCCTAGAAAACTAGAGGGAATATCATTTTCAATAAAGGTTCACATATTTATATATGCTTTTACAAAGACCAGTGGTCAACCAAAGTCCCGTAAAATGTAGTAAATATACTGTCATTTATACTATAGGCCTACTGTGTCTCACACACTTTTATGACATGCAATGCAGCTCAAAGTGCTTTACAGAGCAATGGAGAGAAAAACGCAAGGCATAAAACATTGAAATAGAAGGCAGTCATGTAGGTTGGAAGGTCACAGATTCCGTTGTTTTCTTTGGCAGTATTCTGCAGTCCAGAATTGCAGTAATCGAGCCCAGAAAAAACAAAGGCATGGATCAGTGTTTTTGCATCATCTACTGACTGACAGGCTCTGATTCATGCAATATTTCTAAAGGTAAAAAAAGGCAATCTTGGTAACATGATTGTGTGAATACTTTCTACAAGTCAGGTTGCCAAGTCTGCTTATTATTATCATTGATATTTGATATAGTTGTAGCCTACCTACTAATTTGGACGGTAATCTTAACAGTCCAATACCCAAGTGTACATCACATGAAACATACTGCACATAGCCTACACACTCAGTCGTCCATTCCAGTAATCATTTAGTGCTTTCACCATTACTGACTCTTGTCTCACCACAGCATGTGCGTCTCCTGTCCTGGCCAGAAGCTGCTCCAGCGACATGTCATCATGCAGAACCACCTGCCTCAGTGACCTCTGACTAATGCACTTGTATGATTGTACATGTAGTTTGTTAGTTTCCAGTTCAACCATAGACCCCTGTTTTTATAGATTTATGTAAATCAGTACTATTAAAAGATAGTTGATTTGATGTCAAGTTTGTTTTATTTTTTCTCATGTAGGCCTATTGTATTTATACATTTTGACCAATTCCTAATACTCTGAGGCTCAAACTGTCAATATTGCATCAAAGGCCACCGTGATACAAATCATTCACATGTCTGTTTATACAAACAAGACCACAATGGAAATAAGTGTGACTTTATGTCAGTGAATGTGTTTTATTGTACTGTAACATAAGGTTTAAAAAACAAGGCCACACAGGCAAAGTTTGTCCTCCTACTCAGATTACAAAAATCGGACAGTGTGCAAGAATCCCAGAAGAAAAAGGATCGAATCAATATTGCTATATAAAAATACTCTGTTACAAGTAAAAGTCCAGAATTAAAATTGTACTTGCACAACAATATTGGTAAAGGCTTAGGAGTAGTACATGTCTAATATTTGAAAATGAGATCACATTCTTTTATCAATCCAGATTGTGTTCAATAGCAACATACAAAGTAAATTGTATCTATATAATATACTGTATACTTGGGAGTTCCTTGAAAGCCACTTATTCATCTCTTGAGTTGAAGACAGCCACCGAGACCTCAGCTCCTGCAACAAATAAAGTATTATGCAATTATGGGCCTCTGACCAATCATGAGACAATATGGTAAACAATAAGGTTTTTTATTTTAGCAAAACATTTGAAAAATAGCAAATGTACAAGCTCGCAGCACGGCACCAACTCCAAGTGACGCACTGAGCTTGTATATCTGCTATTTTTGAATAGCCAATGCAAATACAGATGCTTTCCCGGTTTTAAATGCTTTTATGTTTGGTTTGTAGTTTGCAGCTTGATATGGAAAAATTTAGCTCTGTTCCATAGCCTTACTCTGAGGCTATGGACCAGAGCTAGGAAAAATGGTGGCGTTTATGTGGAGGGTGTTCCAGTTACAAACAGCAACAAAATCTTTATAATGCTGTAAGCATCAGAGACACTCGGTATGTCAAATTAATTTATAGACATCACAACAACAACCATGTATTTTGAAAGGAAATGCATGTGGTCTCCTCCTGTAATGCAATCGCCATTCATTCAGTGTCTGGTGTACTGTACACAGCATTGTAGCTTTAGTTTATTATGACAATAATGACATACCTCTGTTCTGCAACTTCTGCTTCGATGATGATGATGCTCCGCGTCAATTCTTCCATTAGATTGCGGTTGAACTGGAAGATATCTGCGTTGGTGAAATGTTCACTGCACACCCAAAGTGGTTCACACAGCTGGGATTGCATCTGTACTTCATAACGATTTCTAAAAACAAAGCCAGCCAGTGGAATTTCGAGTCCGACGCTGCGCACGTTCGAAATCACTACTATTACGCTACTTACTATCAGAGACTACTAACTACTATACCACCACTACTGCTGTTACTATTACAACCGCTAAATATTAGCTATTATTATTACTTCTATCGCTTTCAAGTCAACTCTAAACAACACGAGAAACTTTCAGATGACAGCTTCCTGGGGGCTGCCTCACTGCCTCTCTGTCTGTCGCGCAATGCACTGTGGGTATTGTAGGAAATGATATTACCGTGCCTCAGCTCATTACATGACTCGTTCTCCGCAGCGGTTTCGCCAAATGTAAATATTTTTATTGTTTTCATGAACGGATATCATACTAAAGCATGACAAAGGCCATATAATAGTGGCGAACCGATCCTTTAAGTTAAGTAATACGACCTGGTAGGCCTACTTAAGACACGCAAAATATATTAGCCCTATGGGCTGTATTTTGCGTGTCTTTAGTACCAGGTCTTATTACCTAACTTGAGTAAACCTGGAGTAAGACCTGGAGGCGTGATCAATGCCATTTGGCTATTCTGAGTGGCCAAAGAGCATTGATCACGCCTCCAGGTCTTTAGTTTACTCAAGTTAGGTAATGAGACCTGGTATACTTAAGACACGCCAACAGTGGTCTTATCTCCCATTGGCTTAGAGGATACGGCTTCATGTTGCAGCATTCAGACTATGGGTTTTATCTCCCATTGGCTTAGAGGATACGGCTTCATGTTGCAGCATTCAGACCATGGGTTTTATCTCCCATTGGCTTAGAGGCGCTAGAGGCAGCCAATCATGAAAAAGGGTATGTTATGGAAAGCTTCGGTTTTGATAGAGGATCACTATAGAGTGTCAATACTGCATTTGTCAGGACATTGTGTTCCTCTCTAGCCTGACATTAGGCTGCTACCATTCCACCCAAAACAAGAGAAATGTATCATGCTCAAGATCAGGCTGCTATCTCAGATATTAATGTACTGTAGTATAGTTATGTAAAATGTATACCATAATGGCTTTCATATTTCACAGAAGACATATTTCTAAAGTGGCATGCCGTGTTTGTGCAATTTATTGCATATTGAAAGTTCTTAGTGCACTGATTAAAATGTACATGTATGAATATATTAGCTTGAAAGCCATACATCAAAACGATAAATTCAGTGTTACTGAGAACACAGCATGTTTGATCGCTTATTTGTGTGATCCATGAAATATAATATATTTGCCGCTTAAAGACGCTTAAAACACAACAAATATAAAACCAAAATATAGCTGCAAGCAGTGATAAGGCGGGACCAAGAAAGAAGACAATACGCAATAAGAACAGTATGCCCAAATAAGACTGACGAGCTCAGTTGTCTGTACCCGGATTTGAACACAGAACCTTGTGAAGGCTGGGAGGTTGGAGTGTACGTGCAAATGCTTCATGCCGATCAGTGCAGCGGTGCCCAAGATTAGTAGTTCATAGACAGAATCATGGACGGGCGCACAGACAGACTCATGGGATCGAAAACATAATCTCCAGCCTGGCGGAGATGAGGGATAAGAGAAAAAGTTGGCTGGCAAGGGGGCAAGCATTCTTGACTCCCTGTGTGTTTTCTAATACACAGCCAAGATGGCCATATTGTGTCTGAACAAGTGGAATGGCTGGCACTGTCTCTCTCTCTGTGTGGTGCAGAGACACAGAGTCATCAGAAGCCTGCTCTTTCATTCCCAGGTCACCACATGCTGCAGGCTGCAGGGAGCCTCAGTCATGTTAACTCTACTGTTGGATGGATGAACTGTCATTAAGCCTTTTGGCCGGGAGGCAGGAGTATAATGTATCGTCACTGTCGGGTAGAAACCTTGTATGTCCTTCCACCCCCCCCCGCCAGCAGCACGTGCAGCACTATCTCTCTCTCTGTTTCTGGCACAACAACGCCCCTACTGGTACCGATAGTCATACTGGTGCTCATTAACGTCACATAGGCGGACACATAGGTGAACACGGACATTGCTGTTCCTTGGAGTGGTTGAACCACTCAAAAATAGAAGATCTACAGTACAACTATTGTAGTTACTATATTATTATTAGTAGTAGTAGTATTGTGACAGAGTTCCTGCTACGTGAAGACAGTGTGCTACTTCAATAACGTAAGGATAGGACAAACAGTGTAAGTCATTCTGGTATGTAGGTTAACTTCTATACTATCCATGTCCTATTGTCCATAAGGGAGTCATATGTAGGCTACAGTCCTGGATCTGTATCTCACAAAAGACAGAGACCTTGTTGCATTACACTTACAAAGACAAATCACTGACATACACTCGTTCGCTCACGTTTACTATAACAACTGACTTGCCCTAGCTTTACAAGAGACAAAACAGTTCTCTGGTGACATATTAGTTATTACAATCTGCACTATACTCGTAAGTGGCCAATGAGGGCAAATGTCCCTTAGGGACATGTACCCATCTTATAATGGACAAATTAGTTTCTACAGGCCCGTTTCGAAGCCACTATTTCAACCAATTCAAATCCACCATCCTGAAATTTCCAGTCCTGAATGTAACCGGAAAACAAATGCTATTGGTTGGAAGGGCAGCCAGGGTGGGTCTTCAGTACCTTCTTTTAATCCGTTAAAAATACTGGGATAATTTTCTAAAAACACCATATGATAACTGAAACAAGGCATGCAACTATAGCGACTGAAAACAAAGAACATGTAGACCTAATGTTTACTAAAATAATAAAAATAAAATCCGGTCAAATATCCATAGACAAATGTCCCTTGTCTTGGGCTTTCACCACTGCTGCAGCCACACACACAAAACATCAGAGACATAACAGAGGAATTAGGCATGAGGCCGATTACCTATGCCGTCATATCACCAGAAGGGTCCAGAAACTCTTTTGCCATGAGAACAGAGATGATTCTCTCTCTTCAATGACAAATGTTTATTTTATGACCATGCTGCTAAAAAGTCTCTCTCTCAGATGCACATACACGTGCGCACGCACCCATGACTATCCTAGATCCACAATTCCAAGAGACATAGAAGCACTTTGACACCTGTCACACCTCCAGTTGTGTCAAAGCTCTGAACAAGAACTGTCCAGAGAGAGCTAAAACAATCGATGAAGTTAAGAGGGAGGGAGTGAAAAAGGAGTGAGATTAGTGGTGTCTTGCTGTGCGCTCACTGGAACGCTAGCAGGCTAATTGCTTGGAGACCAAAGCGAGGAGCTGGACAGCAGAGGGGAGCAAAAGGAATCAATGGTTAGAAGTTGAGGTGATGTATGCAGGGAGTGCATCTAACAGACTAGCCCTGCCTGAGGTCAAAGGGGGTAAATGTAACACATAACCCTGCCCTGCACTCCATAAGCAGAAATATATGCCCTAATGGGGATTCCTCTTTGGATGAAGGGTAGATGTTTGGTTTACCACGTGCAAGACAAAGGTTGTGTTAAAGCCCACTTCAGTCTAGAGCTTTAATCAGACCTGAAAGGTTGAGCCCAGCAAGTCCTGGCTGGAACGACAAAATTCTGTCCAAACCTTAGACTGAGTTTATTTTTGCCAAATAGCCTACGTAGATATTGTCTTGATATTGTGATATAATCATAAGATACCAAAATAGTGAAATATCCAATTTACAAACTCAAAGCACAATAGTAGCCTATACTGTAGCCTCTATACTGTAGTGATTAAAACAGAGAAAATACATTGCTTGTTTGTCATATATTACAATATCCAATACAATATCTAGTCTGTCTCATATCATGACCAATTTAATGGCCAGCCCTAATATGTCATATACAAGCAATGGTCACAGAAGTTCATTGTCAAAGTCATTGCGATAGTATTCTAATTTCTAGATGATCTTCAGGTCATGTGTTCCTCCCTAAAATATAATTTGGGTACTTCAATAGCCACAATTTGCATCTCTAGATTTTGTTATAATGGGATGAATCTAGAGTTGCAAAACCCTCCATTGACTCCGCACTCATCCACATTGCTTTTGCGATCTGTATTAAACAACGTTAAACTCACCAACATTAAGCTGTAGGGAAAACTTGAATTGCCCTCTTTCAATCTGCAAAGCATTTGTTTCATAAAAATCCACCGTAGACATGTTATGAGCTACTTTCTGTCAAGAAATTGTGCAGATGATTATTTTTCTATTAAAGTGTTGGGGTCGCGCTGCTGCCTCCTGCATTATTTGAAACAGGTGGTACGCAGGGCCGTTCAGTGACTTCGACAAGTGCTTCCAAACTCCAACAATTAAAAAAAAGAATCACCTGCACAGAATTTCTTGACATAAAGTAGCTCATAACATGTCTACGGGGTATTTTTTATGAAACAAACGCTTTGCAGATTGAAAGAGGATAATTCAAGCTTGGCCTACAGCTGCAATGTTGGTGAGTTTAACATTGTTAAATACAAGCAGATCGCAGATGCAAATTGGATGAATGGGGAGTCAATGGAGGGTATTGCAACTCCAGATTCATCCCATTATGAGAAAAAAATAGTTGCAAATTGCGGCTTGTGCTGATCTATAGTAAGGTAACTTTAATGATATTTAGCCTCTGCATGTGCAGGCCCAATATGCTGTTCTAGGCCAATTATCCTCGTTTACCAGCAGTTTCATAACAATAATTGATTCATAAAATCAACTCAAAATAATTAAAAAGTTAACAAAGTCTTTCATTTTGTAATCAATGTGTGTGTGCGTAAGAGTGGTTGAACCAAAAAAGAATATCATGTGGGGCATTCATTCTGCTACGCACACCTGTGGCTTGATGGTGACATACCCAGCAAGCACGTGTAACCCCCACCTGTACCCCACTCTGCGTATTACGGTGGACGCTTTGTTCTAGGTCCGTTAAAGCTGTTATGTTCGATGTACAATGACCACAGCGACACATCAGACGAAACAGTAACTTTTGTTGAGTAACCTCTTGGAACCCTTTTAGTATTTTTTAGCAGCTGTAGATAGTGCACATGAAATACATACAAATAAACAATGGTACATTAGCCGGCATGAACAATAACCCCCCAAAAAAAAATAGAAAATAAATGTCTTTAAGTGAAGTCGTCACTTTTTAGAGCTTTGTACTTTGTAGGACTTATACTGTCAGTATTGGGATCAGGGATCAGTATTGGGATCAGACTGATCAGGTCTGACTATTTGGAGTGCACTCTTAGTTCACGCGTTCGGTTCAGCACCAGTCGGGTGACTGGCACAATCCTACCATCAACAGACCGGCCGTCTGCTGTCTGAGAACGTGGTTGATGCAGATTTGTGTCCTGGAATCATCAAACTGGGTAGCTCGCCATCAACTAGGTCTCCAGGGATACTGGTCTCCACTCTCCAGGGATCTTCAACCTCATCAAAAAACCTGACCTGTATTTGAAACAGGTCTTTTAGTTCTATAATCTAACTATATGAATTAAATCCCTTCAAGTATCTCCATCATGATATTCTCTTGTTGTACAACCTTTTTTATCTCAATATCAACTGAGTATTGCGGAATGCAAATACTCTATGAACTCAGTTTTTAACTCTAAACCCGAATACCATATGAAATTATTTTTTAGAATTATATCTTTATCTTCACATACAGTCACATATGCTTGGCATATTTTTAACCAATAACTGGTTGAATACAAAATAAAAGTATTAAACTGCTTCAGTTTAACCATTATATCAACATACAAAAATATCTTATTATTAATCATGAACTCAAAATTACATTTAGTGCAAAATAAAATACATAGTGCTTTTCTGTCATAATAAAGCACACAAAGGCACCAATTAACTCTCACTGTGTTTAACACATACTGATAATATAAATAGAATACCTCCTGTCATTTAGCATTTATGACCAAAACATGTGGAATGTACCTTTAAAATGCATTTGCAATTGTAACATTTCCCATCTCAAATCAAATCCCGTTTTTGTGCAGTTAGTACTATAACAGTAAAATAATATATTTCCCACAACACTAAGTTACAACAACATTTCAACAGCCACAGATATCTCACCGAATCACATCCAATGTTCCAGTACTGAGCGACGTCAGGACTCAACTCTCACAGTCACAACAGGGGTTTGCCTGTATACAACAGGGTGCTAGCTGTTAGCATCATGTATGAAAGACGTTAGCATTAGCTAGTTAGCAAAACATGTCAATGTGTTGGTTTGTTTATCTCACCGAGTGGGTTAACGTTTGGTTCACACACCAAACGGCTGCAGGATTCTCCCCTGTGAAGGCTAACATACAGCACCAACCACACTGTAGCCACAGCTGGTGTATTTGTTCTGTTATTTATATCGTTTTTATGAACGTAATCTGTCTCAGTTGATTCACTGCTGCTTCTATGCATTCGCGCCAAAGAGGAAGTGTAGACGTGGTGACGTCACTTTCAGCTGCGCTGTTGTGATATGCTTTCAAGTGTGTGCTTGTAAAAAGCAGTGCTGCCCTCTAGCGTTGCTTCGAAGTATACCTCATGAGTCATGAACAACTAAACCATTGAGTATTATTAGTTTGAGGTAGGTTATTTTGTACATAAATAAATAAAACAATACCTTTCAATACGAATAAATAACAGCTTGGTTAACCTTGTTAACTCTTCTAGCTTGTAAACTGGGTTTTCCACCTGGGTTACACACGGTCAGGACCTGGACGAATTAGTGACATCTTGATTGTGGCCAGACCAAGTCAAACCAAGACTAGTCAGATCTGGCCCAAAATATCACCTGATTTCACCCAACATACATTCTGCCCACTAAGACGGATGTCCCTGGATGAATCAGAGAGAGTCCGATCGAGGCCAGATCAACTTAAGTCAGATCTGCGACAGAATAAGCTATATTATTTCAACTGGTGAAGATATCCTGTAAATGACGTAAAGATCATCCCCATATGAACGTCACAATGTCATCATGGCGTCATTTGGCTTGCTGGGTAATTATCCAAGGCGACCAGTAGGGGCGACATTTAGTCAAGAAATATAAAATTAAATCTGCAGAGGCCCTGCACATGTCAAAGCTATAATATTGTTCATTCTCCCTCCATTTGTTTTCATGTATGATGGAAATTTCACGAGTTCATTGTAGTCACATCTTCGGTCAGTGTCAAAGTCTGTTGCACACCAATAAGGTTTGAAGCAAAGAGGGAGCATTTTCAAGAGTTTCAATTAATTCCACAAAGCAGCCAGATGGCTATTCATTTATCTGTCAAATTGTATTCCTGCAGAACAGATGGCAATGGAATTTAGTTTGGAGACAATTAAATCTATCTATAAAAAAATAAATACAAATAAATGGTGTGCGTGTGTGTGTGTGTGTGTGTGTGTGTGTGTGTGTGTGTGTGTGTGTGTGTGTGTGTGTGTGTGTGTGTGTGTGTGTGTGTGTGTGTGTGTGCGTGCGTGCGTGCGTGCATGTGTGTGTGCGTGCATAATTGCATATGTGCTTATTTTTGCTTAGTACACATTAGCCTGAACCCAATATACTTTACACAACACAGATGATAGTGTTGGCAAGCCAAGCCATGAAAGAAGAAAAAAAACTGTTAAAAAAAATCCTAAATAAATTAATAGCACAGGCAGACTCTTCACATACTGTACTAGAGCATGTCTGAAATAAATGAAAATGAAATTGACATGTAAATATGAAATAAATGCTTAAATATGTAGGTAGGTGTAATGTTAGAGAGAGACCACAGAAGTGAACCTTTCAAGCCTGTTTTCTCAACTCGCTGTTTCTGCAAGACATTACTCTATAAGCCATATCTCCAAAACTAGTGGGTCAAACTGAACAACCAAGACCTATGTCAATTTGAAGCTATCCATATGACATGAAAAAAAACATTAAAAAAATTCTAGCCTCGGCCAGAAATATAGTGATGGTCGTCAGTATGCTTTGGGTGATAGCAGAGTAGAAGGACTTCATCAGGATTTTCTGTGACACCCTGCAATTCCGTAAGTGCCTGAGGGCATAACAGGCGCTGTCTCTGCTTCTTTGCCACAGACCCTGTGTACATCCTCCATGCCAGTTCCTTGATGATGTACAGCAAGGTACACTCTCTCCTCTGGTGACCCAGCGATCAAAGAGGGCCGTCTAGGACTTCTATCGATTCTCGCAGAAGTCCATCATTATTTTCCCGAACTTCAGCAAGAGGCAGTTGTCTTGGCATGCCTGTGAGAGTACTGCTACATCCTCCATGACCTCTTCTAGTCATTTGAGATCATGCCCAGCCCACCACCAGTGTGTCATCAGCAAACTTGGCCATAACCTTAATGGAGAGAGAATGACATTAAAAAATGTCAAAGGTAGAATAAGCGTAACAATAACTTAAGCACGTACTGTATTATTACTTGCGCAAGCAGAGCGCGCAAGTAATCGTTTCGCTTGGTCTCTTCGAAGTGAAGCCAAGTTTTCTTCAACGGTAAATCTGTGCCTGGTTTGCTGGGACTAGTTACAACATTACGTCATCCTTGAGAGAGTACATGGTGTGTATATGACGTAATGTTACAAGTTACAAGTTACAAGTTACAACATTACGTCATATACACACCATGTACTCTCTCAAGGATGACGTAATGTTGTAACTAGTCCCAGCAAACCAGGCACAGATTTACCGTTGAAGAAAACTTGTCTTCACTTTTTGGAACCAAGTAACCACAGTATACTGCTAATCAAATTACAACTACATACTCTGTATGTAGTTGTAACTAGAACAACTACATACAGTCTGTGCCTGGTTTGCTGGGACTAGTTACAAGTTACAAGTTACAACATTACGTCATATACACACCATGTACTCTGGTCCCAGTTCACAACGATGACGTAATGTTGTAACTGGTCCCAGCAAACCAGGCACAAACCTACGGTTGAAACTGCTACTGCTAATCAAATTACAACTACATACTCTGTATGTAGTTGTAATGTGATTTGTAATTTGTAAATCTGTGCCTGGTCTGCTGGGACCAGACTACACAGATGACCATTTCTCTTATGTCATCACTGAGAGCTAGTCATACATATACACACCATGTACTCTGGTCCCATACTTTCCAGCGGTCGAAAGTACTTGCGCGCTCTGCTTGCGCACTAGTAGGCCATTTATGGCCTACTAGTGTGCAACAAGCAAGTATGCACTCGGCAGAGTGCAGTTCTAGTTACAAGATGGAATGCCCATAATAAAGATCCGGCTTATCTCCTTCTCTGTCCTCTCCTCACTCGTGTACAAGACTCCGAGATACTTAAACACCTTCACCTGGGGTAATGTCTCATTCCCTACCCGGACTCTGCACAATCCATCGGTTTCCTGCTGAGAACCATGGCTTCAGATTTGGAGATGCTGATCCTCATCCCATCCGCCGTGGCGTGCACTCAACTGCAACCGGTCCAGTGAGAGCTGAAGAAAGGTCTTGGACCGATGGCGCCATCAGGACCACATCATCTGCAAAAAGCAGTGAAGCAACCCTTATCTCAGCGAGCCGTATACCCTCTCCGCCACGACTTCGCCTCGAGATCCTCACCGAGCCGCATACCCTCTCCGCCACGACTTCGCCTTGAGATCCTGTCCATGAAACAGGATAGGTGTGCAGCCCTGGCGGAGGCCAACCCCCACCGGAAACGAATCTGACATACTCCCAAGCATACGGACACAGCTCTCTCATATATATATATATATATATATAGACAACAACTTGTCTTCCGCAACAACAGCTATTTATAACTCTCTACAGATCTTGAAAGTGTAGATGTCACAATCTTTTTCATGGAGTTTGACGTTCTGAAAGGAGACAGATTGTGAGTGTTGCCAAATCCCTGGCTCAGCTCTCTCTCTTACTATGACAGGGGACTGGCAACAGAGATTGTACATGAAAAATCTGTTTTAATAACACTGAATAAGACAATCCCTCCCCCCAATTTTTTAAAATAATAAATTAAACAAACTACAGACGAAAAGATGATTAGACGATTAGTGCTCACACAATTCAGTATGTGTTAGATGTCATCTAGTAGTCCATGAATCATATTTTTTATTTTATTTTTTCAACACATTTACCTCACAATAACTGGTATCATGTTGATAACCTTTGGGTGTGTAGATAAACATGCAAAACCCCACCTGAACTTAAATAACCCTCGTATGTACTTCAAATAGCAATGGAAAAGGTAAAGTGGTTCATCAATTTTTATCAAAACTCAGCAACACGCCTTATC
Source organism: Protomyctophum bolini (assembly GCF_963924005.1). Classification (NCBI taxonomy): domain Eukaryota; kingdom Metazoa; phylum Chordata; class Actinopteri; order Myctophiformes; family Myctophidae; genus Protomyctophum; species Protomyctophum bolini. Next base: position 42,966,107 of record NC_137866.1, read on the forward strand.
AAGTGTTACAGTAGGTGCACAATAATCAGACCTCAAAACGAACACAAACACTATCAAAGCCATGATTAACAAGGACACATCTTCTTTCGAATGTTGTACGTCCATTCTTGTTATTTGATCACATTCAAGTTGACTATGATCTAGGAGCTCAGATGTGCCAGACAAAAAATAAATGATTTGTCTGTAACTCATCCTGAGCCATTGTTGGCTTATATAAACAGAACACCTTCATGTGTCAGTGATGCCTCCAGAAGCAGCACCAACATGTCCCGCAGCTACCATGGCCCTGCAGGAAATCACAATTAGCATGGGATTAAGGTCCAAGTTAAAGGGTCATGGGTCATATGGTGGGCAGGTAAGCCCATGAAATGAAAACCAATCCTGAGTTAGCAGGAATCTGCAAGATACGCACCGCTGAAGGCACTTCTTAAACAACAGTGCTTCTCTTCTAAGTAATTCAATATCAAGTAGCCTTCCACACAGGAAGGACTTACATTTCTGTACTGTCTGTTTTTTCTTTAGTTCTCAAAGCAAGCAGCAGAGCCTAATGTATACTATCTGCACAACGACAGACAGAAGGGCTTTTGGTGAAGAAAGAGTATACTGAACCCTCAACAGTAAAGAGTATACTGAACCCTCAACAGTAAAGAGTATACTGAACCCTCAACAGTAAAGAGTATACTGAACCCTCAACAGTAAAGAGTATACTGAACCCTCAACAGTAAAGAGTATAGTGAACCCTCAGCAGTAAATGGCTCACATCTTAAGGGGAGTTTGGATAACAGAATCTAAACTCAAACCCCAATAAACATTAAATCAGACAAACAAAACTAACACCTACGTCTCGCATAAATAAAGCCTGCAGTCCTAGGCTCCATTTTCAGTCTGGAACAGCTCCATTTTCAGTCATTTTCAGTTTTAGAGCTGGAGAGAAGGCTAAGAAATGGCACCCAGAACTGCCTCTCGGCACGGTCCACTGTGGCAGATCATTTGATTGGTCGGTTGGTTTGTCAGTGTGTGTCGTCATCATTATGTGTGTTAAGGAACAGCGTTCAGCCCTGATTTGTTGGGGGATAGAGCATGGCAGGCCAGCTTACAGGGCAGCGGTGTGTGTGTGTGTGTGTTTGTGTCTGCACGTGTACGTATGTGTGTGTGTGTGTGTGTTGGAGCACAGAGTTTAATCGTCGTCGCCTCCTCCATACATGTCCGCCAGCTTTTTGAAGCGGGGGCCCCAGTCGTTGAGGTAGTCATAGTCTTGGTCTCCTGTGCTGGAGGAGTTGAGGGAGCTGACGGAGCCGGCGGTGGAGCCGCCGCCCTCGTAGTCGAACACCAGCAGGGAGTCGTAGGGAGGGGCCGTGGGGTCGTTGTCCGCTGCTCGTAGACCCTTGGACAGCACAGAGAGAAAGGATCACAGCCGTCAGTATCCACCAGGCTATGAGACACAAGAATTAGAGTTACAAAGGGAGCATTGAGGCGATACAAAAAAAAAAAAGATGTTCGGGCCGCTACACGGCAGCACTCACTCCTACGTTGCACCGCCGTTCCGACTGACATGTCTGGGTCCATCGGCTGGAACTATAGTGCTCCAGGAGGACCAACAAAAATACATGCACACGACAGTTTTTACAAAATATCATTGTTTGTATCTTTCTGTCTTTTTTTTTATGATCAGTACATTATTTTGATTTTTTACAAAAACAGAAAATACTAACACAACAACAACAACAGAATACGTATTCATGGACATTATGTATGAACACAGAAACATAATATAAAACAAGGATAGACAAGATAAACAAATTAAAATACATATAAATCAAATGAAAAGTTTTAAATAGTTTACACGACCAAACACGCAGCATCATCAACCGTATCATAATACAATACAATAAACAATCAAGAGGGCATTGCCTGACCATGGATCACACCAAAGGACCTGCAACATGACTGAGGAACACGTTCCACTTCGAATCATATTTGTCCAACTGATTATTCATCTTAAAGGATAACCTCTCCAAAGCAGCCACAATACCAAGCTGAGTGAACTGTGAGCTGGAGGTAAATCCTCAGACTTCCATTCCTTAACAATGATTTTCCTGCCCACCATTAATGCTGTATGAATTCAGTCAGGTGCGGGAGGTGTTTTAATGGCGATGGATCACCCAGAATAAAGAGAGCCGGTGTATAAGGAATATCCTGGTTTGTGATTTGCATTATATTCTCATGAATAGCACACCATAGCGTCTGTACCCTAGGGCATTGTTTGTATCTTTCTTTGAGAGTTACACTAGACACAAAGCATACCTTTCAAAACTATCAGGTAGAAATCGAGGATGTTACCGTGAATTTGCATAATTTTGCAGGGAACTGATGTTTTTTTTTTAGCAATGCTAGCGGTTGCTATCTCTAACCTAACCTCTAATCTTATTTACATGTTTAAGCATTTATTTCATGTTTAGATAGTCGATCTCAGCTCTGACATTTATGTCAGACATTATGTGAAGAGTGCTGTGAAGAGTGCTATTATCCTCATATTGGATTTTTTTTTTTTTTTTTACAAGATAGGTATATCTGATATCTTAGCTAGAGTGCACTGCAGGGCTACTCAACTTGGAAAAAGGATGGCTCAGTCAGGGGCCACTCAGCAAAATACCAAAAGTCCAAGGGCTGCAAGTCCAAATAATGTCGGTCCTATATTGGATTTTTTTGTCCGTGATTTTCTAACACATTATGAGTTGTCTAAAAATTGAGGAAACACACAGAAAACAGACTACATTTCCATCTAGGAAAGGCCAAACCTCATTGAAAAAAAATATTGTCATGACATGGAATGATTATTAATAAAATTAAGTTACAAAATTAGGCTTTTATTCACAAAATGCGATGAGAACATGAACAGACTACTGTTGCAAATAAATCAAATATCAGAGATAACCAAGATGCCAATACTACTGAAATGAATAAGCCATATCACAAACATATGTTTCCTATACTTAATGGGTTCAGGCTCTCTGGATATAATGGTATAAGGCTCTCTGGACATACTTGATTCCAAATGAAGAATCAGGCTTCATTCACCAAATGTGAATTACCGGTAGTAACAGTGCAACAATGTAATAACTAATAAGTGCAATAAGTCATTGGCTGCAGACCCGAATAGTTCTGATGATCCTCATGGGGGCTATCCGCAGCCCCGCCTCCCCCCCCAGCCCCGCCCCCCCCCCCCAGCGGTGAAAAAAAAGAAGTTGATGTTTTCTCGCGTTTACGCTGATATGACGTGAAGCTAGCGGAAAGGCATTTACGTGGATTTCATGTGTCCCGACCTAGACCTAGAAATGCCTGTGATCATTTAATTATACTTCGTACTAGTCTATATATATGATATATAAATGCCGAGTGCACTTGCATGCCTATGCATGCATTCTAGAGGCAAGTCCCATAAGGAAACTGCCCCTGCAAGCGACACCTTTTTATTTATTTATTAGGATATTTCTATAGCATGCGCGATTGCGCTGCTCACTTGACAGCCTTCTCTAGGCTACTCGCAGTGCAACGCGTTGTGAGCTTGTAGATCGGCTCCCGTGGACTCGCGGTGCATGTTAAAAAACAAACTCACAATTATAATAAGAACATAGGCCTACACTTATCTGCATTCTGCACTGTACGAATCCAACGTTGTTTAGTGTTGTTTAGTGAGTCGGTTCTCTGACTGTCGGTGTGTGTGTGTGTGGGGCGGACAGCAGCATGCGGCCGCTGAACCGAGTCCAATCTGGGTGAAATTTACATTGGAAAATTAATATAACGGCGCGGTGAGCCCGGCAAGGACAGAACACGGCGACGGCCCGATAAAAGTGCCGTTGGAATAGTAGCTTCTTCGGCAGGTTTAAGCGGCGACAGGCTGGCATCACTGGAGAACTGTAGCTTCCTCTGTCTGGACGAAACGACCCTTCTTAGCTGGTGGTGGTTTCATTGTGAATGAAGTAAGCATCACACTGACACAGTGACACTGTACTGTAGGCATATTTATACATACCTGGCTAGGTGAAAACAAAAGAAACCTGATTAGCATTTGAGTACTTGGTGGCCGCACCCAACCCATTTTAACACCTCTGAACAGCCAGTGGAGAGGTTCACATTTTCGGAATGTAACATAGTATGCAGTCTGTGACAGAGTCAGAAAATCTGTAATGTAACTAATGTTAATATAAAATGTCCACGAAAATGTTCATGGGGGCTAAAAGGGGCTATTTAATTCTTCATGGGGGCTATAGCCCCATAGCCCCCACAGACTCTACGTGGCTGATTGGCTGATTGGTTTCAGTCAGTGGCTGACAAACACAACAGAGAATCAGGAATATCTTCCAGTGACATTCAGTCACACTTTTCTTTACTAATTACTGCCTACAAAAAATTAAAACGAATAGTTTCATAAATCAGGTTTGATTTGGGCGACATCTGTTAAAGAGGAGGCAGGAGAGAGACGACATACATCGGGAACGGTAAACAGTAAACGCCACAACTACGTGACGAGAGAGAGAGAGAGAGAGAGAGAGATTACAAAGTGATTGGGCAAAATGGGACAAAAATCCAGTTGAGATCCTGCATGCAGAGTTCTGCAAAACTATTATCAGGGTACAAAGAAAATGCCCAAACTCTGCATGCAGGGCTGAATTAGGCCAATATCCTTTACTTCTAAATATACAGAAAAGATCTATTACATTCTGGAGCCATATTAAAAAGAGTGACCCTGCCTGTTACCATTACAAAGCCCTTGCCTGCCAAGAGTTGGACATCCAAAAGAGCCCCCTCAGTCAGCTGGTTTTGAAACTAGCTGACCTCTCACCTTCTGACATCACAAACCCCAGACAGCCTCAGTGCAGCTACACTATCACTCAGAAGATTAGACCCAACCAAATTATAACTAAAGAAAAAGATAAATACATCACATATTGGAACGAACTCACACAATCACAACACAAACTAGAAACATATTTGGCTCTAAAGAGACAGTATACTGTGGCAGACTACCTAACCACAGTAACTGACAAAAACCTGAGAAAGACTTTGACAATGTACAGACTGAGTGATCATAGTCTGGCAATAGTGAAGGGCAGACACAGACAGACCTGGCTGCCCAGAGAGGAGAGGATGTGCTGTCACTGTGATGACGGAGCTATAGAGACAGTTACACTTTTTAACACAATGTAAAAACTACACAAATATTAGAGAGGAGTTCTTCCCAAAATTTTAAACAAATTTCCCAGAATTCAGAAGTATGACAGAAAGGGAAAGATTACCAGTCCTTCTGGGGGAACAGAAAGAATGTGCAGTTTTGGCTGCAAAATATGTCAATTCCTGTCACAAGAAAAGGGACAACCAGTAGGACACACATACAGTATGCCATGTTTTATTTTCTGCACCACCTGCTTTATTTTATATTATTTTAATTTATTTTTTCATGTCATTGATATTATGTTGTTATGTTGTTGTTTGTAATATCTGTGATTGTGCTTTGGCAACACTTGTAAAACGTCATGCCAATAAAGCCTGTTGAATTGAATTGAATTGAATTGAGAGAGAGAGAGAGAGAGAGAGAGAGAGAGAGAGAAGGGACCAAGGGGGAGAGATATAAGGAGAGGGAGAGAGAGAGAGAGAGATGGGAAGGGGGAGAGATAGAAGGAGAGGGAGAGAGTGAGAGATTTCTTACTTAATGTGACACTTTAGTCTGCATTTTCGCCACTCCTGCAAGTGCGGCAGTCATGCATGCATGCATGGGTCTTGTCAATGAATGCGTTGCGCTGTTTTTACTTGATAATTCCCATTGCACTTTCACAGATCCGAAACAAGCCAGGAGGATATTCTTTGCACAAGCACAAAACAGGCTGCTTTCTGTCCGCGCCCGTAACTCGTTTACACTTCCTCATGACGGCGTTGTTTACCGAACGCGAACCGATATACAACTGCACAACGCGTCGTGGATACATGCTGCAGCAGTGCTTGTGGACTTGTAAATCGACAACAACAACACAGCCACCTTTTGTCAGCAGGAAGAACAAACAGCTCAGTAGCGCATGATCGCATCGTGTGGTTACAAACGCTAGAAATGACTTTTCTTCACTGAAAGCAGAACAAACATTTTGTATTGGTATGACCATGACGGGCCGGTGGGCCGCACGGACATGTTGCACGGGCCGCATGCGGCCCACGGCGCTGCCCTAGTGTGTTGTAGTAGGGATAGTATGCAAAATATCGTACTTAGCATAGAAAGAGTTAGGCTCACCTCATGGATGAAGTCTCCTATGTCTCCAGGGTGGGGGATGAGAGGCCTGATGGGATACTGTGACTCAGGGATGATGGGGCGTTCGTCCACCCTGCGGACACCTGGAGGCTTACTGATGATGTGTTCCAGAGAGTCTGGCTGCTGAAGCTGGCTCAGGTCATAGTCCTGTCACAGGGAAACAGCTGGATCAGTGTTGCTTGTTGAGACAGATCAGATGCTACTGTAGATATGTCATTTAGCCCGGGAACGATGCAAGTTGGGAATGCAAACCCCAGCTCATTGTATAATACCTGTTGTCATTATACTTGTTGTACCCTATTTATCTGTCTGGTCTGTGTCCCTTTTATGCCCATATAATAGAGATCTTTCTCTATATATGTCTGTGTGTCCTATTTATAGCCAATTTTGTCCGACTTCATGACGGGCACTTCCCAGTTCCCACAGGTCCTCTGTGATACATATGGCGAGTTTGAAGTCCATCGTTTGGGGGGTTCTCGAGAGGTGTGAAGGACAGATCCACTCACACGCACACTTACATGCAGACATTGTGCACATTTATAGTTGTATAGTAGTTGTTATTGTTATGTTATTTAGATACATATTTAAGGTCTACTTGTCCTCCTAGTTAGTTTGTAGCACATACTTAGCAACTGTAATTCCGTCATGTCAGTGCACTCACCTGGTCCTCCTCGCCTCCTCCCTCCTCGTCGTATTTCAGGATGTTATCTCGGACGTCGTCCTCAGGATCGATGAGAAGCTGCTTCGTCTGCCTCGCCTTTTCTCTGCGCTTCATCCACACCACGAACAGAAGCACCATACCTGTAGGACACAGCCACCATGTTTAACTTCAACCAGGTGGTCCACACTGCTACAAAACACCATCATACTTATCGAAAGAAACAGCACTCAAAAGTATGCTACAAAAGTCTACCTTTAAAAATATGAAGGTGAAAGGAGTGATTCGCACGCACGCAGTATGGCTACAGTTGCAGCTGTACATACTGTACATCTGTTTAAAAATCCCATGAGTGCTGCAACACATGGGAACAAAGGAACCCGGCAGCGTTATGTGTTTGTAGAGACTTGTATGTCAACAGATGCAGGAGAGGATTCCCATGACCGAGGCGTTCATCTATAATACCAACTACTGTACAGTTTATGTGTTACCACCTGCTGAATGTTTTATGAGGTCCCAACACAATCTGCTTGGGAGAGATGCCAATCAAATTAAATCAATGGCAGTTTTGACACTATGGCATGTGTGTGACTGTGTGTGCGCGTGCATGCATGCGTGCATGTGTGTGTGTGTGTGTGTGTGTGTGTGTGTGTGTGTGTGTGTGTGTACTTACTAAGAAGAATGATGATGCAGATAAGTATAGAAATGATGGCTCCAGTGCCCAGCCCGGCTGCAGCCACAGCCCCCAGGGTGGTACAGTCTCCGTTCTCATCGCAGGGGCACACCTTCAACCTGATGATAGACCTGTTGGACAGGGGAGGGTTCCCCGAGTCCGACACGACTACAGGGACCTCGTACATCCCCGGCTCCAAATACACCTGGTACCTCAAACCCAAACGGGCATAGTCCCCTGTGACGAGAGAGAGAGAGAGAGAGAGAGAGAGAGAGAGAGAGAGAGAGAGAGAGAGATGCTACCGATGAAAATAACACACATTCATTCAAACAATGGTCATCTGGTATTAAAACAACAACTGGCATAATTAGTTATTATTCTGGGGAAAGCGTGTCACAGCTACAATAAATGCTTCGGTGTAAGAAAGATTAAACTCTCCTAACTCAGATGCAATGCTTCATGAAAGTAAACATTTTGGCAGACAAGCTGTCTTCTATATAGGAAGAAAAAGAACGGATAGACAGAGCTTTATTGATCCCATGGGAGACATTCAGTTGTCATCGCAGAAGCAGCACGTCTGCCAGAACTATGTCTTTAATACTAAAGTATTGCATTGGAGTTATACGTTTGGCAGCATCTCCCTTAGACCTTAGCTGGTGTTCCTGATAATTACAGCTCATCAACAGGAGCACGCCACAAGGTATGCTTATAAAAGGATCGCACTGTGGAGCACTTCAATACAGATCCTATAACTTGTTCTGGTATGAGTATCTGGTACTAGTACAGCCATATACTGCATATATGATCCTCTGCCTACGACCTCTCCTCACCGTTGATCCGGGTTATGGTCCAGTTACGCCGAGCGCTGGAGGGGAAGCTGGGCAGCTCGAAGACGAAGGGTCCAGCGTTGGGCTCGATGTCGGCGTCGACGGCCGTGATGTTGACCCCGTTGGCATTCCTGTTCACCCGCTCACAGATCTGAGCCTCCTTGGGTACCAGCGCCGGGGGGTTGTCATTAATATCGATCAGGTATATCTGCAGAGTGCCCGTCCCGCTGGCTGCAGGAGAGCCTGGAAGCATGAACGAGAGCAGGAGGAGAATATGAGGTCCACAAGAACACAATGGAAGGGATTGATGGAGAAGGAAGCGGAGAGAATGGGACGGCCCAGCGAAGGCAGACAGGGAGAAGGAAAATAATGGTTGGACGGGTGGATGAGATGAAGAGCAGGAACAGAGAGGAGAGGGAAGAGTAGGGCAGAGAAAACAACAATACAGTCATACTGTAGTGAACGAGAAGCTCTGCTCCAGATGGAAGTTGAGAGTGTGTATTTGTCAAATGAGAGAGATGGAAGAGAGAGGCCAGAGGAGAATTTCTGTTTTCCACCTCTGCTCTTCCCACTCTGTCAGCAGCGATACATGCACAACACAGCCGAACACCCAGAGAGGCACAGATGTTCAGTAATGATGACTCTAACACAGTAAAAGAAGTCCACGTCTGGGTGGACATACGATTTCTGATACTTCTTAGAGTTCACATACACTGTGCAAATGAACATTCACACACAGACAAATCTTGAGGTCATTTACATTGATTAGGCAGGGAAAAAAAGCATTTTGGAAGAAACAGATTAATAAAGCCTCCAGCATTGAGGGAGTAAGAAAGCAGTTTGTGTGTGTGTGTGTGTGTGCTGTCTCAGAATTAGTGATTTGTGAGCGGCAGAGCTGTTTATTGAGCTTGTGTCAGGGGTTGGCAACCCTTGGCTGCCTTCAATTAACAATCATTTCCCCACCACGCCCCACCAAGCCAGAGGGGAACTATCCCAAGAACCCACCCTGTGGCTGAGATAAGGGCTATTTCATTAGAGAGCGAGAGAGAGAGAGAGAGAGAGAGAGAGAGAGAGAGAGAGAGACTGACTGACTCCAGGTTCTAAGGACGCACGCACGCACGTACGCACGCACGCACGCACGCACGTACGCACGCACGCACGCACGCAAGCACCTCAGCCAGGCATGGAGGACATGCAGAAGCAGCTTGCTCAGCTGATAGGAGAATTATGTGGGCTTTAACAAGCTAAATAAATAATTATGTTTGTGTAAATTCCTGGAAAGGATTTGTATTAAGTTTCTCTTATTGGTGGCAGCTGAGCAATTTGAAAAGGTAGCTTATGTTCTTAGAAGACAAAACAACAACATACAGTAGGTGTGTGTGCTGTAGGTGTAAGGCAGACGGTGCAGGAACGTGATAATATGTCTCCTTCTCAGACTGTCCACCTGTATGTATCTCTGCTCTGTCCCTCACCACCCTGTATGTATCTCTGCTCTGTCCCTCACCACCCTGTATGTATCTCTGCTCTGTCCCTCACCACCCTGTATGTATCTCTGCTCTGTCCCTCACCACCCTGTATGTATCTCTGCTCTGTCCCTCACCACCCTGTATGTATCTCTGCTCTGTCCCTCACCACCCTGTATGTATCTCTGCTCTGTTCCTCACCACCCTGTATGTATCTCTGCTCTGTCCCTCACCACCCTGTATGTATCTCTGCTCTGTCCCTCCTCTCAGTCACATCACCACCCTGTATGTATCTCTGCTCTGTCCCTCACCACCCTGTATGTATCTCTGCTCTGTCCCTCACCACCCTGTATGTATCTCTGCTCTGTCCCTCCTCTCAGTCACATCACCACCCCTCCATGTCTTACTACAATCCCCTCTCATTATGATGGCTGACACTCCAACACCCACACAGTCTGCTGCAATCACACAGATACATAAGCATAAACCTAAGCATAAACCCAGTCTCAAACAAATGTTGGCACAAAATCATATACTGCACACACGCACGCACACACACACACACACACACACGCACACACGCACACACACACACACACACACACACACACACACACACACACACACACACACACACAGTAAGTGATGATTCACACCCATCCCAACTCGAGGTAAACACACCAGTGCGCACTGCACGTCACTGATAAAGCACTTTTGGAGAGAAAAAAGCATTGCTTCTTGCTTAAGGAAAAAACAATGATTGAGTTTGTGCTCTGCTAAGCTAAGGATCAGTATGGATTCATGGCTGCCAGCTCTAAGCCAGCTGTACTTCTCTCTGAACCAGAGCCAGCGAGCCCAGACTCCATGTCCTCCATGGTTCTACAGACACACAAAGTTCAGTCTGGAGTTTGGTTTTGGCACTGATTAATGAACTGCACTTTCATACAGAGATGAAAGGATAAAGGTTGTATGGAAATGAGAAGGATCAGAAGAAGCACTCCTGTATAGGAGTGGAATGGAACACTGTAAGAGGCTTCTTACCATTGTCTGTGGCCAGGAAGGTGGCTTCATAGATATTGTTTTTGACATAGATGGACTCTCGGTCCAGGGTTGCCGTGGTAACGATCTGACCGTTGGTTCTGTTGATGGCCAACCAGTCTGCAGGGTCGTTCATCTTTGAATACCTGAGTGTGCACAGGGACACATCAATAGAGAAGTTACTAAGACACCAAATACATTTCCTTTCATGCTATGTTTCTCACATTCCACCAATGCTAGACGCCCACACATAAACACCTATACAAATCCACCCACTGACCTCCACACAGTTCACTGTCCAGAGTCTGCAGCTTACAGTCAATTTCACCTAATTTTAGTATCCAGTGTATAACGCATTGAAGCCAGTTACCTCATCTGTTAAGCAATGCAACCGTGTGTGTGTGTGTGTGTGTGTGTGTGTGTGTGTGTGTGTGTGTGTGTGTGTGTGTGTGTGTGTGTGTGTGTGCGCGCGTGCATGTGTGTGTGCCCAACTGCGCATGCAATGCATGCGTGTGGGAGGAGGTGTTGATGGGGATGGATGGATGCCCGTGTGGAGGGCTGGATGGAGGGTGTAATCCCCTCTCCCCTGCAGAGAAGGAGGAGGGATTTTCCCAGCAGGTGGTGGGTGGGAACCTGGCTGTGTAGCACAGTACGGGGTACGGATTCAAAGGGATGATATTCCTGCACTCCTGAGGTGAGCTGAGCCCCGTGGCCACTGACTGTCAGACTGTGAAATGACTGGCAGGGCTGGAGCATGTCTAGCACCCAGGGGCATTCAGGGATAAAAGTTTGAGCAGGTATATACAGCAGTCCGAGACAGAAGAGCAACAAGGGGAAATTCAAAGTCGAAGCACGTATACAGTATAATGTGATCTGGATAAGTTGTTCCTATCCTCAGTCAGCAGGACCTGCAATTTGGCACTAAATTGTAAAGCTAAATCTTTTCTTTTCACGCCCATGTTTCTCGTTTTCCCCTCCACTTCACGGCTATCGCCTTTACCCCCGGCGCGGCTGAGATTTGGGACACCTTTCTCTCTCCATTGTGTCCATTGAAAGGTGGACGGACCCTGTTCTTTCTGTGGCTCTCTGTGGTCTGGTAACACGCTAAGAGGATTAGAGATGGGGTGCCTGGTTGCGGCACCAAACAATATCCTCCTAGTGAGCGCTAGGATCCTGTGGTACTGTATATGTTCAGCTGTTAGACCCGGTTTAGAATTCGACCTTGTATTGTCTCACATGTATCTCCTCTCTCTGCCATTAGTTTTCTACACTGAGCATTGAGCAATCTGAAACAAAGCACAACAATGCAACAACAATTTTATTAAAAGACGATAATAGAGCCCTATAGAGATTTATTTAGTTTTATTTATTCGCACTATAAAAATCACACCCCTGTGAAGTGAGGGGCGCTAATATATTAATGTCTAACTAAAACAAACAGTGCCAACACAAACATTAAACGCCATTAACAATAAAGACAGAGACAATATGATGTGTGATGACGACACACTAAGACGTAAATGTTCCCTTCATTGTCAAAAAACTTTGACCTAAAGACAAACATTAAACCTGTGTATAGGAGGGCGCCTCTCAAAAACAGTACAAAAACGTATTAAAAGACAGAAAATTGAGTGCAGGTGAGAAAGGAAAGGGCTTATACATGGTTCTCACCTAAAATAGGGGCGCTATTATCATCATACATCATCATGCGCATCACATTCCATGCCAATAAAATCATCACAAATGTCATTCCGGCCAATCACTTTTAGCGTCTTCACTTTTCTGCCCACACTTTTATCTGTACTCAGCCAATCAAATCACTATGGGGTGATCAGCCAATCGTCAGTCAGCGTTGATGTTCACACAAACCCTCAAAGCTGGGCATAGGAGGTGTTAGCGCCCCTCAAAAAAGGTGGAAGACAAGCCAGGCCCCATGGTCAAGCATTGTAATTTCATCGTCATCGTAAGTTGCTTGATTAAGTATTTAGATATTTGATATTAATTTTGGCTGCACCGCCCCCATTCCTATACAATTCCCATTGTAAATGTCCGCCTGCTTCCCTGTCTCTCTCGCCTGATGAGCACCTGTCAGGCCCCCCATGAAATCTTTTTTTTTTTTGAAAGGTCAGTGTTTGTCCAACACTGTCACGATGTGGTTCTGGAGGTGTAGGACTCTGGTGCAGAATGAACCAGGCACAAGCAGAGCAGTGAAGATGCAACTGGTTTTAATTCCCCAAAACGCACACTGTGAAATAACTTGGAACAACTAGGACATAACTAGGACTTGGAATAAATATGAATAAACTATCGAAACACAAGGAACAGACCACATCATTCACGACGACGAACTGACAAGGAACTGCAAACACTGGGGCATATAAATAGACAAGACTAACTACACACAGTTGAACTGAAACACACCATCAACACTGGGATAGGCTAACAGGCAACAGGGCACAGGTGGCTAGGGTTACACTAATACAGGGAGGTGAGACAAGGCAGGTGACAGAAAACAAGGCAGACAGGAAATCACATTACAAAATAAGGTACAGCACACAAATACAAGTAATAAGTCCCAAAACACAGACAAAGTCCAAGGGCAGAGGAGCGTACCGTGACAAACACAAACATCAAATGCCATTGACAATGAATATTTTTGAGTGTAAACACAATCAATGAAGACGAAGGTGAGGATGCAAATTGTGACTGGCCAGAATGAGATGATGTATGATGATGTGTAATAAGGATAAGAGCGACCCTCACTTTACACAGGTGTGATTTTGCGCTAGGGTTGAACTTGATCGGACCCCTGTCAACCTAAAGGGGTTCCTTTTAGGGTTCCTAAAAAAACCTGTTTTTAGGAAGGCAGCTACAGTGTTTGCAAGTACTCACCATTACCAACACCGCTTTGGGGTGACTGAAGTCAATGGAAGACTAACTTCCCCCTGTGCTTTTTGTGAGAAGTAAATGCAAATGCATTTATGCAGTGTAGACAGCTGCTTGATGGTCTACACCTCATTATTCGGGGGTCAGTATGTGAGTGTGTGGATGATTGAGGCTGGCAGGATTAGTGATAGTGATAGCTATAGCAGCAGGGAGGTGGTACGACATTTCTTTTTCAAACCCATGACCCGAGGATGAAAAATGCATGTCTCAAGCTCAGGCACGGTGTTGTGGGTAATCATTTATGTGAGTGTCTCCAATCCCATGTGGACCTGAACGTGCGGCATTCGACAGATGATACCTCACTCTGCCCTCCTTCGTCCCCCACCTCCGCTTGGCCCTCCTAGTCCAAATGAACCCCCAACGTCCCCCCCAGGACACTGTCCACCTGCTTCCCTGCCTCCCTCGCCTGATGAGCACCTGTCAGGTTCAAGCTACCACACCTGCCCTCATCTTTTCACCGCGACAAGCATCAGGTCTGTTCCACTAGATTATCCCACTTTTACGACTCTTTAAATCTTCCATAATCCCTCCACCATCCATTTTACAGAAATATATGATATATCCATGTCTATGTGTCTACTTTATGTTTGAATTATTCACATGAAGACAGTCAAAAGCATCTTCCCACTCAAATGACACATAATCGGCTAACCTTTGGAAGAACGGTTATACGTAAATTGCCCACTGGTGCATTCGCTGTTCTCTGGTCTGTGGGAAGATGAAAGTTCAATGGCTTTGGCTTGAAGTAATAATATACTGTATATACTGTAAATATATACAGTGTTTCACTGATTGGCAGATAGCGGAGGTGGAACATTTTACAACTGGTACAAGAAAGGTGAGAACAGGACGTTTGGTTTAATCCCAAAGCACACCAAAGGGTCGAGACGGGACAAGACGGTTTTAGCGTTCGTCCCAGCGGGGTGATAATGTCCTGTTGCACGTCGACCCAAGTGATTCAACTGGTTCAATTCAATGGCCCAAACCACACCAATGGGTTGCCACACGCCATGCAACTACTCGCAACCGTTAGGTTGCAAGGACTTGCATGGCGACCCATTGGTGTGGTTTGGGTGAGAAAGTAATAGTATTTGGGAACGCTCGGGTGGAGCTGTGTTTAAGTACCTGCCTACCATCGCGGGGTCTAGGCTAGGGGTTCGAATCCACCGCAGTTCATCCGGCGTTGTCGAGCGTCTACTCTATGCGAACACATTCGGTCCGTGTTCGGGGGAGGGAATCGGGGCGGGGAGAGTGATTTGGATTAGGGTTACTGCACGTGAAAAAGCTTTTCTCTGTGTGTGTGTGTGTGTGTGTGTGTGTGTGTGTGTGTGTGTGTGTGTGCCTGCGAGGGTAGCAGGCTTACCATTGACACTGTGGCTGTGCGAGGCAAACTTATAAGATGTAATGTGCAAATGCAAATGTGATATGGAAAAACGGGAGGGAGGGGTGGAGAAAGGGAAGTAAACACACACAAGGAGAGAGAGAGAGAGAGAGAGAGAGAGAGAGAGCAGCTGGCGTCCTCCTAAATTATAATGTACACCCAATTTACTCTAATTTACTGTGAAATTAGCTGGTTAATGTGTTTACATCTTCTCCCCAGAGAACACGGGGAGGAAAGGTTTCTGGTGGACTTTGAGCTTTGGGTGGAAGTAGGAGGCATTATTAATGTCACATACTGTACGCCGACCCAGGGTTCTGTCTGGCTCCATCCATGCACAGTTGTTATCAACAGAGTACTAACCCTATACTGATACTTCATCAGATTATGGAGGCATGAATCTCATAGACCAAACTCTGTAGATGGGGCGACAGAGCTTTTGCCTTTGCTGCCCCAACCCTGTGGAATGCACTCCCCAAAACACTCAGAGATGCCTCCACCCTCCAAACCTTCAAAACCGCCCTCAAAACCCACCTCTTAAATATTGCTTTTCCTACATAACATTTTTCACAGTTTTTATCCCTTAGCTTTTAGTGATTATTTATTTTCTAATAAAGTTGTTTTTATTTTGTTGCTATTCCTCTGCGCCCATGTAAAGCGTCTTTGGGTACTCTATATAAGTTTGAGATATTATAAAACATTAAAAGGCGAGTATACTCTGAGTCGTCAATGGCGTCATGCACAATAGCAGCACCCTGACTCTGTTTGACCAGAATGGAACAGAGCCTTAATTGGTATCGGTAACTCCTGTGAAGTTAGTAGGAAAGGGGCCCGGAAGTAGGAAGAGTTAATCTGTTGTCCGCTGTACATAAAAGCATTCTGTATCATTGTACTTAAACAGGCTGTGTACCTGATGGTCTGTGGCTTCTGCAGCCTGTCGGGGTCGGAGGCAGAGAACGTTGTCAGGCTGGTGCCAGCAGGGACACCCTCCTCAAAGCGGATGTGCTTGGGGTTGGTGGGGAAGTAAGGTGGCTCGTTAACGTCCTGGACGGAGATGGTGACTCCCGCTGTGGACTGGAGCGAGGACTGGATGCCGCTGGCCAGGTGGGCCTGGTTGGATACCACCACCGTCAGCATGAAGGCACGGTTCATCTCAAAGTCCACCGGCTAGAGGTAATGAGAGGGATGAGACACAGTAAGACTGTGTTATGGTCAGTTCTTCTGTAAACACAACACTGGAGGTAGGCTAGTGTCTGGATAGTTTGTACAATGTTTGTGGTTTGTACAATAGTCTACTTGCCAGCTTATAGAGCCCCATTGTGAACCTGGACATTTTGAGTACCCTAAAGTTTTATGGTACAAATGTCGAGTATGGGTCCCCAGCATTTAGAAACTGCTGGATGCTAACTTGCATATGTTGGGCAATTTTCATAATAGGGGGTTATATGTGACCATAACATTACTAACCTATAGAGGTTTGAACGCTGTGGGGGGTGGAGGTCTACCAGATGATGTTGATGCTTTGTTCACTGACACACATGTAACAAACAATGTTTAACATTCTGTAACCTGGCTGATTGCAGCAACTGTGTGTGTGTGTGTGTGTGTGTGTGTGTGTGTGTGTGTGTGTGTGTGTGTGTGTGTGTGTGTGTGTGTGTGTGTGTGTGTGTGTGTGTGTGTGTGTGTGTGTGTGTGCGCGTGCGTGCATATGTATGTACCAGCCTGCAACGTTCACCTACACGTGTTTCTGCTGGCTGAGCCTAACCTGGAGTGACAGCTCTGCGCTCTCCTAACGAAGACCACACAGTCAGGTTCAAACGATAACAACAACAGGATGAACAAATACGCCGCTTGTAGGTGATATTTGATCATCTTTAGATGTGTGGTTGATAATCGTCACAGGGCTCGTGTCTGTTACGTTTGATGCCGACAATAATAGTAATAATGGTTATCAGTGGACGCCATATGTGACAGCTTGGTGCCGATGTATGGAGCTCTGTTGACTAGTTTGCCAGGGGGGAGACATGTCTTCTATATGTGGGAAGGTGCTGGGATGCGTACTGTTGTGTAGCGCTGTGTGCTCGTCTTCATACAGGCATACGTTCCAACATACTAACATTCCGACAGTCATTAGTCCGACGCCCATGAGTTGTGACCCTGCAGTGCTTCCCCTGGGAGCCCATCAACAAGCTGTTCCATGGCCAAGGAGCTTCGATAAACAGCCACTGGTATTTAGAGCACAGGCACGCACATGCCATACGCACTTACGCGGCCCGAGGGAAGGAAGCTTCAATAACTTGGCCTCAACCATCTGCCCATGGGCAAACACATCTCCACATCCACATCCCTGCGCTCCATCCCTTCTTTTTTTATGATCAGTATACTTTAATGTGCTGGAGGTAAAACTTCAGGCTTCCATTCCTTAACAATGATTTTCCTGCCCACCATTAATGCTGTTTGAATCCAGTCAGCTAGAGGTGCAGGGAGGTGTTTTAGTGGCGATGAATCACCCAGAATAAAGAGAGCCGGCGTATAAGGAATATCCTGGTTTGTGATTTGCATTATATTCTCATGAATAGCACACCATAGCGTCTGTACCCTAGGGCACTCCCACAATACATGAATAAGTGTACCGAGGTCCTCATCACACCTCCAGCAAACCGGACTATCTCTGAGCTTATAGCGCTCCATCCCTTCTAATGAATCTGTTCCAACTTACTATGACTCACTCCTCATCTCATTGAGATCCACCCACTCTCTGCTCCTTCCTCTCCTCATATATAGCCACATTGAGCTGTCATCCTCAGCGTTAGTCATGAACTGTAATCTATGCATCTCAATGAGTCATTCGAACCAGGGCGGATGATGTTTGTTTGTGTGTTTACGTGAACACTTGTTTGTGTGCCGATGCTGAGGGCGATCCCCAGAGAGCAGTGTAAACGTGTGACATGTTCTGGTTGAGACCTCAGCCAAGAGGAGCCGGGGTCCCTGGTGGGAGATTGCAACAAACGTAGAGATGCAGTGATGTATCTCTGCCAGCAGCAACAGAGGCCCTATAGTAAACACTCACAGTAAAAAAAATACCAACGCAGAGCGCCTTCCAGTGACTTCTCGTCTGCCTATCCCGGGTTGTTTGATATGAAGCCGATTAGTGTCGGTAGCCATTCCAGCTCCTGGTCCCCAGAGAGAGTTAAAGCCTTTTTTGTTTATTCTCTGAGAAAGTCACTGTTCCCTTGGGAGTCCTGTCTCTTATTTTATGATTTCCTGATAACTTCCCATGGGGTCACTATATTCGGAAGTTCATGCCCGCTGAATTGAGAGGAAAGGATTAGGCTATAAAGGCAGTCTAGCAATATGGCATAGAAACAAAATGCCAGCGCTCTGTGCTCTGGGTGCTGTTAGGATTAAAGAGGTGTTATTGCCATTTTCGTTTAATATAATTGCACAGTGAATAATATTTGTGTTGCAGTAGTCTGGAACACAGTAAAAAACCCCAGGGTCCTCGGGATTGGGAAAATAAGTTACCACAAAAAACCTGCTACATTCTGAATACATTTAAGGACAGACAGACAAGACATGCAGGGGAAATATATACAACTAGAAACACTACTAACACTACTAACAACATGACATGAAAATGTACAGTACACATATTGTACAGTACATACACTGCATCTAGTTATCTATTTATTTCCCTGTAGGTAAAAGTATAAATGGGCTGAAGCATTAAACAGTGTGTTTAAATGTACCAGAACAAGTAGTAACAAGAAAATACTTTGTTGTTGCAGCCATTTACCACATGCAGCAACAACTACATTAGGACTGCATAAAAACACTGCATTGTAATTGAGAAATCATTTCCTACAATGGCATTTCCTACAGAGGCTATTGTGTTGCAAGTCTGCACGCTCGTGTGTTGGCTGTGAAGGACACAGAGGTCTCCCATCCCTCACTTGGAGCATCTGTCTTCAGCTGACTCCCTGGACGATTGCTATCACCATTAGCAACTATCCTTACTGTGGAAAGCCATGGCCAAATAACACCACTGTGTGTGTGTGTGTGTGTGTGTGTGTGTGTGTGTGTGTGTGCGTGTGTGTGTGTGTTTGCAGTACGGCATTACCGGTAAGGGCAAGTGGCGGGCCACATGCTCATTGGCTGGTATATTATCATTTAAAAAAAAGGTTTAAAAAAAGGCATGTGCTGGATCAGAAGTCAGAAGAAGAACCTTTCTGCTTTGAAGATTAAAGAACTACTCTACGTGTCTCAATGCCACTCCGCGTCTTACCTTCACCACGGTGACCATGCCGTCGTTGGAGACGGGGTCAGTGCGGACGGTGAAGTGTCCGGCGGGGTCTCCACTGATGATCCGGTAGACGGCGTTCCAGTTGGGCGAGTGAGGCTGGTCGGCATCGATCACAGTCAGGTTAGCCACTGCCACGTCCACCCTGTTCTCTGGAACCTCACCGGCAAACTGAGAGAGAGAGAGAGAGAGAGAGAGAGAGGAGAATGTTAGCCTGTACCACAACTGCTTCAATCCGTCTTTATCT
This sequence comes from Protomyctophum bolini, assembly GCF_963924005.1. Taxonomy (NCBI): domain Eukaryota; kingdom Metazoa; phylum Chordata; class Actinopteri; order Myctophiformes; family Myctophidae; genus Protomyctophum; species Protomyctophum bolini. Next base: position 42,985,935 of record NC_137866.1, read on the forward strand.
TGGCTGGAGCTGCAGCCTTCTGGGATCTTTCACGAGCCATTTGAGGATGACAATATTTGTAAGTTACCACTGAGTGCCTTTCACCACCTTGTTCATTTTTCTTGACAAAACAACAAGCCCACTTTCACTTCATTTCCTTTTGGGTTTGGAGTTACGGCAAGCTTAACGAAGCCCAGCACCCGTTCTCTCTCACACACACACACACACACACACACACACACACACACACACACACACACACACACACACACACACACACACACACACAGAGATCCTAGAGAGCAACTAGAACTGAGTGCCTACTTGCTTGTTGCACCCAAGCAGGCCATACATGGCCTACTTGGGTGCAAGCAGAGTGTGCAAGTACTGTCGACGGCTACAAACTTTCAAATCTCAGCCTCTCTGTGAAGTAACGGTTTCAATATTGAATTATTAGTTTTAGCTATTTTCTACGTGGTAACGGTTTCAATATTGAATTATTAGTTTTAGCTATTTTCTACGTACGGTACCTAGCTTTTGGAGGATGGAGGAAGTTTTCTTTTGTCCTGACGCAGCGGTAGTCTGTCTAGAGCACAGCTCTATGACTTGCACTTTTCCTCTGATACAAGATGATCTCTCTGTAACCTCTGTTCTACATATATATTCCTTATTTTTCCTTTAAATAACCTGAAAAGTATCTTGAAACTATTTTGACAACAGTGAATGCCACAGACGAAAAACTGTCTATGTCCACACTATTGATCCATAATGTATGAATGATAGATAAGGGTTCAGGACAACAACGAGGCCTTTTCGTGGAGGGGTCAGAATTAAATTTGGACTGTTTTTTCGTCTGTGGTACTGTTGAAGGAGATGATGGTAATTCATTTTAAACAATTCAAAAACATTATTTTGTTACGTAATTAACAACAATCAATTAAGTAGGCTAATGATGTAATTAATACGGGTGAGTGACGGGTTATAACTGTCAATGGTGACGTATAATAAGGATTTGTTTCAGTGTCGGGTGGATTAAAGGAAATGTAATTTGTAAGTTGATTAGCGGTATACTGTGGTTACTCGGGTCGTTTGATGCGTATGTCCCTTTAATCCACCCGGCACTGAAACATATCATCATTACGTCACCATCGTAAACCAATTATACCCTGGCATTGGTAGCACCGGACGAAAACATACCTGCACGGTCTGCTTGCGTACAGTATGTCCCGTGGCAGCGTATGACGTAATGATTATTTGTGCTTTTTATGGCAGTGGTGTCGTATTACATACATGTATACATAGGGGCATTACCTTTAATCCACCCGACACTGACACATATCATCATTACGTCACCATCGATAACCAATTATACCCTGGCATTGGTACATATCTTCATCACGTCTATGTGACTGCTACGGTATGACCTGACGAAAAACATTACTTGCACGCTCTGCTTGTGCAAGCAATAATATTCCATTGTGTTAAAAGGGCATTAAGGCAGAGGAGGAGGGAACGCGTGGAGACAGACAGAGGGCTGCAGTGACAGAGGCTCAAGCAGCTGTAAGTCTGTATGAGAGGTTTGAAGATGTCCTCCTGCTCTACAAACACATGTGCTTTGTCCTGATAAGCCTGATGAAGAGTGAAGCTCTGTCTGTCGTCTGTCTGTCGTCTGTCTGTTCTGCTGGGATTGATCAAAGCTATCCAGGGATTAAAGCAGAGAGAGAGAGAGAGAGAGAGAGAGAATGAGAGACAGTGACATGTACCCAACCCAGAAATACGTCCAACAAACCCGCTCCTCTTCATCATGATCACGTCACACCGTAGCAGACTTGTGTGGACTGCTGCGCCTCGGAGTCACAATTCACAGGGTCGCCATGATGTCAACCGGCGTGCTAGAGTTACTGAGCTGCTTATTTGAGTGTAGGATATCAAATAGCAAAACCCCCTGACCAAACACTCCACCATACCATAATACCCTGCCTGGCATCGCTCAACATCACGCCAGCAAACAGCCCACAGCAGCGGGCAGATTAGGTGTGCAGTGTGTGTGTGTGTGTGTGTGTGTGTGTGTGTGTGTGTGTGTGTGTGTGCGTGCGTGCGTTCGTGCGTGTGTGTGTCAAAGTCAAAATATGACGGGAGCCATGGGGAGTGAGCCAGTGTTGAACACATTGGTCTCTCTTGCACACAAGTGTTCCAAAGCCTCCTGTTCAGTACAGTGGGGTGTTAGGCAACCCAGACATGTGTGTGGCGTGCGTGCGTGCGTGCGTGCGTGTGAGAGAGCTGTGAGACTCCATGACATCCTTCAGACAACACACACATGTCCGGGTTGCCAACACCCAACTGTACTGAATAAGGAGGCTTTGGAACACTTGTGTGCAAGAGAGACCAATGTGTTCCACACTGGCTCACTCCCCATGGCTCCCGTCATATTTTGACTTAGTGACCATACATGGCAAATCAGGCACATGTTGACTTTTCGGGACAAGTTTGTTTAGACAATCCAATCCAAAAATGGCTATATCGTCAGAGGACTTGAAACACGAGAGGCACCGTCGAGCGAGCTAAAGCGAACGAGTCGCCGTGCCAATCCAAATCCAATTCCAATTCGATAAAAAAGAGCTAGTACATTTTATGTGGTAACACTGGAGGGTCCAGCACAGATCTCTTATTATCAATATCCTAAAAGATAAAAGGGGGGGGAAACAAGCACCAACCCTGGACTTATATCAATCAATACAATTTCCTTTTAACCAATATTGCGTATGTATGTTAATACAACAATTACTTAATTTGCAGTGGTTGGAGGTGTCCCATACTCTTTCATTGAGAAGTTTCGACCCTGGAGTTGGCTAGGACATCAACAGGTTGACAAAGTCTTAAAGGTTATTTGATGCAAACGGCAAAATTAATAAGCCACCATCTTTATAGACTCAACTCTATATCTACCAACTACCGGATCAATGGCTGGAGTGCAGTATCACACAACAGTGTCTCTTGTCATCAAGTGACACCTTCATAATAAGGAGTATAATTTAGGCTTTACTTTACATCTTTAATCTTGCGTTTGAAGCTGCATGATATCTCGTACCCGTTAACACGTACTGGTTTCACTATAAGCTGACACTGGTTAAGGAGCTGATGATAATGCACAAGGTGCGTAGGACCTTATTTATTGGAGACTCAGATTCTCTGATCAGATATTCATTCCTCTCTTTCTGCGACATGGTGTCTCTCATGATGGAACAAAGGCGAGGCGGAGAACGGGCTCTTTCACCGTGACTGGCACGGGACGCGGCGTTCGACAAAACACTTCATGTCAGCGCAGCCACCCACCTGTCACTATGTGTTGGCAGTGGAGGAACTAGTGGAGGAGGCAGAGGGAGAGATGGGAAGAGAGAGAACATGTGACAAGGAACCTCACCGTTGTGGAGATGACATGTGCTGTAGGAAGGAGGCCAAGGCACAGCGGTGCTGCTACCTACTGTACTGCACAGGGATTTCCCACTGAGTGCATGGGCTCCACAACATCCTACTATACTCCATCCATCCGTTCAGACTGTGACTCCTTCCTTCATCCCTCACCCTGTATACCTGTATTCATTCATCCAAACCCTCCTTCAACCTCAGAAAATAGGACAGTGTGATGAAATGTTCATCATCAACGTTAAAGACACCTGATATAGTGCATTAAACTTATTTAATTCCTTATTTTATTTTGCTGTGGTCTTTAGCTGTACGCATGTCTGTATGTCTCCCAGCCCCCCCCGCCACACACACACACACAGCCACCTTGAAAAATGGGTCAGCTTCTAATAGGGATGATGAAATGTTAATCATCAACATTAACAACAAATTCCCCAAGCTTTCTATTTTGTGGGGTTTACTGCAAACACTAAACATTTGCATAATGGCCCCAAAATGGTGTTACCCCACTGTTTTGTTATGAGGGGAGTGGGTGAAAAGTGCTCTGCTCCTCACAGCTCCAAGTCCTCCACTAAAGTTCATCATCAATATCCATGATGGCATTAACTTGCTTCTGTGGCGATGATGGAAATGCACTTAAACACACTGAAATGCAGTTAGATAATACTAATCTATTACTGGCCACTGTCATCCATATTATGCTGATGTCACGAGAGAATCCTAATGGACATGAGGGGGGTGCGGGGTGGGGGTGGTGAGTCAGGAAAGACTTCTGATTTACAACCATCCATGTCTGTGATTTACTGCTCCTGTAACCAACAGCTCCTATAGAATAAAACAACCCTTCATTCTCATCTCCTGTTCCCATCATTCTCTCATCACTTTTTCCTCCTTTCTTCTTTAGCAGCATCACTTGGTGTTGGCGGTGCTCCACAAATCAACTCTTCTCTTTAAATATACCTTATAGGTAAACACCTCCTCACTCTTCTCCTTCTGTCATTCTCTCTCCTGCTCCCCGTGTCTCCCCTGCTGTGTGAGATGTACGCTAGCAGTTTTCTGTGCACGCTTTGGCTGACACACGCCGACACACCTGCGCATGCTCATCACCATGAGGGTCTCAATGGCCCCAGGGTGAATGCTAATGCTAATCTGTTAGCGCCTGCCTAGAGCTATAGGCCTGCTGCAGGTACAGTATAGGTACTGCCACAGCTGTGGTGGTTACAGTTGCAATGCTAAGCACCTTATCTACGCAAGAGGCATAGCCGCACGTGTGCACACATTTGAATTATTTTATTTGGATCTGCACAAGTGGCGTATACAGAATAGACCCAAACACTGGTCAGAATAAGGTTATACATTATATGGTCCAACCAAGCTGCTGCACATGCTTAACACACAGGAAAAAGAAGAGAAAAATAAATAAATATATATAGCACATTGTTGACATACTATATACTTGATACTACTAGACAGGATGTTTGTTTTGGGTTTTTTAAGCCACCTAGGGATAAATGAAACAACGCCTTCTCCAGACAGACAGACAGACAGACTGCCCATAGTAGCTGAGACAGAACAGTATTTAGCCAGCTTTTTTGCATTTGTTTTTAGCAATCCACCCAATTGCAAACCCCTGAGCAAGTTTATGGACATGGCCCAGACTTCCAAATACAAGGACAATAAGTTGACAGTTATATCCCAAGGCCATAATACGTTCCACCAGAAGCTGATATTTTATAAGTTTGGATGTAAAACAAGTGTCCATATACACTAGTGACAGTTTTTCTAATTTCGTGCATAGCCGCACGTGTGCACGCACGCACGCGCGCGCACACACACACACACACACACACACACACACACACACACACACACACACACACACACACACACACACACACACACACACACACACACACACACACACACACACACACACACACACACACACAGAGAGAGAAGCTAGAGAGATACCTGGATAGAGACACTTTTCATCATAGCATTAATATCATACTATATGGTATCCTGGGATACAGGACACATGGGCCTGCCTTGTAGCTATAAATAATACTGTCTACCTCCATCCCTGTGGCCCTCTTACATTACACTATACATATTTGCTTCTCCTGCCTCTGAAAAAACCTTTCCCAAATGCCATCGTTACACTGCCTCACTGCAGCCGAGCAGAGCACAAATCAGTCCTCTGACATTTCCACTTTTCACAGTTCTCAGGGGAAGAAGGTCCCACGCCACAACCCTGACACCTGCTTCGGATGTTATCAACAGTCAGATAATCACCATTATGCTCCTTATCAGACCCTGCGATGGAGCAATATGGACATTTCATACTGCAAGTAGGCGACTAGGAAACACGGAAGGGAAGCCATACTGCCACCGAAGCGAAACCAAGTGTGCTATACAGTGTGTGTATATGCTGTACAACAACTTTGCTTTACGTTTCCTTATGTGGCCGGTTCAGACTGAGGTCAGAGAGAGAGAGAGAGAGAGAGTCCAGCTAATTCCTTCAGCATTGCTGAGATGCACTGAATCATTTATAGTTACCTCCTGTCTTCACAATGACCTTTTGTAATGTAATCACTCCTGAAAACATCATTACCACCCTGATAATCATCATTAATGATGTGCTGGCCTGTATTCTTGCTGATGGAAGTCAATAGTAAACTGATTACTTAGTGTCTCTCCCTCTGTGTGTGTGTGTGTGTGTGTGTGTGTGTGTGTGTGTGTGTGTGTGTGTGTGTGTGTGTGCGTGCGTGCGTGCGCAACAAAATGTAATTCATTCTATCTCTCATTCTTAAATATTCCATTCCTCTGAATTAAGTCACGATTTAGAAAGCCACTTTTCTGCTCCTCCATCCACTCTTTTGTTTCATTCCTATCACCATCACTTCTATTTTCACTCCCTCACATACTCACCTCTTCATCTATCCACACTTTACTATCCCCCCAACCCCCCAATCATTCCCTCCATCATTCACACTTTCCTTCCCTCTATCTCTCTTTAGGCTCCTCCCTCACCACCCTCATTTCCTTCCCATCACTCACAGTTCTGGAGGTGAGCATGGGGGGATTGTCGTTGATGTCGGAGACCATTATGATGGCTGTAGCCGTGTTGGAGAGACCAAAGTTCAGGTTGCCCTCCATGTCCGTCGCCTGCACGATGATGGTGTACTGGGACACTTTCTGTGGGAGAGAAGGAGAACAGAGGAAGCACCATGTGATTCATCAGCAGCAGAAAACAGCAGGCGTGGCTCCTACCCTCCCAACCAGTCTACTCTAGGCAGCCCCGGACATCTAAGGGCATCACAGACCTGTTATTGCTCCTTCTCGTGTGGCTGAACGCCACTTGTCCCTCTAAGAAGTTAGTCGCCGACCACACGGGGCCGCGAAACTAGTTAACAAGCCGGAGTCTCGTTCGTTATCGGAATCAACCAGACAAATCACTCCACCAACTAAGAACGGCCATGCACCACCACCCACAGAATCGACGTGTGGACTGAGTGGTGCAACTCCGTGTGGGGGTCCCCGGAACTTCCAGACCCACATGAACGCGCCCAGGGTGCCAGCCCGGTTCCGGCGTGCCGACCCACGTCCCAAACGGACGTGTCAACGCGCAACAGCAACTTGTGTAGGAGCTCTCCGTGGTGCTGGTATCAACACAAAACAGCTTGTGTGGGTGCTGTCCTTGGTTCTGGTATCAACACATAACAGCTTGTGTAGGAGCTCTCCATGGTGCTGGGGTGAATACAACAGCTTGAGTAGGAACTGGGGGCACCTACACTGTGGTGCATGACATTACAATCAATCAATCAATCAATCAATCAATTCCCCCAAAACAAAAATAAACGAAAAAGGAAACGAAAAGCACGACATGAGAGCTGCATTACAGTGCCAGCTCCCCATGGGGCTGTCAAGAAAGATGAAACTTATTCATCATCTCTGTTGGACAGATGTGAAGACAATGATCCGACTGACAGAGATTAATGGAGTATCATTGCCACAGTAATATGAGACAATGACGAATGTAGCTTCATGTTTGGGGACATGCAGGGCATCACTTCGACGGGGCTGCTGAAATACTGTTGCTCCACTGAATTGTACAAGTTCTGCAGCGCTACAGGCTGTGTGGGTCGCCCCTCCCTGCCGTTCTCTCTCTCCCTCCTCTTACCGTCCCAGGGTGCTAATAGGCTCAGAAGCTGCCTTTCGGTATAATGCATCCCGTCACTAGGATTCTCAATTACACTCCCAGCATCTCTCTCACCTGCTAATTACTGAGTAAATATCCCAATTAGACCGTGACTCCACATCAGGAGGATCAGACAGCCCTCCTCTCGGCTCCGTCTCAGCAAGACGCACGACTCCAGCCCCACATGTGCACCCTCATTAACACCCCCACTCAAGTATGGACGTAAACAATGGCACACACACACACACACACACACACACACACACACACACACACACACACACACACACACACACACACACACACACACACACACACACACACACACACAACTATACTGTAGTTTCACAAAAAGGCTGAGATGTCTGGCCGTCCCTGCGTCCCATCATTCCATGTACGAACACCACTCTCACTAATTAAACAAGGGAGTAATTATATAGAGCTCTTCTGCAGTGACAACACCACAACATCCTAGACCTTCCTCTGAAGGACTGCCATCGTCAAAGCTGTCCAGCAAGGAGCCTCGCGGTCCTTCAGCGGCAAAGTAGCACAGTATGTTAGGAGACCGAGGGAGAGACAGGGATGTGGACGAACTCAAGGACAGTGGAGAGGACACAGAACAGCAAGGGACTAAAGCTGACAAGATCAGAGGGGCGCCGGCCCCTCCTATATACAGCTTTTGTCCCCACACGTCTCAATATTTGCCTTTGACGATTAAAGGAGAAATTAGATCAAAACTTCCGTTTACGTTAAAGCAAAACATGAAACAATACAATCAAAACAAAATGTGTGCACAATTGAAAGTCAGAATCTCCAATAACACGCAAGCACAAACATGAAGCCTTGTGTGACGTGTTGTTAACAGGTCTGTCAGTGGAGACAGTTTAGGGAGATGATCTGTCAGGGAGATTTCCTTACAGAGTCGTTGTTGGCACATCCGTGTGGACCATGTTGTCATATGAGAATAAACACATTTGGATCTTGTCATAACTTACACAGCGCTATGAACAAGGTGACCACAGAGGGAGGCAATTTAATAAGGGAAAAGGATTAGCTGTGTTCATGTGTTGACGTTAATGAACCCATTCTGAACGGGAACCCATTTTGGTGTCAGCATCATGTTATGCTTTAGCTATTGAAAAACAGCAGATCTACAAGCTCGTAGCGCGCCACCGAGTGGCGCGCTACGAGCTTGTAGGTCTGCTATTTTTTTTAAATCGAAGAACGACTGACATTTTTTAGAATCTGATCTCAGGTCAGAATGGGTTCATCAGACCAGTGTGTGTCCGGTGGAAACCTCGTATGAATCTGATCTCAGGTCAGAATGGGTTAATGGCCACGAGCACACTCTAAAGATTAAACAGTGTGGTTTGGCTGGCAGAACTGTACTTTTGCTGTAGCTGTGCTCCGGGAGACCTCAACCTCAAGTGTTCGATTCTAGACCACAGACGAGAACAGCAGTATAGGAGCACTGACCTCACGATCGAGACCTGCCGCCACAGTCACGATGTCTCCGGTCTCACTGTTGATGGTGAACATGTTGGGGATAGGGCTGTGTGGCGTCTGGGACAGAATCCGGTAGCGCACCATGCCATTGGCCGTGGTGTTGTCGTCGGCATCAAACGCAGACATGTGCATCACATATGTACCTACGGGAGAAAAGGGGGGAAATCTGTCAAAATCAACCCGCCGTACTAATACCAGTAAGAGGCCCCCGAGGGCGAGGGCGCGCTGCAACAACAGAGCTTCTTTAATACGGCACAGTTGAGAAGCAGGAGTTAAACTATTAATCTGGTGTCAGTGAGGCCAGAGCTGACCGGCTCCATATGTGCAGATCTATAGCATGTCAAACCATGTATGGCTATGCAAGGTTTGATGAAGTCAGTGTCATGAACTTCATATATGGAGATCCAGGTGATGATAGTCATCTCCACGTATGGAGATCCATGTGTTGTACCAACTTGGTTCACTTGCAAGTGTGACTCACGTCGCGGTAACCACACTGGTTATCATGAGACTGTCACAATAAGGCCATATATTGACATTCCCATATATTGATATAGGTTTTAAATATACACTGCTGGTCCTGAGTACGATTTTCTTTTTATATGTGCAAACATGTGAAATGACAATTAAAGTGAACCTTTCATTGACCAAAAAAATGCAGAATGAAAAACCGGTATAGCCAGGGTTCATGGCCATATATAGTGTGACTTGAGTGTAGGGTTTGATGATCGACATCGCTCCATATATGGAGCGTATCACGAGGCGTGATGGACTGACAACCTTCAGGAGGGTGTCACGAGGCGTCGTGATCTTCATATATGGAGACAGCCAGCCATATATGGAGCGTGTCACGAGGCGTGATGTCACGAGGCGTGATCCGAGATGGACTGACAACCATATATGGAGACGTGAGTGACGGAGCAGGTTTTGCAGGTTTTCATGGTAATATGCGAACTACGGTCGCAACTAATAATGATCATATCTTTGTCAGAAGTGTCCCCGGACTCTGGAACGACCTGTCTAAGGATATTGGAGAAGCAACATCAGTGGAATCGTTTAAATCACTTCTCAAAACCCATTTTCTTCTGTATTATCTGTTTATTATTGTTCTACTGTTCTTAACTGTAAAGCCCTTTAACTCTCTTTTGAAAGGTGTTGTCTCGCCATACAGTGATATAGCCACGTTGTGTCAAGGCGAGAATATGAAAGAAATATTTGTATTATATTATTTTTTTATTATTGTTATTAATATGTCAATATTTGCACACAGGAGCGCTCGGTGAAACCCTCCACCCGTTCATGAGTACACACGACACAGATATACATTTGTATTATCTTGTGCCGTTTCTTTTTAACTCTGTGACAAATCTCTGTCTGCATGTTATCCATAAATAACTGTGTCTCAGTCTCTCTCTCCACCCACTGGGTTGGAGGCCAGTCTAATTGACAGAGATATAAATAGTAAAATCATGCCAGTGACAGCCTCGGTCCAAGGATAATTGTAACCGCAGCGCCCATTTCAAACTTCATTACATTTCAAAGCAACATTTGTCAATGACTCGGCCAGAGGGAGACATCTAATGGACTCTCTGGGACGAGAGGAGCTGCACATTTGGTTTGATTCCAAGTTGAAACACTATCAATCTTCTATCCATCTCCTTTTCTGGAGATAGAGGGATCATGGGGGGGTTTAGGAATCGCAGCACGTCACACATCGCCTGGGTAATTTCATTAAGCTGCACTCTTCAGGCTTTAACGAGGACCCTTTGTACGGGCGTCCTTCACTGTGCCTGATGGGATTATGTCCCCTTAATGACTATTTACAGTTTTTCTACAATCACTTTGATATTAATTTCAGAGCCTTGAGTTCAATTTTCGAAATCTCACATACAAACGGCTACAAACGGCTAATCAAAAGTTCCATGTTTCAAAGCTCTAAAGATTGGTTTTCAACTGCCAGGCCACGCAGACGGTTTATTGCATGTCACTCATCTCCATATCTATCATTAAAGGCAAAAAGGCCAGTAATAAATAACTTAAAGAAAGACAAATAATTTATGTGGATCTGAAATTTCAAATTGAGAACCAGAGATCTAAATGGATGTTCCAAAACTATTTAATGTTCTTTTGAGTTATTTATTTATTCTGGGTGCCTGCCATGCAATGGCAGAAACACAGGTTGAAATCCGCAACACATACTTAATTCTGGGTGCCTGCCATGCAATGGCAGAAACACAGGTTGAAATCTGTAACACATACTTCATTATCGTCATCAAGACACGAAACTTTGACCACTATGGCCGGCCGCACAGTTTACCAAAGCCCCACAATATATACATCAAAACGTGCGGCTCGGCCGGGAATGGTGTGCTTGTGCTTTTCTTTCCATTTCGGGTTACCGTGCCGACGTAATTCGCAATAAACAACGCGAAAAATGCCCCATTCAAAGTCAATGGGGAAACGCGGGTAAAAAACAGAAAACGACACGTTACTTTGGAGCCACATTACTCTGGCATACTGTTACGTAGAAGCACGATTTAAACCTCAAACAGCACACGAGGCCATCGGCTTTGTTGTGGTTCAGACGGAATTCGAATACATTGCACGGTTTGCCCGCTATCGCAGTTCAAAGTGTGTTTGGTCTGAACTTTCACCCTTTGTCAGCCTTCCCAGCTCAGCCAGGGTACCACGATCGCACACGGCGTACCTTAATGTCTGGTGGCAACGTTGCAACGTAATGCGCAATAAACTTAGACAAAATACCCCATTGAAAGTCAATGGGGAGACCTGGCTCACATGTAACACAATGGACCCTTCTGAGAGGCTAAATGTCATCAAATGGTGGTCCGTGGCTCAAATGCTGCACAGACTCTGCGAGCTTCAGGCACCCAGAAAAAAATCTTGAAATTTTGTTTCTAGTTTATACCAATGTTCTTCTAAAATGAAAGGCGTACTCAAAGATATTGACTCATAATGCGAGGTTTGAAAAAACGTATAATAATGCATGCTGAGGCTTGCTGCTGTGTAGAAGGAGATGGGGGGAATGATGTATAATGTAGCCATGAATAACTTCACACTGAAGAGTGATTATATTGGTCTATGTGGTTAGACATCAAATAAGCCAGTGGTGCTGCAGTGTAGTATAAATGTAATCCTCAATCTCCTCTCCATCCCCACATCCCTCTCTGCTTCATGAACACTAATAACCAGATAGATGAACATCCACCACAGGACAAGATCCTCCAACTGTGGACTAAATCAGGAGGAATGGGGAAAACGCTCTGTTACTTCAGTTGCTTCAATGGTGTGGTCTTAGTTTTTACAACATTCCCCCTGAACCCCTCTAATACACCCTTATAAAATATCAGTTGACCTGAACCAGCCTTCCCTGAACTTAATTCCAAAATAATGTTTTGTTGATTCATTATTTAGCCATCATCCATTCATCCTGTGACTACCTGGCTTGGAGCCTTCGTCCACAGATCCGTTGTAGACCTGGTTCTTGAACTCTGGTCTGTTGTCGTTCATGTCAATGACATAGATGTAGAGGTCAATGGGGTTCTCCACCTGGTTCCCATTCATGTCCACAGCATGGGCTCGAAGCTGGACGCACACACACACACACACACACACACACACACACACACACACACACACACACACACACACACACACACACACACACACACACACACACACACACACACACACACACACACACACACACACACACACACACAGGGAGTCAGAAATTAGATGAGAGCTATTAGGGGAGCACAAAATAATGAACTGGACACCCTTTTTTGTGCTTAGGATTTTATTTTGCCTTATTGGAGATCGGAGATTGGAGATCACAGCACAGTAAAATGTTAAGATTTTTGTTTTGCAAGGGTTTTTAACAGAAGTAATAAACCTTTTGGTGTTATTCAATGAACACAATAGCAATGTGACAAGGAGAGAGTAGGGAGCTCAACCGGGGCACCACCTCGACCATGACAGCTAGACAACTGAAATAGTCTCCAGCCAACAACGAGGCATGTTTCCTTGTGACAGGAAATAGAATGAGGACTATTTTTCGCCCTCAGCACGTTCCTCTTCCCCCAGATAGTTGAAGTTACTCTCCAATCTGCGGCTCTCTGGCTGCCTATCCTATGCTCTTCTTTTCTCCACTGCCTCACCCTCCATGGCACTGAAATAGCATAGGTCTCTCTAAGGTTAATTTGACATAACGTTTCTCCCTGTGCATTGTCTGATCCTGTCCTTCACCCAATATATCCCTGTGCACAGTGCGCAATGCCCATCACAGCACGCTATACCACAACGGTGTAAGAGCCAGGTCCTTATCTATAGGCACGCACGCACACACACGCACACACACACACACACACGCACACACGCACGCACGCACGCACGCACGCACGCACGCACGCACGCACGCACACACACACAGATACATAAAGTATACTGTACAACCCCCACATCCTCCACCCCTCATGGACCTCGTTCTCTAATTCAATAATGTCAAGAGTCAGAGATTACCACCCTGTATAAAGAAGGCACAATGTAATTGTGGGTCCACATTAAAGTTATTATCTTGAAAGGCAGGGGGAGAAAACAGAGCGTGCCAGCCAGAGCTTTTGGCTCAGAAGCAGCATCGTGATGGAGATAACAGCAGACTGCAGGAACATTGCGAGGCTCCAAGCTTTCCTCTCAGAAGAATGTGTTGCTGCACAACGGCCTTTGAATTGACTTTACAAACACTTCTTCTTTAAGAAATGAGGGAGAACTGAACCATAACTTTGTTCTGCCCTTGACTGAAGTATGAGGTAAACAAAACAAAGTGAAGTCAAACTTTCACTGGATTGAGGTTTATCTAAATAGGATAAGGACCAGCATGTTTTTAATGAATAACTCATACTGCTGACGATTAATGTCAAAATATACTTTCTTTTTTCTTTGTATTGTTTTTTTTTCATGAAAGCCATTGGTATTCCATTCATGTCAGTGTAACATGAAAAAGAAAGGCTTGCCGAAAACATAGCCTGAAGAAAATATTGATTTACACACATTTCAAACATCCACGGCTTCTTAATAATCTTGAGTCCATTTTTAGGTTTTTCCTGTATCTTAGCTCTTTTTTTGTCTTTTTTTGTTGTTTTAACCTTTCATGC